>NC_091745.1:53020627-53340627 GCF_043380555.1 Nothobranchius furzeri
ACTCTGCTTTAGTACAAAACCTTCCATTTTCCAGCCAGTGGAAACGCGCCCATCATCTATAACAGAGACTATTAGTTGTGTGCTACACTTCACAGACTACGCTGCACAACGACTATGCATCTGGTGGAAAGCTGGGGTCAGACTAAACTGTGAATGCTGCTCCCTTTAGCATTTTATTCACAAACGTTCTTCAGTTAGCCGTAAAAAATCCAAACATGCCCGTGGATTGTTGATCTGGTGCCTGTGAATGCCACCGTCAGAGATGTAACCCCATCTTGAGCCAGAAGTAATGATCTAAACTCAGTGAAGGCGTGCATAATTCACTTCCCGCAATAAAATACCCTCATTAAAAGGTCGATCTAGAAGTCTGTTCCAAGCCCTTTAAAATCTTTTTTCCTTACCTATCGTAGTACTCTGACCCCTCCTCCAGACCAGGCAGGACTCCAGTCAGTAAACCCTGCAGGCCCGGTTTCAGGGTCTTTCCCAGGGGCAGATAGTAGGTCTCATAGAGCCCCAGCAGCACAGGCTTCACAGACATAGCAGCATTGGAGAGTAAAGGGAAGAGCCCAGAGCTGCAGGCAGAAGGAAAACACAGCAGCTGTAAACGTCTGAAACACATGTGGTGTGTTGGCTCCAGCTCTGCTGTACCTGTACAGGAAAAGGTCTTTGGCCAGCCTCTTGGGCCCAATGATCTTGAAGATGATCTCGTAGGTCTCCAAGGCCTTGCGATGCACCCCGCTGGGCAGGGCAGGGTGGAGGCACTGGGCCAGGCGTTTGCCTATTGTCAGCTTCTTGGGAACAACTTGATATTTTGCATTGTTCTGCAAAACCTAAGAAAAGCACCAGATAAATGATTAGGCTCTTACAAGAAGCATCAACGACATCAATCTTCTCCTACTCCTACCTTGTTAAGTTTGCCCAGTGCAGAGATGAGATCAGCCCACTCGCTGGAGTACTCAAAGTTCTTGAGGGCTTTGTCCACGGCTGCCACATAGTTCCTGTATTTGGAGTCACTGAGCAGCTCCACTTCCTCTGCATTCATTCTCCTGGCGGGTTGGAACTAATGTGCAACACCGGTCATACAGAAGAGCACCACCCCTGCAGCAGAATTAGGATTAAACGAACAGATGAGAACTATGTATGTATGTATGTATGTATGTATGTATGTATGTATGTATGTATGTATGAGAACTACATGAAGCTCGAAGCTATCGAACAAAACCTGGGTGAGGCAGTGTCCCATTTCTTCAGACTGAGCCACAAGAACCAAGAGCTCCAGCAGCAAACACGAGTAGCCAGCTGTTTACACGGCCCTACAAAACTCAGTTCTGTCGACGGCTTTTCTGTTTTTATTGAAGACGTTTTATGATCATCACAAACAAAAACTGAAAAGTAAAAAAAAGTAAACTGAGAAATAAAATATTAAATGGATTTAGCAAGGCTGTAAAGCTAAACTGCCTGCAAATGACAAAAGATGACAACAAGATGTTGCCGTTTTTTCTCCTGAAACACAAGAGAGTAACTTTTAAATAATAATAAGAAAAATTCATTCTCACTCACTGAGTTCACAGAAATAAAGAGAACAAATCCACGACTGATCTCTGCTCTCTGAACCACGGTTATAATCTCAGTTTATCATCCTACACTAATCCTCTCTCACTCACACACACACACATGGTTTGGCTTACCATAAGTCTAACATGCAGCTCAGCAAAGAACAGTTTGATTTTTGAAGTTATTCATGTCTTCAATAATTCTAGATGGATCTGAACTAGTACCGGTATTTAAAACTGAATTCTTCCAGTGTGCCATCTAAAATCACTTCAGATACACATTCTGTGCCACGTAAATAAATCATTAAGTCACTATGGAAACAGCGGTCATTAAACAATGATGTTTTTTAGAGGTGTAGAAAGTGATCCATTCACGTCGGAGAATCGAGACTCTTATGAAGACAGATTCTGAATCGATTCAAAATGTCCAAGTTTCATTCCTTGAGAAGGCATTTTCCAAACTTTTCCTAGCTTATCGGATGCTCGTACTGTTTGTCAGCAGCTTCCGTACCGCATCAGTCTAGTGACTCCATCACACACAGTTCATTGCATCACAGACACCTGGCAGACTTCTAACTTACAGAAGAAAGTAGTTCAACCTGGAATTGACTTGAATCGAGATTTGATTCTGAATTGGACCTTCACCCCGAGAATCGGAAACAAACTGAATCCTGAGTTGCTGTAAGATTCACAAACCCCTAATATTTTATGCAGATATAGAAATTTACATCTGAAGTAAAGAAAATATGACTCTGAATTATAAATCGATTCTTTAAAAATAATAACAGAATAATTTTAATTCAAGAGTTTGGGGCATATACATGTAACATCATCATTATAGCTTTTGTGGTCAGAATGTTGAACCAAACCATCAGCACTGAATTTCTAGCCCCCTCTGGTGGACGAACAGCGAACTGCAGCACCGTTTCTGACTCACCCATTACTTTATTACTCGGTGCTGCTTACATGCATCACGCACACAGAAACTACCCAGAATTCCTCTACCGTGATGAGCTGTGCTGCTGAAATGATCCATGAGATGATTGACCACCATGCTTTCATAAAAGAAGTAACCAGATTCTGAAAGGTTGTTTGTTGGTGACAAAAAACTAAAATTGACCAACTCTGAATAAGTCACCTTCATCATCTGTCTAATGTAGCATGTCTAGTGTCCTTGTTCTAATGGTCTGTATTTGCATAGTTCCTTCTTAGGGTTCTACAACCCTCCAAGGCACGTCACAACACAAGCAGTCATTCACAGGCTGGTGGGGATGAGCTACGATGTAGCCACAGCTGCCCTGGGGCACACTGACAAGGCAAGGCAGGTTAAGTGTCTTGCCTAAGGACACAACAGCAGCATTCTCTGCTCGGAGCCAGGATCGAACCTGCAACCTTCTGATTACTGGACAACCCGCTCCATCTCCTGAGCTACTGTTCTTAGCTCATGACTGTTTACTGGTGGTGGGGCTGGGCAATAAATTTTCCACCTTCGGAATATTGCTAAGATTAGAAGCATCCTTTCCATGAGTGATGCTGAAAAACTAGTTCATGCATGTATTAAGACTGGATTACTGTAATTCATTACTCTCAGGAAGTCCACAGAATGTAGTTAAAATTCTTCAGCTTGTCCAAAATGCTGCAGCTAGAGTTCTGATGAGAATTAAAAAGAGAGATCATATCTCTCCTGTCTTAGCTTCCTTACATTGGCTGTCTGTTAAAGTCAGAATAGATTTTAAGATCCTCCTTCTCACATATAAAGCTCTTAATAACCAAGCTCCATCCTTACATCAGTGACCTGATTGTTCCATATGTTCCTAACCGAGCACTTCGCTCTCAGACTGCAGGTTTACTGGTGGTTCCCAGAATATATAAAAATAGGATGAAAATAGGATGGGAGGCAGATCTTTTAGCTATCAGGCTCCTCTCTTGTGGAACCAACTCCCAGCTTTAGTCCGTGAGGCAGACACCTTGTCTACTTTTAAGACTAGGCTTAAAACGGAACTGCGCTGCTCTGGGTGGCTGCATGTTGGAGTAGCTCTGTTGACTATATGTAAGTTTTGCCTTTTCTTGGACATTTTTTCTTCTAGTTTCTCAAGAAAAGCGGTATTTTTTGGACACTTTACTTTTCTGTTTCTGGTGCTGTGAAGCTTGGAGGATTTTTACTGCTATTTTTTAGCTTTCTTCACTTTTTGAGCATTTGTTATGATACGTAACCATGGCAACAAGCTGTTTACAATCGGGAGCAGCTGATTAACATTGGAAAGGCTGAAATAATACCTCAACTGAAGCCACAAATCCCAAATGAGCTAAAACGCAAGAAGCGTGGGTGCAGAGCGGGAGCAAAACGGAGACAGAGAAAGAGGAAATTCAAACCATCTCTTCCATCGATCATAATGGGCAATGTGAGATCACTGGCCAACAAGATGGAGGAACTCCAAGCCCTTTCAAGGACTCAGCCAGAGTTTCGGCAGTTTTGGAACCACTGGAGGAGATAATGCAAAGAAGGATTCTCCAGAGAATCAAGAAAATGATGGACAACCCTGAGCATTCTCTTCACAAGACTGTCCGACAACGGAAGAGTGTCTTCAGTCAGAGGCTTCTTCAGTTTCGCTGCAACACTGACCGCTACTGGAGCTCCTTCCTGCTAACAGCCATTGTAATATACAATAACTCTTTGATTACTTGATTTTTATTATTATTCTGAGCTACCACAGCAATCAATTTCCCTCTGGGATTAATAAAGTATTTTTGAATTGAATTGATTTGAAAACATTTTTATTTGATAGGGCCTATGGTTAAAATCTGATGTTAGCCCAGATCTGGACAAGTGGGGGAATAGAGGGAGGTGGAGTGTACAGTCGGTAAAGACGGCTCTCCCTTGCCCTGCCTCCAACATGCCTCCATCTAAAAGGTTAGGTTATCTCTGTAGTTATGCTGTTATAGGCTTAGACTGCTGGAGGACATATTGACCACTTTCCACACTCGACTACTTTCTTCTACAATCTGCTCTTTAACTGCATTATTTCCTGCTATTTCAGCTGTAAACTTAATTTTTTCTCTAAGTGTTTTTCTCCCCAGAAGATGCTACAATGATGTTATGCTGAGCTGTGCTGGCCTCATGGAGGGGGCCATTGGCTTGAACACTGTTGCTAACCACTTAAACATTCTCCCTCTCCAGATAATAACACTTTACTTTCTTCGACGTTGGATGTACTACTGCTAGTTCACCCGTTTAATTATAGATTCACTAGGATAAATACAATAAAGTTTATCTCTCACCAAATTGAATATTTACTAAGAAATCACAATGTAACCATAGAAACATTACTTGGTATATATGTTGTGTGTGTTTGTGTGTGTGGGTGGGTTGGTGTTGGTGTGTGTGTCTGCTCTGTCTTCTCAATCCCCAGTGAGTCATGGTGGATGGCTGCTTATAATGAGCCAGGATTCTCTGGAGGTTTCTTCCTGTTAAAAGGGAGTTTTCCTCTCCACTGTCACTAAATGCTTGCTTAGTATGAGGATTGATGTAAAGTCACTGACACTAGTCAATTTGCTGGGTTTCTTATATAGGAAACTTTTACTGACTGGCTTAATGAACTGACCTGTGTTGGAATGTTTACCATGTGAAGTGCCTTGAGACGACTCTTGTCGTGATTTGGCGCTATATAAATAAACTTGAATTGATTTGAGTTTAATTAAATAAAAAATGTATCTTTTTCGAAATTTCTGACCCTTATCGAGATCATTATTCCCATGACAATAAATTTGACAAAAAATGAAAAGATGTGTGAAGGTTGGCAGCGTTCATGTCCCATTAAGAGGCTGTACCACCTTGAGTCTCAACTTAATACATGTGACAGCCCAATCTAGTGTTTATGTTGATTTATTTGGAAGACGCTTTTATCCAAAGCGACTTACAATTTATAACCTATAGGGCATGTTGTGATCTGTGGGGGAAACCGGAGTACCATGGGGAGAACACGCAACTCCACGCAGAAAGGCCACAGCCGAGTCTCGTACCTGCAACCTTCGTGCTGCGAGGCAACAGTGCCAACTGCGCCACCATGCAGTGGAAAACTTTTGTTTCTGCGCATACCTGTAGTTATCGTCCATTTATCGTTATCGAGGTGTAATCCTCAATATATCATGATATTTACTTTAGGCCATATCGCCCAGCCCTAACTGGTGTTGCCTTCAAGGTGTCTGGGTTCATCAGATGGTTAGTTTTGGTCTCTGTCTGCCTTTTGATCACTTTAAAGCCGCTGATCCTTTGCTCTGAAAACAACTCTTAGTTTTGTGGTTCCTAAACAAGATTTTATCTCCTGATACTTAATGATTCAGCAACCTGTGACCTAGGGCTGGATGATATCGATTCTCTGCTGATTTAGTGAACGACTTGTTTGTATCAGACTTGTAAAACTCTATATATTGCCATTCTGATCAACTACTGTAACCTTATCGGGACAAATTTCCCCACCTCTTCTTGCTGTGACATCATGTTTAAATCACATGCTCTTGACCCAACCATTTTGGTTTGAGAGGGGAGGGGATGGTGATGGGAGCGTGCTTAGGTCCCTGTCATTGGTTGGTTGAGAGTAATTAATGACTCTAGTATTAAACTACTTGAAAGGCTATAACGAAAAAGGAACCTTTTAATTGACATTTTTATTAATCCTTTTTTACTGTTGCACCACACGCCTATGGACAGGTAAATGTTGTTCTTGATTTGTTGTCCAGCCTACAGTGACTCCAATAGCTTGCTTAAATACAATAAAAATAACAAAAGTAAAATAAACTCTTGATAATGGGGTGACAGTGGCACAGGAGTTAAGTGCTTGCCCTGTAATCGGAAGGTTGCAGGTTCGAGCCCCCAATCAGTTTGTCGCTGTCATCGTGTCTTTGGGCAAGACACTTAACCCACCTTGCCGATGGTGGTCAGAAGGACCGGTGGTGCCAGTACTTGGCAGCCTCGCCTTTGTCAGTGCGCCCCAGGGCAGCTGTGGCTACATCGTAGCTCATCCCCACCAGCGTGCGAATGGGTGAATGACTGATTGTGTTGTAAAGTGCCTTGGGGGGTTCCAGGACTCTAGAAGGTGCTATATCAAATACAGGCCATTTACCACATTCTTGTTAAACAAAGGTACACCATAAACAACCAACTTCCTCACCAAAAATCTGTTATCGCTAGAATGAATTATAACTCAGTCAGGGTGAATAAACAGGCAGGAAGAAATGTTTATTTTTTAAGTTATTTATTTATTTATTGTTTTGCTGCTTAGCTGGGTTGTCTTAACAGACTGAGACGTGTTTTCGTTTTAAATCAGCGGATCAGTGATCAAGTTACTTTACTGGTCATCTCCAATCACCAGCAGGCGGTTTCATTCACTTTATCAGTCACTTGTAACTACTGTTTATATATCTTGTCACAATGACTGCAAAGCCACAATTAAGGCCCTTCACTTGACCCTTCCTGACCCCGACTGTGGGGACCACTGATGTAAAGATGCTGCTGATCAGTGTGTGAAACGGTCAGACCAGCCAGTCTGGCGCATTTCGTCTACCCTCCTCGAATAGTTTAATGTTTTCTGGCAAACAAATGACCTCACTCGAGATCTTTTTATAGCTGTAACAGAGAAACACGAACGAGGATTCAGCCACGTGATTGGCTGATTTAAACAGGTGTATCCAGTAAAGATGCTGGATACAGCTAGCTTTAATGTTGATTCCGGTGTGTGTGTGACAGTCAACAACTCCGAGTTTTATTAGTGCGTGTGTGGGGAAAACACGACTAAACCTTTAAAAAGAATCATTGTGTGTGGGTTTTTTATTGCTGACCCAAACCTCGTTTATATCCGAGTACTGCTAACAGTTACCTGCTGCCTTCACCGGCTGGGTGATTTTATTTGTTATGAAACGAGGAAATTAAAATTCTTACCGTTAGAAAACAAAAACTGCCATTCAATCATATATCCAGTTCGATGAGTAAAAAACAGCTGACAGCGTCAGGAAAGCTAGCTGTTTAGCGGAATGTTTAAAGATGGGGCCCGCTCCGGTGTCAGGTCGTTAAAAGCTTCCAGGTAGCCCGTGAAGTACGCTTTGATCGCGACGGAGAGGAAATTACATCCTACACGTTCTTATCTATCTTCCAACAGTCCCGCGGTGCGTGAATGATCGGTAAACACAGAGTGGCTGCCATCGCCAGCGGCACAATGCTAAAGGACTGACAGCTCCCAGACTGCACTGCAGATTAGCCGCACGTCCGACTGTCTTCCGTGTGGACGTCTTCCACCTCATAGATCCACCTATCCGCTGCTGCTGTGGAACCAGCCGACAAAAAACACCGGAAACAGAATCGTTGCCTTCAAAATAAAAGCACAACGTGCTGCAGGGTTGAAGTTGGGCATTTAACATTTTACTTTCTTTGACATGTTATGTGCTACTACTAATTCACCTGTTGGATTAATATCTCACAATTAGAGCTATTTAATCTACACATGAGTTTGTGCATGGGGTTCCTCCAAATCCTGGTATATTGCGCTGGTTTAATATCTCTGTGAGTAGTACCAAGCGTCTTGAGGGCACTAAGAGCCACCAACAAGGTTTTGAGCAATATCTCGGATGGCATGGATACCTAGGGATCTCAAATCATACATGTTGATTAATTCACAGAAACTCAAATCCAGCATTTCAAGCACAAATCAGAATCTGTCTCATTAACAACTTTCAGACAGTCAAACAATTATTTGAAATATTTTTACATTCGTTGCTGCTTTGTCTATAAAAGTTTGAGAACATGGACGTAGTTTGAGGGGGGCAGGAGGAACACGTGCCCCCCACTTTTTTCAAAGTCGCTTTTTGTCCCCTGCACGTTTTACCATCTAAAACCAATATTACGCTGTATTAAATAGACACTGGTTTAGCACTAGGACCAAGCAGAAAACAACCGCTTATGTTGAAGCCTGTTTCCTGTTAGAACCATCCATAATATTGTCTCTGCTGATACTTGCTAATGTGTGATTGTACTTGACAGTTCTGCATTGCTGACATTGTATGAAAGAGCCTCTTGTCTAGGCTGTAGTTTTAAACATAGTTCTTGAATACTTACTGTAACGATTGGGATTGGGCCGTATGTCTGTGTGAACGCATGCGTCCTTCTCCATATCTTTTCACTAGGATGCCTTAACTGGTCAGATGAACCAAGCTCTGAGTAGTCTCCCAAGATCAAAGTCACATACCGTATTTACCACAAGATTTAAAATTCTAGGGTGTTAACAAAAAATCTCAATTTCAATAAACCGTTAAAAAAAGCTACAAAAACACACATTTAAAAAAATGCATTTAAAATTATATTTAAAGAGTAAATAAATAAAACCATGTTCAATGCCTCCATAAGAAAATTTAATTTCTAAATTCATTTTAAAAGACGGTTTAATCTGTGTTAAAACGGTTAAAACTCAACCAAACCCATCATTTAACACAAGCACACAGCGCCTATTTCAGGCACAACTTTAAAGCCTCAGTTTATTTTAAAGTGCACATACACATGAGATATAAACAGTGGTGCCAAGACACAATACTTACAGTAAAATAAATAGCTTTAGTCAAACAGAGAGAACAGGATAGAGAACAGGTGAGTGAGATTTAAGAGAACTGGCATTTCACAATAAGGGTCAGTTTATTCCACAGCCTGGGAACAATGACAGAATAAACTCTGTCTTCTCTAAGTTTCCTCCTGCTCCTTCTTCATTCTAATGTTAATACTCCCAAGAAATCAAAATTAAAGATTATGATTTTTTTCAGCTTTATTGACATATAGAGGCTAACATATATATTTTTATGCCACTGCACTCTTGTGTTTGTTGTGTACTATCCTGTCATGTCTTTGTGTCCTGTTCGCGCATGGGATAGTGAGAAACGTAATTTGGAGTCCTTTGTTTGTCAAGTGCGAATGTAGAATTCGACAATAAAACCCCTCTTAATCTCCTAATCTGATTCTAAAATGTTCTCTTTTAAACAACAGGACCAAAGTGTAACTCCAGCTTGTCGCCGCTGGAGGGCATTAAATCGCCATCTCCCCTTTCCTTATTTCTCAAGAGGATATTGCACCTAGCCCAGAGAACTAGACAAAATTCTTGCCTTGCAAAGTTTATAAAGTAATATAACATAGTTATTTAGTCTGGTTTGCCGGGTTACATTGCATCTGCAGCAAGCGTGAATCTGCGGTCTATGGTGTTTGATGCTAAAGCTATTCCTTTATTATCCAAGATTCATTCCATACTTTCCCATAAAACGATTGTGGTTCAAACAAACTCAGCCAGTTCATGCCTATTTGAAAACACAAGTGCATTCATATAAAGTAAACAAAAACGTTTTCTTAACCGACTATAAACAGAGATCCAAGTTAGTAAAAAAAATATAAATATGGTCAACAAAACTAGCAGTTTTGCTCTTATTTTGGAATGTCTAACCGGATGTTGTCGTAGTACCAGCACACTTGATACGTGTGTTATCACGCTGAGCTAGAACCTCATTCGATTGACTTCACGTTTGGTTTCAGTTTTTTTATATTATTCTGAGCTTCCCATCTATAGACAGCTTAATTTAAAGGTTTATTATTTAATGTTCCCCCATTTTCATGAGCGTCCCGTTAGCTTAATGGCAGAGGAAAACTCACCAAAGACACGTGGAGGAGTCTTCTTAGAGCTGAGGAAAATACTTCAAAGTGGACTTCTCATTGTCGGGTAAATAACGAGATACTTTCACATAAAAAACACAGAACAACCTAACGTTTCCTGATTTGTCGTTTAGTTTATCTGTCAAAGCTAGCGTAGCTATTAGCATTAGCTTGACACGATCAAAACAAAGCAGATGATGCCTTGAGTACCACATCCGGCTTGTTTTTAAACTAGAAAAAGACAAGAACCAAGTCGTTGCTTATCGAGTATCGGATTGAAATCCAGATGAGACCTTGGTCCGGAACTAAAACTTAATTCTCTTAAATCTTCATCAACAGAAACATTGTAAATAAAGCGAAAACATTCAGGAGACAAGTGTTTAGAAATGATGCTGTTTCAGGTATTTCTAGGCCCTCATAAGTCCTTGCATTTCTTTAATTGGGTATTTTCGAGAGTTTAAAGATGGTGGTGGCATAATAGATTCAGTTGAAGTCCACCCTGGTGAAATGACATCCCCATGGACAGTGAGCTGCAGCTGTGGCTGCGCTCGGGAACTATTTGGTGGTTTAAATTTGCACTGATAATTTTTAATGCTCCAGCCTTCTTCTTCTACTTCACTTATGTTATTTTTGTAAGACAATGTGAAATAACAGTTTTGAGTCTATATTTGCTGTTCAAGTAGAATTAATCACTAATAAAATCTGAAGTACACCTTTCCCTTTTGCGTCAAATCTCATAATGGAGGAACCAGACAGAGCCACTGGTTTAGTGTGAATGACACCTGGGTGGCTAGCTAGGTCAGGATTCAAACACATACTTACTCGGGGGATATCGAGGACACCAAAGACGACAAGCCTTCTGGACTGTCTGGTGAACATTAGGAGAGATTACTATAGAAGTTTACAAAAAGCTCTTCACACATAGATCTGAATCTACATTTTGAATCTCACCACCCACTAGAACATAAATTGCCACTCAAGTGAAAGAAAGTTAGAAAGAAAACAATCTTTTATATAACGCCTCTGAAGATCAATATCACAAGGTGCTTCATAAGAACAAAACATGTAAAATATAGAAAAATCTAAAAAATAGAATAAGAAATGTAGTTAAAATTAGAAAAAGAAATACAAATTGTGATTAAAAATGTAAGGAAAGGAAATGAGAAAATAAATAGGATAGAGGAAATGGGTGGATCCTGGGAACTGTGGAATTGGTAGAGAGAGCAGAATAAGGAAAGGGTGATGATGAAGGTCACACAAAGCCAGCTTGAACAGGTGAGTTTTCTGCTACTTTTTGAAGGAGACAACTGAGTCCACTGATCTCAGGCTCAGGGGGAGAGAGTTTTAGAGTCTGGAGACCAGAATAGAAAGGTAGAAGCATGCTTAGCAGCATCATGGATGCATAACTGTAAAGGTGCAGTAAGAAAGAATATATTAATAATTTTACAGTGAGAAAATCCTAAAAGAGTTTGTGTTTCAGTCATTTAGGAAGGCAGATTATACTGAAACATATTCCATATCCAGCTGGCTACGTGGTATTGTCAGTTTTTCTCTTTCAAAAGAAACGAAGGAGGGACGTAATTACTGTTTACCATCAGTGAGTGTGGGGTTGCCGTGGCTTCTACAAGCTAATACTGGCAAAAAGCCCCAGAGTTGTTTAAAGTTGTTGCAGTAACCAAATTTTACCTCAGGCTGTCATTTTTACTTAATTTCAACATAATGCACCATTAATGGCCTCATTAGTGTTTCCTTCCAAAACTTCTAACCTGGAACTCCCTGTGATCAGAACTGAAGAAACCTGAGTGGGGAAGTGTTCCCAGTAGGACTGAACGATTAACTGCTTATGCATAGCGATGTGACAAAAGGAGATTTTCTAAACACAAAGGCTGCAATTTGACTGGCAGCGAGTGGTTAGCACAATGCTAATATACATGGAAAACCCCATAGGGATGCTAATGCTAACATCACCTATTACATTCTTACAAATTACGAATTATGAACATGCCTTTGTTTGCGTTCGTTAGTTGAAAAATATGAGAAAAGCCCCTTGAGAAAATAATTCTGAATTAAATTGCAATTGCACAATTGAAGAAAATAAATCACAATTGGATTACTTTCCAGAATCGTTCAGCCCAAGTTCCCAGCATGCAGAAATGTCAGATTGTATAATAGGAGATGCTTTACCACAGGCAGCAAAGATAACACAACATGTGTTCAAAATATTAATTTTGTTTTGCAGTTTAATGAAAAACTGAATGTCTTTTAGATGTTTTTGATATAATTAAATTAGTAAAACTAATCTCTGTACTTTTGGCACATTTCAGAGATGAAACTGAAGATCTCACAGGTATCCGTGAGCCAGACTGAGGAAGTGCAAAATCCATAGAGGCATGTTAATAAATGGGTGCAGAAATGTGATTCATGCAGTGCAATGCAAGAATCACTAGATGGTGTCAGTAAGGTTTGGGAAATCTTTTGCAAACTCAGATAAATATCTAAAATGAAAACATTTTATTCTGTGTTTCCATGAATATATAGTTCTCTTTTGTCTTATTGTTTAAACGACTCTGCCCAGAGTCATAAAGACACCGATTCCGTCTTATTGATAATGGTGCTGGATGAGACTGTAACTAATTACTAATCCATACACATAATCCATAGATGATGATGGACAAATGTGTTTCTGTACTTTACGTGATGAGTAGAAAACTCACAAGCAAAATGAAAATCAATTGGCTTTCAATGGTCAGTAAAAGGATTTAAATTTGATGACATTGGGGTCAACAGATGGAGATGTCTGAAGACAATGTTCTTGTCTTGTTGATGGTTTAAAAAAAATCATCGATTAGCTGCTTAGTACTTTTTGGTATGTAAATGCTAAACTAAATTTAGTTATTGTGCTGATCATAACACCTCACAAGTCTGTGTTTCTCACCGTTATGGATTTCAACGTGTTTCTGAAAAAGTAGTTTCCGTAGATTTCATCCTGCAACAACATTTATTTTGAAATGTCATATCTGTTCTCCAGGAAAGATGTGGCCAGAGGTCCTGCAGATGTGGTAGTGACAGCCGGAGAGTCCTCGCTCCTCGTCCAGACTCCCAGAGGAGACGTAAGCCTGACTTTACCAGCAGGAGTCTCCTTTGAGCCGGGCTCCTGCATCCACACACCTGGAGGAGAACACGGTGGGGAGGAGCTGCACTTCAGGCTGCGTATTGCTGTTGGGAGGAGAAGCTCTGATGAAGGTAATGTCTGTGCTAAGACAACAGATTCTCTTTGTCAGCTCTGAATTCATTAGCCTGATAGTGAACTGCTCACTAATTATCAACCATTAGAGACGTCACTTCTAAATAAACTGTCTGAGGTTCTTACTTGATGTCCCTGAATCCACGTTTCTTTTTGCTGCACACTAAAGTTTGAGGAATTGGATTGACTACTCACTCCGTAGCTGACACACACACACACACACACGCACGCACACGCACACACATGCACACGCACACACACACACGTCACTGCGGATTTCATCGACTTTGTGCTCAGTAGCAGAGCGTTAGCATCCTTTAACCACATTTTCCTCATTTGTTTATTTTGCATTCCCCCCACAGAGGCCCCTGACAGTGTGATGGAGAATCTTCGATTAAAAGAGACCTACTGCTTCTGCTGCCAGGGCTGCATGACCAGGCTGCTGGAGGACAGGTAGGGAACAGACGGGACGATGAGACAGCTTTTTTATTTACACCCACCTCCGCAGGAAGAGCAGCGACTCCCTAATGATTGTGTGAGCCGCTGGTAAGAAGCGGTCGTCTGAAAGAGGAACATTGATGGATGGCTCCTCAGGGGAGTCCACTGTTGTTAGGCTGACTGGGTGCATCTAGAGCACGCGCGCGTGTGTGTGTGTGTGTGTGTGTGTGTGTGTGTGTGTGTGTGTGTGTGTGTGTGAGTGACGTAAACGTCTGCTCTGTCCATTAAAAACACTGTTTCCTACCTGAGGTGGTTCTGATGGGCTCTGGTCAGCAGTGTGACAGGCATGCTGGAATTTGCAGCAGCTGCATTATGGAGACCCTCTGGCAGTGTTCCTCAGCTGCAACACTCAAAAGTGGCTAAAATATATATTTTCAACAAAGTCCATGAGAAATATGAGTTGTGTTTCAGTTTCTCACAACCAACTCCAAACGTTGGTGACTTTTCTAAGATGTCCTGCTGTTGCTCTGGGATGGAAGCACTGACTTCTGTCAGAATATTCATGCCAGCAAAGGAGAAATTGACGTTTGCTTTGCAGGAGAAGAAAAAAAGCCCAAATGATGATTCGCAGTAAAAACCAGACATGGTCCTAAGGCTACCATAAATGATCCTCTTCTCTTGAGAGAATTTAGGTCCTTTCAGCTGGTTGTTGTGGTTTTAGAGCTCCAGTCTCAAGGTTTAGTCTGTCCACACAACGAATATGTTATAAACAACACGTCAGACTTTTTATTGTCAATCTTCAGGATTGCTGCAGGAGGAAACCGGGATTTATGGGTGTCGAAGAAGGAAGACAAAAGAAAGTAAATCAGTGTTTTATCTGTTTAATTTGACATGAACAAACACACTTTCTTGACTGTCCTTTGCATTCTGTGAGAAAAGAAGAAAGTTTATAAATGAAAGCAAACGATGTGTGTGAATGGGGAAATAGCTGGCGAGCTGTTTGATGCATGTTTGTGCATGCGCCGTGAGCGGTTCTGGTACTTTTTGTGTCGCAGCTGCTCGCAGCGCCGCTTAAACAGTGTGAGACCCTCATGAGGGATGAGCAAAAAATCAAACACATGATAAATCCGTGCGAGCTCACGACTGCTGACCGGGAGCTGGTCACGCTCTCGTTACACCCTGTATACTACACAACGCTCAACTCAAAACCCGCCCCAATCTCGTAGATTCTCGCACGAGGGGAAAATTGGCTGAAAAAAGTGGAAAAAGTCGGACAGTTTACAGTTTACAGGCTTTAGGAGGCTTGAATTGTAGACAGGAGTGAAAGAAACCCCTCTTGGCTGGTTCCGGTCTTACCAGTCAGACAAACAATTTAGCGTCCACATCGATGACTGTTCCTCTCCATCTGTGTCGCTCCCCTGGGGCGTGCCTCAAGGTTCAATCCTGGGGCCACTTCTCTTCTCAGTTTACTTGCTACCACTGGGAATGATTTTAACAAAACTTGGAATGAGTTGCCACCTCTACGCCTACGACTGTCAGATTTATTTAGCTTTAAATAAACCAGACTCCACTCGCTTGCTCATTGACTGCCTCTCTGAAGTCAAAAGCTGGCTTTCAGCTAAATTCCCATGCCTCAATGACAAGACCGATGCTATTCTTTTTAACCCAACAAATCTGAGTCATTCACCTGGTGACCCCTCTCTCCCTTTCCTAAACATGAAACCCTGTGTGACTAGTTTGGGAGTAAAACTAGACTCTGATTTGTCCATGACCTTACAAATTAATGTTGCAGTCAAGTCCTGTTTTTTTTAACTGTGTGCTGCATTACTTAAAGTCCATTGTCAAGAGACTTCATCTGGAGTCTGTTATCACCTCACAACTGGACTATGCCAACTCAGTGCTCATTGGCATCAGTATGTCTCCTCTTTTTAGTGTCTCCAGACGTTCTCACATTACTCCCATTACTCCTTGACCTTTTACATTGGTTACCTGTTCAGGTACAACCCCTCTTATGTATCTGAACTGCTCAAACCTTACGTCCCTTCCAGATGTCTGACATCAGCAGATCACCTACTCCTGCGCATCCCGAAGATGCATTACAAAACCCGTGGGGAGCGGGCCTTGTCATTCGCTGCCCCCAATCTCTGGAATACACTCCCCCTCCATGTACGACACTAAGACCGTGCTGAAGGCCGATTTTTATCATTTAGCTTTCGGTCACTTTTAGACTGGTTGCCATTTGTGTTTTATTCTTTATTGCTTTCCCTGCTCACATTTTGTACCTTATTCATTGTATTTGTTGTTTTAGCCATTCATTGTTGTGATTCTTTTGACAAGATTTATTCTCATTTTTTTGGCTGTTGAATTCTGTCTTCCTGCCACCCTGTATGGATAAGCAGGTTCAGAAAATGGGTGAATGGATGGAATTCTGTCTTTTACTCTGGCGCTTTCCTGTTCCCTACTGTACAGCACTTTGGTCAGCTGTCATGCTGTTTGTTAATGTGCCTCATAAATAAACATTGTATGGTAACACGGTTAGTTTAATCTACATAAATAGATTTTAACAGACATTGTGCTACAGTTTACATTTTTACTATATTTTTTTATTTTCCATCTTTTAAACATTCTAATAATTATTTATGTCATTTTATCCATCGTTGATGCCGCTCGCTGAACACTGAACAGAGAGGGACCATAACTGTGCTTTTTATCCTTTCCTGTCTTCTTCAGAGTATTTAAGCGAGTTCTTCCTCTCCCTAATGGAAACTGGAATGCCATTGTGGACGACTGGTGTTGCCATCCCGACCCGTTTGCCAATAGGAAGCTGCTCCCCCGAGCGGAGGACTGTTTACTGGGTGACACCTTTGTCCTCTTAGCTCGTGACAGCAGCTGTGACCAGACTCTGACTGAGGAAGAGAGTCCCGCTGGAGCAATGGACAGTCAAGACACAAAGGTGAGGGAGTTGCAGATGGTAGTATCCTGTCGCAGTAAGCAATAAATGATTTAACCTCATGAACTCGTTAATTTCCGTTGGCTTACTTGTTTTCCTCGTGTGACTCTCTTTCTACCAAACACTTGTGCCTGTTTTCCTGTCTGAGCCTAGTGTTTATTATTTTTTGAATGGCAAATTAGTTTTGCAGAGACTCTATTCCATTAGATTTATTTAGTCATTTATTTATATATTTATTTATTATTGACTTTCAGTTCCAGTGGTAAATACAGCTTACAAGTGAATGTGTATTGATCTCTTAAGGAGCGTGCTGCACTTATTACTATTATTATAGTGGTTGAATATGATAATATCATTCATATCAATAATTTCTAGGACATTTTATCGTGCAGCAAAAGTTTTTATTTTTGTGACAGGTCCAGCTTTTAGGTTTGTTGTGTTTGAGACCAACAGCCATTGCTGTTGTGTGCAGCCATCCGCACAGACACACACTCCTCAGACAGCTGCATCGATACAGTCACACTCTTGTAGATGAGGATTGATCTGCACGTTCTTCCATTAGTCATTCAGCACACGGCCATAACTGGGTCTGAGAAAAACGCAGGAAAAATACCTGCTGTGTGTCTTCACCTTCTGTTCTACGTACATTCTTTTAACTGCTGTCCAAAAACACAAATATATATTTCTGTGATTTTATTGTGATCTTTATTCGTTTCCATGCTGTCGTTTGCACAGAAGCCATGTCGCCGTTTGACAAGGATCTCCTGCTCCAGCTGTTCATCAGAGCTTGGAGAGGCTATTGCACCTGGTAAACATCAGAGTCTGTTCAAATTAAAATACGCTTTTCTACAGTAGTAATACATTTCTGCTGACTCTGTTTTACAGCAACACTGAAACTATACATCACACAGGTGGTGGTGGAGCCAGTCGTGGGAGATCGACAGCCTGAAGCTTCACAGAACAGGTTCTTGTTCAGAGTTACTAATGGAGGCAATTTGGAGATTTAGTCCAAGGTTTTAAGGTTTCGTTCACTGAGAAACTGTAATCCTTTTTCATTCTGAGTTACAAATGCATGCTGAAGGTGGAAATAGTCTTCAACTCCTATTTCCTGCATTTGCCACAGGAAGAAACTATACACGAAAAAAGGTCAGGTCAGAAAAAGCCAGTCTCTTACAAGTCGCAGAGAAAATTACCGTAATTTCCGGATTATAGAGCGCACCTCAATATAAGCCGCACCAACAAAAAAAGGTTTTCTACACACACACGCCGCACTCAAATACAAGCCGTGGCGCAGCAGCCAAATGCAGGTCTCTGGCGCACAGCACATGTATGGCCATAACATAAGATAATTAGACAGAAAGATGCTACATGGAGGTTTTTCGTTGTTGTTTTATTTCAACAAAACAAATTTTAAACACAGGTGAATGTGCCTGTAAGTTTAAAAAAGAAAACAGCACTGATAGCATTCATATTTCTGGATGGTTATAAAGTAAAAACAGAACTGACACGTTATTACCGGTAATCTGCATGCATGTTTAGAAGAAAAGAACAGCGCTGACACAGCATTAATAAGCCCTGGATGATTAGAAAATAAAAACTGCACACAAAGTATGCCTGGTTAGTAAATAAAACACACTTGCCTACCAGGAAAATTTATTCCCTCTCATCTTCCTCTTGCGCACTAAAGCCATTAAAGTCCTCTTCTTCAGTGTCGGAGTTGAACAGCCTCAGAAGAGCGTCACATACCTTTTCTTAGGCGATGTCAGTGTCGCTGTCCATGTTGCTGTCATCATCCCCGGGTGAAGCTGGCTTGAATGAGTTGTTCCCGCTGCCGTCTCCAGCGCCGGACCATGGATTCATTCATGCCAAGCTTACGTGTGGCAGCACTGTTTCCCTCCTTTACTGCCAGATCGATGGCCTTCAACTTAAATGTGGCGACATATGAACTCATTCATGTATGAGGGGGGTATGGATTTGAAAAAAATTCTTCGTCGTGCCGGCTGTTTGCATGTGCTAAATTAAAATGAGCACTTTCTTCGATTTCCTCTTTTGACTTCCACCTGTTTCACTTTCTGCTAAAGCGCCCCCTGGCAGGTGAAGGGAAATCTTTATTAAAGCTGCACCTCATTATAAGCCGCACGGTTCAAAGCGTGGGAAAAAAGTAGCGGCTTATAGTCCGGAAAATACGGTAACATTCATGGACTCACCCACCTTGGCGAGAACAGCACGTCCCAGCTAGGAGAAGCTAACCGTTAGTAACTACACAATATGGCAGAACGGGCTTGGGTTATTTGTGGAGAAAAAAAACATCAATGATGTATTTTTTTCACCCAAGAAAGAAGAGTGATTGAAGGCAGCGAAAAAGCCAATCAGAGTTTTGATGTTCAATTATCATGAATATTAATGAGTTACTCTTCTTTCCACCGGACTCGAAAGCGTCGTGTAACGTAATAGCTACCTTTTATCCGCGAGCTCCCTTCCAACTGGGAGCGATTCTAATGCGAAACAGAAGCGAAAGCATTCCACACAGCTGATCCTTTGAGGTCACAAAATCAAGGGAGAATTGCAACACCACGCGTGATTTCAGAAGTCCACACAATAACAATCAATCAATCAAAGCTTTATTTATAAAGCGCCTTCCGCAACCCTGTCAGGAAGCCCAAAGCGCTGAACATGGTACAGTTGTAGGTAAATATATTGAATAAATCAAAAATAAAAGCAATTCAAATTACAAAATAGGTGAAACATTCTAGTACAGGACAAATGTGTAAAACAAGGGATAGAGTGAACCAATGAAAACTGTGAAATAAAATCAACATAAAAGAGGGCCAAAATCAAACATGTTCTGGAAACGCCAAGTCGAGGTGTGTTTTTAGGTGACTCTTAAAGACTGGCAGAGATGGGGGCAGCCTAACTGAGGGTGGCAACTGGTTCCAGAGTGATGGTGCTAGGACTGAGAAAGCCCGGTCCCTTCGAGTACAACACCTAGAATGAGGGACAGCGAGCAGGCCTTGGTCAGAGGAGCGCAGAGCGCGTGATGGGGAATGTCTGTTCAGGAGCGTGGCCAGATAGGGGGGAGCACCACCCTGGAAGAAATGATAAACAAAGACGAGGATTTTGAAATGTGAGCGATAGGAAATCGGAAGCCAGTGCAGGGAGGCCAGAACTGGACTGATGTGGTTCCGTTTCCTGGTCCCAGTCAGGAACCTGGCTTTCTGGCTTTCTGTGGTAAAAGCAGGAAATAGGAGTTGAAGACAAGCAAGGAGAAAGACAGCTGCATGTGTCCAAAAAGTGCTGTGGTTCATTTTTTATTTATTTTTTACATCGGCTACGGGCGTTTCACAGGAAATGCCAACTGCACGTCATAACTCTTATTTAGAAAGTTTCCAGATGCTTTACACTGATTTCATGTTTCACTTCCTGTCTGGCCAAATCTAAACTGTGGAGTTTGACTTCTTTTGGAAACGTAGCATAATGGGATGCGTCCAAAAACGTTACACTTAGCTGCTGGTGGAAAGTATCCTGTCCGCTGTAATGGCGGCTAACTGTCGTGTGGTACGTTTCACGGCCAGTTCGCACCGCTTTCACATCCAGTGAAAAGAAGTGGTAAGAGTCTAAATCCTGCCGTTTTCTGTCCCCACTCCTACAAACCTCTGCATCCTGAAACAGGAACACCAAAGCTTTTTCCCAAATAAAATTACTCACAAGGCATAAATTCATATACGAGACCACAGCTTATTTATAAAAAAAATTGAAAAAAAACTGAATGAAACCTTATCAGGGTTCTCTGTTAATTTAATTAATAAAATTAGACAAAACAATCAGTTCATGTTTGTCAAAATGCAGCCTTTTCCCAGATCATGGTGGTAAAATAGAACGTTTAATTAACTTATTAACAAGATTTGTTGCACAAATTAGGACTTATTAAGATAATGTAAATGTTTCCAGCTTTATTTATCGCATGGCTTTTTCTATGACATATTTGTTGCCTACACACAGATGAGAAACTAAAGAAAAGACGGTCTGGGAAAATGACAGTGTTTGTTTTATGCAGGTCTACCTTCTTGGAAAGGACTGTAGCAACCAGACTCCTGGAGCTGTCCAACTCTCTCTGCTCCTTCCACTTCTCAGTTCAGACGCCCGACGGGAGAGCCTTCTTATTGGTAAGGAGCGGGTTGTGAAGAGGAACAAAATCCACACACTAGGGCTGGACGATGATTCAGTAGTTCAATATATCTATCAATAGACATGTGGTGCGATGTATAAAAAATGTGTCGATAAAACTTCGATAAAAAAAGGAAACTGTTTTCATCATCACCTATCAGGTAGCAGCATACTAGACTCACTACTTACGCCTAACCAATAAAAACCACTGACTCGGGCGCGATACGTCACCAGGCCCTCCCCTCTCAAGCCAAAACAGAGCGTGAGGTAGCCGCAGCAAGATGGCTAGGGCTGCCACGATTAGTCGACTCGTCACGACGACGCCGACAAATAAAATAGAGCTGCTTTAATTTTTAAAAATGGTTGTCATCTCGCCTGCTGCGGCACGTTCGGCGTTTGCTTTCTGCCTTTCTGCTCAGCCGCCGCTTTAGCTCTAATGCGCATGCGCAGTGGTGGCATCCAGCTCAGCCTTCTGCTGCATCGCCATGCCGCCACAGCGCTTTCATAAGACACTTTTGCAGCAGTATTATGATGATTTGGTGGGATGGTGTCTTATGAAAACAGCTCATGATACATTTTTTGTTTGTGCCACAGCTTGAATTATTAGTTTTTGCTCATTGACTTAGTTATCTTGTTCTTAATTCAAGGTAGGAGGACCCACTTGAAAATAAGATGGTTCGTCTCAAATGGTAAATGGCCTGTATTTGATATAGTGCCTTCTAGAGTCCTTGAACCCCCCCCAAGGCGCTTTACAACACAATCAGTCATTCACCCATTCACATGTTGCCTGCTGGTGGTGGTCGGAAGGACCGGTGTCGCCAGTGCTCGGCAGCCTCGCCTCTGTCAGTGCGCCACAGGGCAGCTGTGGCTACACTGTAGCTCATCACCATCAGTGCGTGAATGTGTGTGTAAATGTAGTGTAAAGCACTTTGGAGTCCTCTGACTCTGAAAGGCGCTGTATAAGTGAGGGTTGTTTATCATTTACTTACTACATTTCGGGTTTAACAAAACTTCAACATGCAGAAAAGTTAACTTTTAAGACTTTAACTGGCGCTTTACCTGATTTTTACCATCTGCTTATTTGCCACACCAATAATTCCCAGGAACTGCTCTGGCTTCACAGCTGTGTTGTCAGCAGACAGTAGGACATAAACCTCCTCTCCGACACTCAGACTGGCAATAACAGTATAATCAATCTTGTGTGAAATTGAAATGAAAACGGAGCAGATTTAACCGTGAAAGATAGCTGATTAATTTTTTTGGTCTGATGAAAGAAAAAGTGCAGAAATGGAAAAACTGATACAAACCTGGAGTTACTGCTCCATTTAAAACAGACTCAACTCTTCTTTGTTTGCATAATTGACTGAATTTTTTTTTTCAACAGATCATAATGTTGTGCTGGTTTATTTCTGTTTTGGACAAATGACACGTCTGCTCCTCCTGCAGGTCTGGCTGCTGAACACCGACTCCATCGTAGCTTCAGTCCCAGGGGAGCGTGTCGGGGATGAGAGGTCCATCAGCCCCCCTGCTCTGCACAGTCCGTCACTCAGGGCCAGCAGAGCCCTGAAACTCCTCTACATCAGCTGCTCTAATGCTAGCACCCAGCAGAGAGAGTAAGTGAGGAGGCTTAAACCATCCTCCACTCACTCTTCAGTCGTTTTCCTCTCCCTAATTATGTATGACTGCTTTGTAAGTGAACAGATTTTAGTTGTCTAAAGAAAACTTTGCACAGAAAGCTTCTGCTCTGTCATTGTAATATATAATTGGCTAATTTTTGGGCTGTCTAAAGCCCTCTTAAAGCTGTTAACTCCATAAGACAATTTGAGTGGCGATGCAGAGTAGGGATGGAAAAACGACCTGTTTTACAATAAGGCTCCTCTGATAAATGGTTCATAAATAGCTTATAGATTAGTTATTAAATAATCTGCAACACTTTATAAGTCGTTAATAAGTGTTTTATATGCATTAAAGCTGTTATAGCAAGTTTGGAAAGCAAATTAGCTTAAAACATTTTTTTCATGCCCCTTAATGACGTTCTAACATAGTTTAGCTATAAATATATTGTGGAGCTAAAAAAATAAAATAAATAAGTGGTTCTCTCACTTTGGTCTATAAACCTCTGCCAATTACACGTTTCAGACCCAAAGCAACCATTGAACCATCCGTTTGTTGGTCTCACTGAACCCATGCACTTCCCTTGGCCCTCCATTCATTACACACTCATGTATTTAGTAGCAGAACACCACTGGTGTTAGAGGTTCGTCAGTCAATAACATAAGAGAAGGAGAAACAGCCGACTGCTACCACTACAACTTCAGGACAAACTACCAGAGTTTCAAAAAGAAAAACACCATTTGATGCCAAAGACAGCAAAAGATATCTTGTTTCCTCTGGCATCATGGGTTTCCTGCCCCGGTGGACATAAATCATGGGAAGATACCCAAGAGGGTGGGGTGAGTGTTCTGTGAGCATGTTAGCATTCAAAACCTAGCTTATTTTGTAGATTTGCTATAGCAGTTTAATTAAGGGCGAGAAAGAAATAATCTGTTCACCTATGGTTATTCTAGAGATGACATTTTAAACTAAGCTACTACCTTGTAAGCACAAATGTTTTTGCATATATCATTGTAATTTATCACTGGATTGTAAATATTCACTACAGAGAGCAGTATTGTAAAGTGTAAAACATGAAAAATTATTGGATTAATAAACATTTGTAACGGTAAGACTGAACCTTATCATAAACCGTATTTAGCACAAAGCGTTTCTAAACAAGCACTGCAACATTGACTAAAACTATAAAGCACCATTTTACTATTTGGTTGGCATTTATAAATGTTTATTAAACTTAATAAATTGTTCTTGTTTTACACATTACAATTAAACTCCCATTGATAGTTATAACACAGTGATGAAGTATATTATGTGCTAATAATTTTATCTTTCCATAGGCTTGTTGTGTTAACACTGAAGTAACTTGGTCTGAAATGTTTATTATAGCAACTTTAGAAGAACTAAGTAATAAGATTTGGCTCACAATTTGGCAAGAAACTGATCAGTTTAGTCTTTTTCTTGCCCTTAATCAATGCAAAATAAACTCTTATTAATGATTTATAGTGTTTACAGATGAATCGATTAAATTAAAGTACCTTATAAATACAGGCCATTTACCATATCTATCCACTTTATAAGGGGAGCCTTATTATTGAGCTGTACTGGATAAACTGATGTGAGTCAGTAGTAAAACATTCGGAGTTACCTTGACTTTATTGTTTTTACACCAACAGTTCGACCTTCTGCTCCTATAAGGTGCTCCTAGACAGCCTGTAATCTAATCCCAAACTGGGTTTTTGTTCCTTCTTTAATTGTCTTGATTTGTGTTTTGAAACGAGTAGAAGGATAATCTGTATTCAAGTGAGTGCAGACGTGTTTGGTGTGGCAAGCGTGTCGTCATCATAAAAATGTCTAGAGTGATTAAACCTATAGGGGCAGTAAGTGTCTACTCGATCAGCCCTTTTCTCAGAGCCTCCTGTGACACAGCAGCGTGGTTTCTCTTGATTACTGGATGTGAAATCAGCAGGCTATCATGTCTTTAAAGAGGCACATATTTATCGTTTGTGGCATAAAACACCTAAATCAGTTTATAAGCCAACGCAAGCAAAGAGAGAATCCCGGGTCTCAAGTGCTTCCAGTATTTTAGGCACGTGAAACGTGCAGTAGTTGCACGTGCCAACCTTCAGGAGTCTGAATGAATCACTTTTATTCTAATGTTCACAGCTTTCCCTGATCCCAAGTATTAATGAATTTCAAGCTAAGAAAGAGTGGCAGGTGTGTGTATTGGTCTTTTTTCTACAGCTACATTTCTTTTTTAGTTTTCTCTGACTATTCTAGTAAAGATTATTCAAATGTTTACAGTATGTTTTGATGGCTTGTGGGAAAATATTTTCATTAGAAATATTAAGTAAAAATGTTAAAAGAGGAAATTATTTATACCTAAGTCTCATTTTTAAAAAAATCTGTAAACCATGGTGTTCTAAAATCTAATATGTTGTGAAAAGGGTCGATGTTCATTCTTAAAAACATCGACTGAAGCTTGACCAAGTTTATGATTTTGGCCTCCCATGAAACTGACTTGGACACCCCTTCATTAGAGTAGTAGAGCTGGACAATATATAGAAAAAAAGCATATTGATTATAAAGTTCCTATTGATATATTAATATCAATAATTATAACGAAATGTAGAAAATATATTTTAAGTGCAGCCATTTTATATCATTACTTAATGATAAAAAAGTTGGTTGTGTTACCAGACTTGATTTTTAATTGCTTCTCTGCAAAAACTTCAGTTGATTGTTGTGTCTGTTTTTTGTCAGACTTGTAAAAACCAAAATATCGTCGTGCTGGTGAACTACCGCAACCTTTTAATGAGACTATTTCCTCCACCTCGCCTTGCTGCAACATTTTGCTGTCTGTTTTGGTTTGAGAGGGTAGAACTAGGTGATGGAGCATGTCTGGGTTTGTGTTTCCAATTGGTTGGCAGTAATAAGCTTCTCGATAGGCTATAATAGACCATATGTAGCTGTGGCTACATGGTAGCTCACCATCACCGGCAGTGTGTGAATGTGAGAGTGTATGAATAATGGAAAGTGCTTTGGGTGCCTTGAAAAGCACTATATATATCCAACCCATTATTATAACTATTATTTAAATGAAAGGAAACTTTAGTTTTTATTGACCCATTGTTTTCTGTTGCTCCATACGTCTATAGTGTGTATTGAGTGGAGGGCCCAGGGAAGTGCATGGGTTCAGTGAGACCAACAAACAGATGGTTCAGTGGTTGCTTTCGGTCTGAAACGTGTAATTAGCTGAGGTTTTTAGACATAGGTGAGAGAACCTGTTATTAATTTTTTTCATTTGTGTGTAGCATCACAGTATATTTATAGCTATACTATGTTAGAATGTTAAGAGGCTTAAAAATGTTTTGAGATCATTTGCTTTCCAAATTTGCTACAACAGCTTTAAATACTCACTCCTCCAATTAAACGTTGGCCCTTAATTCAGAGTTGAACTAATTGTTGACTCAAATTAAATGTTTAAGACTTAAAGGTCTTTGAAGGGCTACAGTACCATAAGCTACACTGATGACAACAACTTTTTAAAAAACAGAATCAACTAATCAGTCTGCAGAAGAGACATTACTGGGTCTCCTTAAACTCTTCAAATACAGCAAACAGAAGTACACCAGCTCTCTGCAGCTATCTGAAAAAGAATCCTGCACAGATACTAAACTGCTATTTTTATTTTGTCTCTACAAAAATAGGTTTAACTCATTTTAAATGTTTTATAAGTAATGGATGTGTGGTAAAGTCTGTGCAGGCATGCTCCTGAAATATGTGGGACTTCTAATGGTAAATGTTTGTCTGGAGCCATGTTTAATCAAATGCTTTTTATTTGTCAGAAGTAAAAGCTGTATTATTTTCTTTCTGTATTACAGGAAGGTTTATTTTACTACAGCGAGTTTCTGTGCTTTGTGATGCATTAGAGATGTGCAGATGGGCGTGTCGCTTGTTCTCTAAGTTCAGTGAGCAGCACCTCACTGATAAACCTTCCACCCTCATTACTCTCAACTGTCTGCACTCAGCGTTCTCCTCCTCTTTTTCCCTGCAGCCAGCAGGAATGAAAAGCTCAGTATGAGTAGTTATAAACGCCATTGATTTCAAATTGTTGTGTTTATACATTTTCATATTCTACTTTTAGGTTGCAGGTTCATCTGAAGTTGTGGCACTGGTGCAAATCTTGATAACACAAACACGACTTCCATCCTGCATTTGTTTGTGAGAGTCAGAGCAACCTGAAAACTCACAATTTCTTCTATTTGAAAAGTTTGGTGAAAAATAAGCACAAATTCCATCAAATGAATGAACTCGCTAAACAAAATGTGACCATCTTCCGTTGATGGAGGTCATTGGAACATTCACTTGTCCTTCCTCAGCTGGACCGTGGCTCTAAGCTATGTGCTTTCCCTGAGTCATTTTGAATGTAAACACAGTCAAAGTCATTAAGAGACATCATGGTTAAACCTCATGTATGTAATGTTCTTTTTCTCTAATTTAAGTAGTGTTTAAATGGAAGGTACAGTGGGGTGTAAACGTCTGGGCAGTCTTGTTAATCTTTTCCTGCATAAATTGTTCGTTGTTACGATAAAAAATTCAGTTAAACACATCATATAGGAGTCACACGGTGATATTTGAGAAGTGAAACGAGGTTTATAGGATTTACAGAAAGCGTGTAATAATTGTTTAAAAAATTGGGCTAATTCATTTAAGAAATATATACGATGGTGAAACTGGAGTTAACGTGTTAAAGTAGAGACGTTCACGCCCAGCCATGAGATAGTTTCATCTGACTTGGAACTTCTCGTTTGACATTTTCCTGACTTTTCGTTTTTGTTGTTATGTAATGTTAAAATCAGGGCAATGCATCTTGGTTGTAAAGGGTGACTGTATCTGCAGGGGATGTAGTTTTAATCAGAAGTGTAAGTCTGTGGTTCATACATAATCACTAAAGGCAGCTCTGTGTGTTCAGCACCAGCCGTTCTCTGTACTGAGACCTCATTCCCCCTCTGATTCTGTCAGGCTGATCAGACTGGATGAAGGAGACGAACAAGGTGAGACGTTTAACAGTTTTATTATTTCTCTGTGAGGAAGAAACGATGACTGAGATGAGAAGCCGGTCACGGCGTCTTCCATATATAGCCTTGCTTGGCTGTGACGTGGAGGGAATCCCCGCGAGGAGCACGCTGGGAGCTCCCCACGAGGGGCATGTCGGGAGTTGTGGTCCGAAGGTCAGCCGGGAGATACCTGAGTCCTGACAGGACCCCCCGGTCCAGGGACGGCTCCAGAAGTCCCAGCGCGACCCCGGCGGACCCAGAAGTCAGAGATCAGGGAAGGGTCCAGGATGGACCGAGCCGGCTCCCAGGAGCGTTCCTCGGGGCCATAGTCCTTCCAGTCCACCAGGTACTGCCAGCCCCGACCCCTTCGGCGAGCGTCCAGGATGCGCCGGACGGTGTAGATAGGCTCACCGTCGAGGAAGCGGGCAGGAGGCGGCGCCGGAGCCGGAGGCGGGAGAAGGGAGGACTCCACGTAGGGCTTGAGCCGGGAGGTATGGAAGGTGGGATGGATGCGGAGAGTAGCCGGCAGCCGCAACCGGTACGTGACCGGGTTGATGACCCTTTGGATGGGGTATGGGCCGAGGAACCGAGGGGCGAGTTTCTTGGATCCGGCACGGACCCGAAGGTCAGCCGTGGACACCCAGACCTTGTCCCCAGGAGCATAGGAGGGACCAGGACGGTGTCGACGGAGATGCTGGTGAGCATAGCTGGTGTTAGCTCTGGTTATGGAGGCTCGTGCTTTGATCCAGGCGCTCTTGCAGCGTCTCACCATGGCTTCCGCTGCCGGAACGGTGACCTCGGGTTCTTGGTGGGCAAAGACCGGGGGCTGGAAGCCATAGCAGACCTCGAAAGGGGACAGCCGAGTGGCAGATGAGGTGTGAAGATTGTGGGACAGCTCCGCCCAGAGGAGGTATTTAGGCCACTGCGAGGGTTGAGCCGAGACAAAACAACGAAGGTACCGACCCAGCTGTTGGTTAGCCCGCTCCGTCTGGCCATTGGTCTGCGGGTGGTAGCCTGAAGATAGACTGACCGATGCTCCCATCAGCCGACAGAAAGCTTTCCAGAACCGGGCCGTGAACTGGGGCCCCCGATCCGAGACCACGTCGACTGGGAACCCGTGGAGGCGCACCACGTTCTCCAGGAACATTTCCGCTGTGCGTTGGGCTGAGGGGAGACCCGGAAGGGCGATGAAATGGACAGACTTGGAAAAGCGGTCCGTAACCGTCATGACAGTGTTGAGGTTATTGACCGGCGGGAGACCCGTGACGAAGTCCAGCCCCACGTGGGACCAGGGGCGGCTGGGCACCGGAAGAGGTCGGAGGGCACCAGCCGAGGCCTGGTTGGGGTTCTTGGAGCGGGCACAGACGTCACAGGCGCTGGTGTATTCTTTCACATCCCTCGCCATGCCTGGCCACCAGAGGGCTCGCTGGAGGAATTTAAGAGTTCTGGAGAAACCAGCGTGGCCAGACAGGCGTGAGGAGTGGGCCCAGGACAACACCTCGCTGCGACAGGCCGTGGGGACATAGAGGCGACCCGCGGGGGTCTCTGGAGGCGCGGGGTCGTCCCGGAAGGCGTTCTGGATAGCTTCCTCCAACGGCCACCTCAGTTGGCCCAGGAAGCGGTGTTCCGGGAGGATTGGCGCTGGCTCGGACGAGGGCGTGGAGTGGGTGAATTGGCGGGAGAGGGCGTCCGCCTTCTGGTTCTTGGCTCCCGGGCGGTAGGCGAGATGGAAGTCGTAGGGTTCAAAGAAGAGGGCCCAGCGAGCCTGGCGAGGGTTAAGCTGCTTGGCAGATTTAATGTGGGTCAGGTTCTGATGGTCAGTCCAGATCGTGAAAGGCCGAGTGGTGCCCAGAAGCCATTGCCTCCATTCCTCCAATGCCCATTTTATGGCCAGTAACTCACGGTCGCCCACACCGTACTTCTGCTGGGTGGTGGAAAACTTCCTGGAGAAGTAGGCGCAGGGATGGAGCCTGTCGTCGGGCCCGCCTTGAGACAGGATGGCGCCGACGTCAGAGGCGTCGACCTCGACCACAAAGGGAACTGCAGGATCTGGATGGCGGAGGATCGGGGCCGAGGTAAAGCGGGTGACCAGGTGGCGGAAGGCCCGAATGGCGTCGGGAGTTAGACGAAACAGCTGGCCAGGGGAGCCTGGTCGAGTGAGAGAGGTGAGAGGGGCTACGAGGGTGCTATAGTTCTTTATAAAACGGCGGTAAAAGTTGCAGAAACCCAGAAAACTCTGCAGTTGTTTCAGGCTGGTTGGCAAGGGCCAGTCCTTCACCGCCTGGATTTTCTGAGGGTCCATGGTTATCCCTTCGTCCGAGATCATGTAGCCCAGGAAGGATATGGACTGCTGATGGAAGGAGCATTTCTCGGGTTTACAGAACAGGTTGTGGTCCAGGAGCCGGGTCAGGACGGCGCGAACATGATGGATGTGTTCGGCCTCGGATTTGGAGTAGATCAGTATATCGTCCAGATAGGCGAACACCCACCGTCCCAGCATGTCGCGGAGGACATCATTAATGAGACGTTGGAAGACAGCAGGGCTATTGCATAGTCCGAAGGGCATAACCAGGTACTCCCAGTGGCCGGTGGGTGTTATGAACGCGGTCTTCCACTCATCCCCGGCCTTTATACGGACCAGATTGTAGGCGCTCCGGAGATCCAGTTTCGTAAAGATCCGTGCCTGGGAGATGGCATCCAGAGCGGTAGTGAGGAGCGGCAGAGGATGGCGATCCTTGACCGTGATCTTGTTCAGACCCCGATAGTCTATGCAGGGGCGAAGATCGCCTTCCTTTTTCTTCACGAAGAAGAAGCCAGCGGCACCCGGAGAGGAGGAGGGTCGGATGAACCCCTGCTGGAGGGCCTGGGCGATGTATTCTTCCATCGCTTTGGTCTCGGGAGGCGCGAGAGAGAAAAGGCGCCCGCGGGGAGGACTGGTTCCGGGTAGCAGCTTGATCTCCATATCATATGGCCGGTGAGGTGGCAGGGAGGTGGCGCGCCGCTTGTCGAACACCGCGGCCAGGTCCCGATAGGGCAGCGGCAGGTGGGGCGGTGTGGAGCCGAGGCCCCCGTCCGGAAGACCCGCCGAGGATGGAGGAGGAACGAGGTGGGTCTGGCACGAGGTCCCCCAGCCCAGCAGGCGGTTCTGGGACCAGGAAATATGAGGGTCGTGGAGACGGAGCCAGGGGAACCCCAGGATTAGAGGAGAAGAGGGAGCAGAAATGACCAGGAAATGGTGGGTCTCCTGGTGGCCTTGGGTGATCATACGGAGTGACTGGGTTCGGTCTCGGACTGGGTAGGGTTGGAGAGGCCTACCGTCCACCGAGGTCACTGGTATAACTCTCTCCAGGGGTTGTAGGGGGATCCGTAGGCGTTTTGCCAGATCTAGGTCCATGAAATTGTCCGCGGCCCCCGAGTCCACCAATGCGTTTACGTGGAGTGAGGCCTCACCATGGAGGAGGGTGACAGGAATAAGGAGACGGTTAGTAGCGACAGGGGTAGAAGAAGACCCAGACTGAGCAACCCCAATACTCAGTGGGGCCCCCCGTTTCCCGATCGTAGTGGGCAGTCCAGGCGTCGGTGGTCGGGAGAGCCACAGTAGGCACAGAGGCCCTCGCGCCACCGTCGTTGTCTCTCCTTGGGGGGAAGGTGGCCGAGCTGCATGGGCTCCTCCGCCAGCATGGGTACAGGAGCTGGCGTGGGTGAACGAGGGCGAAGCACCGGCGTCCTGGGTGGACGCGTGGATAACTTGGGTCGAACCAGAACCCGCTGGTCGATGCGCAGCGCCAGATCAACCACCTCATCCAGGGTCTGAGGCAGCTCCCTTCCCGCCAACTCATCACGGATGTAGGGTGCCAGCCCCTCCAGGAAGGTGGCCCGCAGAGCGGAGTCATTCCACTGCAGCTTGGCGGAGATGGTGCGAAACTCCGACGCATAAGCGCACACCGAGCGTTCTCGCTGGCGGAGTTTGAGAAGGCGTGTCTCTGCTCCCACTTCGCTGCTGGGGGGAACAAAGGTCTTCCAGAGAGCGGACACAAACGCAGCATAGTCGTTGCAGGCAGGGGATTTGGAATTGTAAAGCGCAGCAGCCCACTCCGCGGCGCGTCCGGAGAGCAGGGAGGTGAGATGCGCCACTCGGGAGCGCGCAGATGGGTAGCGTCCAGGTTGGCACTCGAACTGCATGTCCAGCGTGGCGAGCAGACCATCGGGTCTCCCCGTCTCCCCGGTCCACCTCTCCGGCAGGCTGAAGTGGGGCTCCTCCCTAGGAGCAGAGCGGGTTGGCTGCTGGAATGCAGCGATCTGTTGCTGCTGATCGTTTGCCTGTTGTTGGAGAGCCGTGAGAGCCGTGGATAGACGCAGGGTGTGGTCGGACAAGGAGTTCAGCTTGGTGTTGAGCTGATCTACCATGGAACGCAGCTGCACGTTCTCGTGGCGGAGACGATCGATCTCCGTCGAATCTACTCGGATCTCAGTCATCCTGTCAGGCTGATCAGACTGGATGAAGGAGACGAACAAGGTGAGACGTTTAACAGTTTTATTATTTCTCTGTGAGGAAGAAACGATGACTGAGATGAGAAGCCGGTCACGGCGTCTTCCATATATAGCCTTGCTTGGCTGTGACGTGGAGGGAATCCCCGCGAGGAGCACGCTGGGAGCTCCCCACGAGGGGCATGTCGGGAGTTGTGGTCCGAAGGTCAGCCGGGAGATACCTGAGTCCTGACAGATTCATTGAACTACATCACATTATTATAACTATAATTAGGCCTAATGCCATTTTCTATTGATATTTTTACATATTTAAAATCCTTTATTCAAAGTTAAAGGGGTTGTGTTGAAAATAGCCAACCTCTTCTTATGCCACAATTGATGTGATCAGGGAAAATGTTGAGTGAGATTAAAATGACGTGAATAACTAGTATAATCATTTTTATTGCATATTTTTAGTCTCTGCTTCAGGTAAACAGAATACCACTTTCATTAGACTGATCCACATCACATCAGTGTGTCTCAAACCAAGTCCTTTTTAAGTCGACTTCTTTTCTTGACATTTTTCCCTGCAGTTACCCACACTTCCAATTTCCCTCTACATAATTTACTAGCATCCTTCATCACTCACCTCTGACAGTTTAAATTAAATGTTACGCCTCAGGAACTGAACTCCCAGGTGTCCACTGCCTCCCGTTTTCAGGATGCAGTCGGTTGCAGTGGACTGCACTTGTAGGTTACTGTATGTGTTGTTTAAAAACCAATAATTGGCTGGGGAATCAGTGAGCCATTGGCTAAGTGGATTATGCTTGTCACTAATGGCAGTGGTTTGATTAAGGTTGAGTGAAAGTTGCAGGCACCACCACTGTCCAGTACAATGGAAAAAACCAACACATCAAATGCATCCAGAAAAACACAATGTTGAGATGGGATTTTATTCTTATACAAGTAGTCACACATAAAGGTATGCTGCTGAGTTGTTTGAGACGTAGTCATGGTGAAATTTGCTATCAGAATCAGACAAGTTTTATTGCCATATGTGTGAGAAATCACAACATTAAGATATTGCTGTGGTACTTGGTGCAACAAACTAGAGATGAGCAGAAACAAGAAGTAAGCACAATAAAATAATAATATAGAGAGGCAATCATTAGAGTTCAGAGTGGAACAGTCAGGTGCAAACACAACACAGGGTCAAGTGACTGGCACAAAGCAACTGGAGTGGGCAGTCCTACGATTGTCATTCAAGAGAACAACTGCAGCGGGTAGGAAACTGTTCTTGTGGAGAGAGGTTCTGGTCCGAATGGATCAGAGCCTCCTGCCAGATGGGAGCAAGTTGAAAAGACTGTGTCCAGGGTGAGATGGGTCTGCTGTGATCCAACCTGCACGCTAGGGCTGAACGATTTTAGGAAAAGATTGAATTGCTATTTTTCTAGCAGAAATTGCGATTTTGGTTCAATTCACGATTTTCTGCAAACAAACGACCAACATTAGCCTGCCAAGCCATCCTGTAGATTAAGTGAAAAGATGGTCTAGATTCTAATCTAGTACAACAAATCATTCACATTAATATTTACTATTTAATCATGCAATAAAATTGTTAAAGCTATTACTATTTTCTCCCATTATTATCTTTTATGTGTTTGTGAAGCAACATGTGCATGTGATTTTTATCTAAGGAGGAGTTTTATAAAAACATGCTCTTGTTCTACTCCAAAAATGCAAGGAGGAAATCTGAAGGTAGAAATTGCTTTTAAATGTATTAAATTACACAACATGCACACAGTTTTCCCTGCATTACCAAGGCAGGCTGGCTGCACGCTTTTCGAAGCCGTCTGATAGTTTTTCCTCACTAAAACGTCAGCTCCGTGACAGAGACGCACACATTGAAAGAGACACTCTGACACAGCTGTGGAGTTGGGCTCGGCTCTGGTCGGTACACTCCACCCCCCCCCGCACTGGCTTTTGCCGCAGCCGTAACACAGGGGGAAAACCCTGGATGTAAAAAAAAAAAGTTACACAACAGATCCTGGATCAATCAAAACTGCTAAAACCACAGCATTCATGGTCACGTGATCGTGCTGTTTGAAATCACAATCTCGGTCCAAAAACGATAGATCGTTCAGCCCTACCTGTAAGGCAAATGAACCACGCCGCTGTGTGGAGGCCCCGCCGTCCACTCATAAGCAATATTCTTCCTGCTCTTGGAGAGTACAGACGCTTTTTTTCTCCTCTCCCTCCCTCCTCATCCCAAGGCTCTTTGTCCTGTCTTTGTGTGCACGGCGCTTTCTGCATTTTTTCTGGAAACTGGAAATTATTAAAAATGGATCTGGTTAGTTGGTTTCTCAATGCGATTGACAAAATTTTTTCACCGATGAGAACAGGAGAAGGGGCTCCTGGATGCCCCTCTGGGACAGAGCCAGCTGGGTATATCATGGACTCCCAGAAACAGTGGAACATGATATGCCTCTCTCAACTGTCTGTAGAGGATTCTGAAGATGTTTGGATATTCGTTGTTTTGGTGTCGGGATTCCTGCTGCTTGGCCTGAGCGGTTACCTGGCTTACTGGAAAATTAACGAGCTTTTGAGGAATATTGGCTCAATCCCGGAGCTCAGGGATGGAATGCATTGTGCTGTGAACGCACAAACTCATATAATTGTCGAGATGAGTCATAAGCTTGGAACTTTGGCTGAGATTCAGGCTCTGGCACAGAAGGTGGATTCCATCAAGGAGCGAGTTGACGGGTCAGCACATATTGGGATAGATTAATTACGCCATTGTTGGTTCTAGAGGGGTTGAAGACCAACATAAGGCAGAGAGGAAATTAGCTGTGTCTGTCCCCAAAACAATTTTTATCTGAATCTGGTGTCCTTGGAGCCTGTGAGGCTGAAGTGTAAACTCCCCTCAGAAGAAATGTGGAATGCTGTTGTTGCTATGGAAACTCTTTCTTCCTATCTCAGCCTGGGCGGGACTGTGACCGGTGAAGGCCATGGAACCGTATCTAGGAGTCAATGTGCCCTCTAACCCATTATCTCCCTCCCCTGTCCAAACGGAGGTGATAAGCACTGCTCCAAGCGGCTGCACGCAATGAAGTGAGGAGAGTCCCAACCCTACCACGAAAGATAGCTCTCGGTGGGAAAAAAGCGCTAGCCAGAAGGCAGTAGAGTACAGCCAGCGAGCGGTTAAGCTATCTTTCAGTAGCATAGCTATTTTTTATGTGTGTTCTCAGTGAGGCGAAGAGCGTAAGAACTGAGGAGTGACAGGTGCCTATAAGTGGAGGGTGGGACCTCCACACAGCGTCATGTTCATTTGCCTTACAGGCGTGATTAGATGTGTCTTCGGCCACACGAGGGCGTGATGTCCCATAGTACCTTCATTGTACCAAGTGAATCAACTGAAAGGGAACTAATTAGTTTTCCAAATTTGCCATTGCAGCTTTAAGTGTAAGACTTGTGCTTCACCTTGATTGTGTAACACTCTGGTGCTCATAATAAATCTCCCCTATACTGTGTGTGTGTGTGTGTGTGTGTGTGTGTGTGTGTGTGTGTGTGTGTGTGTGTGTGTGTGTGTGTGTGTGTGTGTGTGTGTTTTCAGGATTGCTGCTTGTTGGGAGGTCAATGCTATAGGACACCCAGTGGTCCTCCCGCTAAAAGTGTGTGAGGAACTGCTGCAAGTGATGGATGACAGCAACTCCACCCTTCCTGCCTCGATGCGCTGCATGAGGTCCTACGAGGTGAGACAGTTTGCTTCTCATAATGATTTAGATCTGGTTGTAGTCACAGATTTCTTTATCCTTTCAGAAGTTCTTTTGCTGATTCTGTGTATAACTTTAAAAGAAGTGCTTCAAGTGTTTTTATTGATCTCAGCCCTTTGTGAAAGACTATTATCAGCGCAGTGAGGTGTTTTTTAGCTGAAAGCTATCGCTCGTTTTCTCAGGTTTGACTCAAATCACCTTGTTTTCTGCTACTAAGTAGTTCCAGACAGTATTTTCATCCCGATTGAATACATTTTATCTTTTAGTGCTTTCAGTTTCCAGTCTTGCTGGAGGTAAAATGTAAGGTTTATTTTCTTTCCCAGCTTTTCATTACCTGCAAAATATGTCTAGTTGTCTGACTTGCAAAGGAGAACCCTTTGACTAGATAATAGGAGGTGTTCACTTTGCTGACGGTTCTATTCTTTCAGCCGTTTTAAGCATGGTAACGGGGGTAATTAGCCATAATATTCTTATCTTCATGCTCGGAAAGTTTGGGAAGTAACTCCTACTGTTTAAACAAGCTTCCAAAGTGCTGAAAAACACGAGCTGCGTTTGAATTTTCATGAACACACATGAACATCATCTGCATCTTCAGTCCTTCAACTGATCATTTACTAAATGAGTTTTTATGGCTTCTGATCTCAACCCGAAAACCGTAGGCAGACAGATTCAGATCTTTTGCTTCTGTTCTCTTAAGAAATATTATGTAAAAACTCTACTTTAAAAGGCCTATGAAGTCATTTAACATCAAGCATACATTGATACTTACCTGTGGCTTGGCTGGCTGAGATAAAACTATAGAAAGTAGGTCAACTATTTAGAAATGCACCAGATGAATAATGAGATTGAACCAGGAACACTTTAATTTTCTATCTGTCATGATTTTCCTTTATATTTAAGAATTTCCCTAAAATAATTGTTTCAGACTGATCATCATAGCTGTTTTTTATCTGTACAACATAAGCAGCATTTTTAAAGTCCTCTTCTTAAAAAATACTTTAGTCTTATGGTATGTAGTATGTCTCTGCAAATTTAGACGTCCATTCTGACAAGTTAGCTTGTTTGAACTAATGTGTGCCATCAGAAACATTCAAACCCATTTTTAAAAGAGAAGTTGAGCTTTCAAGCCAACTAAAACTCGCGCTGATGAAGCATAAACCAAGCTTTAGAAATCAGCCTGAACCTGTTCCGATGTGGGAGAAGTCTCTCTATCTGCCCCAGGCTCACCTACGGTGCCATTATTATCGGCTCTAGCGGCGCTGTGTGGAAACATAAAACAGAGAAAATAACCCGAACATGCAGCTCTGTCAGCTGTGGAGTTGGGCTCGGCTCTGGACAGTACACCCCACCCCCTCCCCTGCGCTGGCTTTTGCCACCACCATAACACGGGGGAAAACCCCGGATGTCAAAAAAAAGTCACACAACTGATCCTGGATCAGTCAAAACCGCTAAAACCACAGCTTTGACAGTCACGTGATCGTGCTGTTTGAAATCGCAATTTCGGTCCAAATACGATAGATCGTTCAGCTCTATTTTTGATTATTTTAGTCACATTGGAAACATCTGATCATGAATTTGTCTGTTTCACTCCAGACTTGTTTTTGCAGTGACCACCCCTTACTTAAGAGCTGTAACCATACCTGCAGGGTATGGCATTGAGCTGGGTGTGTGTTCCTTAAATCCAGTCCCTGTGAGTGGATCAAAGTGTGAGTTATATGCCCACCTGTTATTATGCTGCCTGTGGAATGTCTGAGCTGCTGTGTTCTCCTCTCTCCATCATCGGCTTTGTGAGTGTAATGGGCTGTAAAGAAGTTCAAGAATCTCACACTTTTGGCCAGGTGAATACCAAGCCTCTGTCTCTCTCTCACGCACGCACACACACACGCACGCACGCGCACATACACACACACACACACTCCCTTCATTAATGCCCTCGTAACTCCCAGAGTCAGCCTGTACATTAGACAGAAACTGAACCCGTTAGAGCCGACGAGGTGAATCATCTCTCTCACTCACTCACTCACTCACTCACTCACTCACTCACTCACTCACTCACTCACTCACTCACTCACTCACTCACTCCTCACTCACTCACTCACTCACTCACTCACTCACGCACACACTAACACCAACTGTGCTGCTTTGCTTTTTAGCTGGACCGACTGTTTTTTATTCTTCTAAATAAACTACAAGCATCTTCATTCACTGCACGTGTGCTATTGCTCGAAAATAATTTATTAACAGAGTAAGTATCTGTTTCACATCAGCATTCACATCAGGACCAAAATCTAAACTAGATGCAAATGAGGCTAAAGACAAACATGAGATATTGTTGTTCACCTCCGAAAGTGAAAATGTTTCTGTTCATGAGCAAGGTGCACTGACCCTGAAGTTAGTGCCCAGCTTTTCATGGCTGCATTTTCATCCCTGGTGCTGCTCAGACATGAAGTAGCTGGTTCAGCATTTTAGCTCTACTTGTCAATAATTATCTCAAATGTCTTACTTTGTTCTAATATAGCTGCATTTTGGCTGACTGTTGGTCTCTTCATATCAGAAGAAGAGGGTTGGGGGCATACATGTTTATAATAATGGCTCAGCTCCATCAATTATCCCTTGAAGACATGCCAGTTATTCATCATGCAGGACGCTGCTGCCAGCTCAGCCAAAACAGATGTTTTCAGACTAGATGTCATACTGTTACAGCTGACGTGAGTTGGTATGTGCGGTAGTCGGGGAAACCATAGCCTACCTTCAACATTTTGTCTAGATTTAATTTAAACCAGTATGCTTCTGAAGAAATTATGACAATTACAGATGTCTTTAGTAGACACTACAGCTCAGAATAAAGGTCTGTGTTTGAATGTATAAACTGTGTACAAAGTGTAAAACAAGTCAAAGAAATGTTAAAGCTGCTGCCAGATGCTTATTGAGGTTATCATGGTAACACCACACCTGTGAGAGATGAGTGCAGAAGAAAACAAGAAAAGTAACCTCAAACAAACATGGTGCCAAAAGCATCTTTAGTCATGGGTGGCAGAGTGGTCATACAGTAACCCTTCACATGCACCTAGCTCAGGGGTGTCAAACTCAAATTCACACTGGGCCAAAATGAAAAACTGGGACGAAGTTGCGGGCCAAACTCAAGTGACGGTAAACGGGAGATGAAATTATCAGTCAGAATCGACCAGAACTTCTGGTCCCAAACTTGTTTAAAAAACTTTTAAAATGATCAGACACCCCAATTTACAATTAATTCAGTACAAAATTCTACACAGAGTACACTATACAGGTCATTGGATGTTCAGGATAGGGGTTGTGTCATCTGACACCTGTACACACAGCACAAACAACATTCCTGACAATTACATCCACGCGCTGTGGTCCTGTCCACCTGTCCAGGAATTTTGGGGCAGAGTATGTGAAGACCTGTCAAAGTGTCTGAAATGTCATATCCCAACTTCCCCCTCTCTTTGTTTACTGGGAAACCTGGACAATGTCTCGATTCAAACACCATTGGTTCACGTGGTTCTGACTGCCATATGCATCGCTAAGAAAACTATCCTCATGAATTGGAAAAATAGAGAAACTCTTTGCATTAACCAGTATAGAAATCTTTTGTTAGATCATATTACACTTGATACAGCCTCTGCTTCCACTTCAAGTCAATCTCTTTGGTCTTCTTTGATCAGTTCCATCACATAGCGATGATGGGGGGTCGATGATATTATCCTGTGGGATGATGTGGGTGATGGGGTGGAGGGTCTGAGTTTGGAGTATCCGGACTTTTCCTGGAGGTGGGTTCACTGGGGGGTGTCTGCAACTGGGGGGCTGCTGCCCCACTCTGGAGGTGCTTGGGTTGCCTTGGGGGGTGGACTACTGGTGGTTGTGAGTGGGGCCCTTTGGGGGTCTTGGCGGTGGTCATGGGTTGCTGCCTGGCAGCTGCATTGCCCCTGGACAGGTCTGGGTGGGGGCCTGGGGGCTCGGGGTGTGGTGGTGGCCATCTCCGTATGGGGATCTGGGCGGGGCCTTGGGGGTTGTGTCCTGACATGTATGCTGCCGAGAAGAAGGCAGGAACATGCGGCAGTGCCTGGCCCAGGCTCAGGGGCCTCAGGTAGATCTTGGCTCCTCTGCTGTCCCATCACAGGGCAGGGGGATGTCCCAACCTTACTTGGATGTCCTATGTCTTATATATTCTGGAAGTTGTGCAAATGCAGGGATGGGAGTAGATATTCTGCTGGGGTGGGGCTGGGTTGGTGCCCTCGGATTCCATGGGGCTCTGCGGTGCTGCTGCTTTGGGCCCTGGCAAGATGGGCTGGGGTCTCCATGCCCTGGGTGGCATTTTGGCAACAGAGGTGCCTATTGGGGCCAGTGGGGGAGCTCTGTTGCCCCTCACACTCTCTATTGGATGCTCCTATAGAGACACCTTACATACACACACAGGTGCTCACATGGTGCTCTCATAAGTATGGACTTGGGCACGTTCAACACATGTCTTAAGGCTGTGGTTGGCACTAAATGCACTGTGATTTATTATCGTGTGACTTTTCAGTAAAACAATGTTGATTTTATATTTCCTCATCAAGTTGATGCAGTGATAGCTTGCTCTGTTGTATTGTTGTGTGTCCCTTTTCTGCAGGTCTGGAAGCTGACTCATGTTCATCATTGATTGTTTGTCTTTGTTTGCCCTCTTTGCCTTTCTCGGTCATGGCCCCTAAGCTGTGACCTTCCTCTCCAGGTCTGACAAGCACCATTACTGCCTGTTTTTAAAAGTGGTATGAAGACTCACTTCATACTGTGGTGTTCCCTAGCGTGTGTTTTAGCTATATTTTTAGATAATTGAGCTATCTTTTATTTAGTTTATTCTGCTGTTTTACCCATATCTTTATCCCTTGATTTTATGTTTTTATATATACCTTTGTTGGCCCTTGCAGGGCTCATTGATGTTTTAATAACTCAGGTGTTTGCTAACCATTCAAATTAAGTGCCCTCCAACTAGGGGGTGGGCATCTAACCTATAAGAGCCCACCCGATTGGCCAAATGGGTGAAGGGCTCTATTTGGTTTGTCAAAAACTTCAGGTTTCCTTGCTGCCATCTGTGCAGCTCACCACTCCCCACGGGGATGGGTCAAAAGCAGAGAAATAATTTCACCAGCGATTGATGACTAATGGGAACTTCTAACTTCATGAGATCTGGATCTAGAGAACGAGATTCTGAATTCTATAGCTAAAGTGGTCTTTCCTTGGTAGGTATACAGGTTCATTATCAGAGATAAGATGAGGAGCTCCATCATCCAGGGCTAGATTGGAGTAAAGCTGCTGGTCCTTCTCTGAGATGGTTTGAGCATCTGATCAGGGTTCTCCTGCTTAGGTGTTCTGGACAAATCCTGCTGCACCGAGGCAGAGCCAGAAATAACTCAGGAAGAGCTGGTTGGTGTTGCCAGGGTTTCCCTTCTGAATCTAGAGCCTCCAAGCATAGCCTTGAACAAGTCTATGATGGATCAAGTCTAAAAAAAATATTTCTCAATAAATGCCATGTGTTATAAATGATCGGGACCCCGTCCTGACTCCCATCACTCTTGTTTTTTGTCCTTTTGGACTCTTTGGTATCATTTTTAGGAGTTACCATTGATGCACTTGATTACTGAGCAGACATTGGCATGGGGAATGGAGAAGACAGGGCCTTGAGTGAGGCAAATGCCCTCATCCATCATCCTGATCTAGAGCCCTCAGCGCAGCACAGCCATCATGAGCAGCAGGCAAACACCCAGGAAGAGCAGATGGAGGCGGGGAGCAGGCAGGCTGAGCTGATTTGTTTCTCTGCCTTGTTTATCTGAATGTGTGCTTTGGAAGTTGATTTAATCTCAACCAACTCTGTGTTTAATGTCGGAAGATAGAAAATGCAGATACTACGTTGCTCTCCCGAAGAGCAGAGTGTAGAAAACCCATTTAGTTAGTGCCATTGTGTGCTCAGGTTATCATTCATGCTGTTTTATTGTTGCTCTCCTGTATTCTTATACATTAGAGTATCGCTGAACTTCTGCCTGTTTTATTTTATTTTATTTTTTTAACTATTTTGTCTTTTCTTTTGTTCTAACAGGTGGCGTACCTGAGACTGTGAGGTCTGAACACAGGACCTGGAGCAGCTGAAATGTGTTAAAGCAGCGGTTCATTTCAGTAGCAGGAAGATGTGTTCTGCAAAAGGAAATGAAAGTATCTGGTTAAGTTGGTGAAACTTTGGATATTTGCAACTAGGAGCTGCCAGGCTGCAGAATATTTAAACTGTTGGAACAAGTTTCAAATCAAATCAAAGATACTTTATTAAAATTTCTTTGTAGTATATTTTTTATCCCTGTTGGGATAAATGTGTAATAAATTGTACATTCTTCCAGCTTTTTTAAGTTTTTGTAACCAAAATGTAATAAAATGTTCTGCTTGTCAGAATTAGAAGGACACCATTCTTGTGTGCAGGTACAATGAAGTAGTTATTTACATTTAGCTGGATTCAATGACCTGCTTTGCATCCAGTATGGCAGTTAGGTTTCTTCTGGTGCACATTCGTTCTACACGGGCATGTTGGCACCATGGTGGGGCTCATTTTAATGTAATTTTTATGCATTCAAATACTAACATGTTTCCTTACAAAGGTAAGAAGAGAACGTGTGAAAGCTCAGAAGTGAAAGGAAATGGTTAAATGCTTTTGCTATTTCTACTTTTCATGCACAAGACAGCCATTTTTCTGAGGCAAAATTCCACTTTCAGCGGCCGCTCCCATTGATCGTTCCTTCTTTAAACTTGGAGACTTTTGAATGGAATACACCATCAGGTCTTGATATGTCACTAAAATGTGTTCTGAGCTGTGCTGTGCTGCACAGCCTGGCTGAGTTGCACGGTTGTTGACCTTGTTTCTGCAAGAATTATGTCTTGCTTTCATTGTAAATACTTTTATGATGCATAGATCAGTAAATCTAGATGAGTTAACTCATTTACCAGCACAACAAACCTTGGAGTCCAGTCAGCTGAGTAAAGTAAATGGTGCGTTATGGCTCTTCTTCATGCTCTGTGAACACAGCATCTAGTTTAAACAGGCTATCTTTTAAAAGTGTTGCATCAGCCTGCGTGTCTATTTTTGCAGGCCTTTGGTAGGAATGAGGTGAAAATGTCTTGCATGGATCTGCTGAATGCTGATGCAGCAAGTGACAATTACTTTTAAAAACACAGAGGTATTGCACCCAGAGAGGCAGCAAAGCAGAGAGTGAATTGGCTCATTAAATACATCTAACACCGAACCGTTGGGCTCCTCATTTCCTCTCGGCCCTCTCTCCACAAGTGCAAATGAAGTAGGCTCTAAATAACCCATTTGTTTCAAGCCTGCTGAGCAGGAGTGACACCACATTACTGGCTGCTGCTGCTGCTGTTTTGAACACTGACAGTCACCCTGAGGGCTTTAGGAGCTGCAGGCTCGCTTTGTCTCTTTTAGCTTTTGTGATAGACACTAGGAAGTGTCAAATTAAAAGTTTTTGGCCAGTATACCATCTGCTGACACTGTGGGGCTCATTAGCCTTTTCATAGAGTACTCACATGAAAAATATCAGCTCGAGTAAAGGTCTACTACACATTCTGTCTGAGTAATTACTTGTGCATGGTTAGAGGACCATTTCAACTTCTCTTTCATTTATACTTGCAGCTAATGTGCAAAGGCAGCACAATTGTAATAAACACTAGCTTTGTATTTTTCCAGATTTTCATTGTGATAATTTTTTAATTATATATTTATGTTTTTACACATAATAGAATTGTCAACAATGTTTGAAATTCCTTAGGTTATAAATGATTACAGGTTTACTCTATTTTCATTGACCTCTACAAAAGGAAACGGGCTGAAGATCCGCAAATAACTTAAGCTGCCAGGCTATAATTCTGCTAACATGCTAATGATAGCATAGAACAGTGAATGGATGTGCTAATTAGGAAAGCTTATTTGGTCATAAATTGGATAAAACTCATGGGACCTGAGTCATCATCAGTTCATATTTAACTTGCGCAAAGCTGCAAAAACAGGAAGCTATTTAGATTTTAACTTAAAGCCACAGACTGATAGCTTGCTGTCTGGAAAGAGTGTGTTACAAACATGAGACCATAAATAACGTAGAAGCCTACTTTAGCCTTCGCCTTAACATTACATTCCAATAGTAATGTGACTTATGTTTAATCAAACAGCATATTCTGACATACAACATTAGAATAAATGGAACTTAAAAAAACGAAGATCAACATAAATGTTAAAGCTGATGCAAGTGGATCATTAGGGTCACCATGGTAAACACATACCATAAGTAGAAGTGTCTCGTGGTTGCAAGGGCTGCTCACTGGAGTGCAGGCTGGGAATTTTGCATGTACAGGGAATATCGACTACAAAGTTATACAAAAAGTAGCTAAGGACCATCAGAAATGTTGAGTTGTTTGCGAGGCACTTTTGGTAAAAAAATAAAATAAAATTATAAGTCACAAAAAGAGTCTGAAATATTGTTATTTAAATTACAAAGTTGCTAAGTTGGCAACACTGTAATGGGAGGTGTGCTTGATTTGCAACTTGGAGCAGCGTGTGAGTGAACCATGAGAGATCTTCTGGGCTCAGAAGCTGCTGCTCGGTTTGCTGAGTCCACCATTTTCCACGGTGCCAGCCTCGCTGTGCAAGGCAAACTGCAATGGTGCCCTTTGTAGCCTGCTAAATGTAAACATAAACCCAGTGTTGTGCTGTCAAAATAAATGTTTGATTATTTTTTAAATTAAAATATAGCTTTTAAAAACCTCTAAACACCCCATGGAATTATTTGTTTTAAATATGGCTTTTATTAAAGTATCCTATATTCAGCTTTTAACAGGCAAATAGCAATTCGAGTTTTTAATACTTAATACACTGGTTGTCATAACCATCTGGTTCCCATGCATGTCTGTCCAAGACTTTTAGTATTTGATGAATGTGCTGATCTGGTGAAGTATCAACGTTAGAGGCTCCCACTCTTAATAAAAGTATGAACATCCAAATAGCATGGTATTGTCATGCCTGCAAAAGCTTCATTGGATACCATTTAATGTTTGATAATTCAGACTAGACTCAGGTTCCTGGGGTCTATGGCTGTGATGGTTATTAACTGCTGTGAAAATAAAATTTAAGGTTAGGAGTAAACATAGTTTACAAGGTCTGATAAAGTTTTGTGAATTACCTAAAATCGATTCACATTTTACCTGACTTGCTTGGTGTTTTCGCCTAGTTCCTGTGTGACATTTCCTTCATCAAAGATAAATGTCTAATGAAACCATACTTGACACCCCAAATATGGAATGATCTAGTCTATGAGCTCACAGTATGATTTTCAAATTGGATTTTCCAGGCCTTTGCTTGTACTAATGTGTTTGATATTATTTTTGGATGAAGTGAGACAGTGATGTGTGAGATTACAACTTGGCTAGTGTGGAAAGGAAGAGATCTTGTTGGAAGAGGTCAAGCCATAAAGCTTGTCTCATCTCGGGGAGGAAATGAGGCATTAGATTGAGTTTCTGTTTCAGTCACCCAGCTCGAATGGGTCATCTATACTGAGAATCTTGGTCGCTCTGAGAATGAGGGATCACGAAATCTTTGCTTTCCGCTATTCCTGGAAAAAGAAGAAAGTGTGTCCAATTCATGATCTGGTCATGGTTAGGGAAATTCTCCATCACTATCCACCTCTGCCCTCTATAGTTTTGACCTTTTACAATGGCTATTGAATTATTTTCCAACTTAGAAACCAGCCAACTAAACACAAAATGGTTAATTTTCCGTTAAAAAAACAAAATATTTTATAAAAGTATCAGAGTTTCAAATGGATCATCACCTTTCGACTGTTTAATGGTCCATCAAGATAAAAGACTTTGGTCAAATTCCACCATAGGAAGTTACACAGAAACATCAAATTGGAAAAAAATATGTCAAACATGATGTTATCATGGAAACCGGACATTCCAGTGGGGGGTTTAAACTGGTTTCCACTGTAACTGTTATTTCAGCATAACAATCAAAACAATTCATTCAAACAAACATGTTATAAAACTTCACACCACCATCAATTTCACATCACATTTTTAAACTGAATTTTGGGCTGTGACTAAATTCAGGGGCTGGATCCGTCGAAGGATGCATTTGAAAGCTGCTCACGTCACAGCAATGTGACTGAGGCTGTCCAAATGCGAAGGCTCCTCGCAATGGCCTCTAAGCATCTGGGGCCAGTGGGCCCAGGCCCCACCAGATGGCGCTATGGAGTTCAATGCTGTACATCTAAGTTTTTGCCAAGATACTAACAATGCGAACAAAAAACCCAAGAAAAATAAACTCTTGCAAATGTTTGAATTGAATATATATATATATATATATATATATATATATATATATATATATATATATATATATATATATATATATATATATATATATATATTTGGCAATCAATCAGTATTTGGAAGAGTTTCAGCTAGTAAAAAAGCAATTCTTAGCTCATTGTCTATAAAATTGACAGAGGTATTTTGTGTTTTCCAAGGTAAATATCCTATATTTACATAGATCCTTTAGAGTCCTACTGCCTCCCAAGGTGCTTTACAACACAACAGCCATTTATTAATTCACACACACATTTACACATTGATGGTGATGAGCTACATTGTAGCCACAGCTGTCCTGGGACACACTAACAGAAGCGAGGCTAAAATACACAGGCACCGCTGGCCGATGGTTGTACCTAACTACTGTTTTCAGGAGAACCTATAGTGTGGTTCTTAAACGCTATCTTAAATATGAAGTTATGCTATCTGTTCCCCAGCAGCCACCCTCCCCCCAGCTTGCACAATACTGCCATCTTGCCAAGTCTAAGACTATCGGACATATCTGCAAGCCTTCAGGGGACTCATTAGTTTGTCCATTGGACTCAGTGGCAACCGTGGAGCCCTTCAAGCCTTCAACCAGAGGAAGTCAACCTGCTCCTGGGGAAGAATGTCACAGCTGCTTCAGCAAGTATGAGGCAAAAAACAACTCAAAACAGAAATCTAGAAGGCACTTTTGGGACTAACGTGACAGCACAATGGCAGACAGAAAACTGCTTACTGCCATGAGCTGCTTGGGCCAGCGTGAGCATGCAGCGGCAGGAGAGAAACTTGTCTGATGCATCAGCTGTGTTTCTGTTGTACAGGTTTCAGGAGACATCCGGCTTTTTGAAATCCAACCATTGCGTTAAACCTCATTTCTATCTTATAAAGTGTGAAATATAGGTGGGTTGACAGAGTGAGTTGAAAGCTGTGGCCTGCCCGACAGGGGAGATTCGGGGCTGACGGGTGACAGCGGAGGAGGAAGGCCCACTGGATGTCGGGTGTAGAGGCCCTTCTGCTGTCGGAGCTTGAAATTTCCTCTTACCTGAAGGGCGATGAATGAGCTGCTGTTTTTCAATTCTGGGGCAGATGCATGAGCTGTGTGAACTAAAATAAATGATTTTTTTAAATTAAAATGCTCTAGAAATTAGAATTTCCACAAACATAAAGACATGAAATCAGACATTTTGTAGAATAGAAAAGAGTTTAGACAAATTGCAATTACTTGACTGACCAAGAAGAGATCTAACATTTATCTTAGGCGTGAAGTGCCTTAACCTGATGCCAGGATCCAACTGAGAGATGGATAGAACCAGGAACCCAATAAGGTGTGCACATGTGTGTGTGTGTGTGTGTGTGTGTGTGTGTGTGTGTGTGTGTGTGTGTGTGTGTGTGTGTGCGAGTGCGAGTGCGAGTGTGTGGGATAATGACAGGGCAATCTGTCAGCACTCTTGTTGAAGACAAATGGTCCAGTCTCCTCAGATTCAAGTTGTCTTTGTGAGCCTCATGGAGCTGCAGCATCTGTGGTGTAGGAACAAATTATTTATGCTGGATGGTAACTTGCTTTGTGGTAAAGAAACATGTTAGTGCTGTTCCCATTTCAGAGGTTAGAAAAACACTTGACATATGTAGTTTTTTATAAAATGTTTTATTGTATAAATCAGAAAATCTGGTCCAATAGAGAATCAGAAAAAAATCACATAATCCCAAATATTTACTAGGGATGCACCGATACCAATACCAGTATCGATATCGGTAAAAGTGAACCGATACCAGGAACTGATAACAATGCAGTTGCCTGAAAGTGGCTTCACTGTAATCTGTCATTTCTGATTACCTAATATTTTTTAGTTTTGTGATTCTTTCTATTAATTTATTTTATTTTTTTATCGATCTCACAGTCTTTTCCTGTTGAAAGCAGAGAAGAAAATATAACCTGTATTCCAATTCATTGCATTTTTTGTGTGGTAGATGTATCGGTAATCGGTATCGGCAAGTACCCAAATCCAAGTATCGGTATCGTATCGGTTTTCGTATCGGTTTGGAAAAAAGTGGTATCGTTGCATCCCTACTCTTGATACTGCATTGCCATTCACAAAAAAATGGCTTAAAATATAATCTTCACAGAGTTTGGAGCCAGAAGCATGCCTGGATATGCATTTGCAGATGTTAGTGTTCATGTTGAGTCCAGAGGTTTTCAAGATTCAAGATAATTTATTGTCATTGCACAGGTGTACAACGAAATAGACTTTACTCTCACTAAAGACAGCTCACGTAAGAGGTAGTAGAATATGAGTAAATGTAGGGTTTTGTTAATTGAGTGCTTTAAGAGCTCAGTATATATTACCTCTACTTATGACCAATAAGCTGTGATACTTTACATAAATATAGAATATCAACCTACTTGGTCTTTACTGTATTTAATCAGAAGATTCTAGGATTCTTTGTTTTATTAAGGGATTGTACACACTTCATTTTGATTCAGAAAAGAGTCAGGTTTATAAAAGTAAGAATTTATTTTACAAACAATTAAAACATGACAAGTTAACTAATATTTACTGTGAGTGGATGGATCTACATGTGATGTATGAAACCTATGTGTGACTGAGATGTTATCAGAACTTCCGTATCTAGGAGAGCTGAGTTCTGGATGTAAAAGAATTTGGTTTGTGTTAAGCTATGAAGGTGGTTGTTATCAAAACACATCAGACACAATCTGTCGTGTCTACATACCTACTCGAAGACCCTCGTGATAGATCCGGAATGTCGAAGTCCTCGGACTTCCTGGCACCGAGGTCCATAGAAGAAACTGCGGCACTACTAGACTGGTCTTAGAGTTGTCTCCAGGTCACAACAGACGGATGGAACTGCACGTCTGGTGGACTCTTAAGGAGTCTGAACAATATCAGCTTGTTCTGCAGGAACCGTTTGCTGTATCAGCTTTGCAGGTGCAAAAAGATTTTGACGACGTGTCAAAAGCTTTGATGGGTTAGAGAGGTGTTGCTTCAGATGGCCGGTCTGAAGCTTTTCTCAAGAACTGATGAATCACCAGAGTGATCCAGTTTTAATGTTCTCATGTTATGATTTGTGTAGCCAACCAGAGGTTGACAAGTTGAGGAATATTACCAAGAATCTCAAAAACACGCCTTCTTGGATCTGGATGCTCTGATCTGGGGTAAAGGACTATTTATGTGTCATGAATTAAACTTAACTTTACTTTGTCCTTGTGTGAGTGCAAATGGTGATGACCTTGTCATATTAACATGCTGAAACATATCAATCACTGTAATCATAACATAACATTCATTTCACACTTCAATTATTGAGCACAGATTAATGAAACCATTTCATTATACTATAATTATTATAAGTAGCAATAAACAAACGTTTATTTAATGATTATCTAGCTTATAAGTTTTAGAAGTTCATATTTTATTTAAGAAATAATTCTTTGATTTAGCAACTAATACGAGCTGCGAGTGTTCCTTATTTAGAGGCATGAAGAGTCCTGTAGGACGATAAGGGAAGCTTGGACCTTGAGGAGAGAACATCATTGTTGACAATTCATTGTCACGTGTTCAGAGCATCGACATAAATATAGCTGCAGAGAGGCTCTGAGCTCCAGCTGATGGGATGAAGGCAGGCCGATTTAAAGGGAACACATGAAGTCTCGTGTCTCCATTTTGACCAGATGTTGAATGGTCAAACTGTACTGAAAAACTGACCATTGCTGGACGTTACATGAAATAAAATAACAAGGCTAAAATAGATGTCTCTCTCTCTCTCTCTCTCTCTCTCTCTCTCTCTCTCTCTCTCTCTCTCTCTCTCTCTCTCTCTCTCTCTCTCTCTCTCTCTCTCTCTCTCACACACACACACACACACACACACACACACGCACACACACACACACACACACACACACACACACACACACACACACACAGCCAGTTTAAGGTGCAAACATGTAAACGTATAATGTAAACTACAAACTGAAATAAAGTGAATATGATATAGATGTAAACAGTAGCATGTTGAGGTAGCTAGCTAAAGATAAAGCTGCCTAAGTGCACTATAGAGCTCCGGGAGTTGACGTCACTTCTCCCGGCATGCAACAGTTCAAATCGAAATGGCGCCATCTTGGCAGGTAGAAGCCGGCAGCTGGACTATTTGTTATTGTCAGAAAACTCAGACAGGAAATATGGTAGATTCCTGTTGTGCCCCAGGATATAGAACAGACACGGACGACATAAGGAATGAGCCATCTACAGGATTCCCCAAGATCCGGAGCGCCGCAAACGTTGGATCATTGTAATAAAACGCGCTAGTGACCGGGCTAAAATGAAACTGTGGGATCCAGAGAGTAAAGGTTTTCACTTATGCAGCGACCACTTCATATCAGGTACTTAAACCATCGTTTCCTCAACTGTGTATGGTATTTATTTTAAATGCTTTTATTACGATGCATAGTGGGCTTCCTAAACTTATTTTGGCGTGGCTTTTTCTGTCTTATTACTCATAGCAACAAGTAAACATCACGTAAAACATTTCCTCGTGATTTTTGCGTGCTGCCGTTTACATGTTTTATGATCACAGCAATTAACCGGCTAAGCTGTATTTAATTTTAAGCAATGGTTGAGCAATTGTCAGATCACACATAAAAAACACTTTGGATTGCTATTATCTGTCTCACCGAGACAGATCTCAGACAGATCCTGAGACGCTCCTGCCTGACATATTTATTTTATTCACGAAAAACAATCAAACTAGTGATTTCTCTTGGCGTTCAGTTTATACATTCGAACAGCACAGCACTCTATTTAAACTTCTTACATGTAAATCTATGTTATTTGTCCATCCATTTTCATCCGCGTATCCGGAGTCGGGTTGCGGGACCAGTAGCTTCGAGAGGCCCAGACTTCCCTCTCCCTAGCCACCTGAGCCAGCTCCTCTGGGTAAATCCCAAGGGGTTCGCCGGCCAGGTCCGGTAAGAAGTCCGCTCCGACAGCTTCTGCCATTTTTAAAAAGTATCCCAGGGGCACGGTAAGGGTCGGAGATGTTTAGTCCATTTAATTTCTGACTATATAAAACAATTTCTTTGGTTTCAAAGTGTGAAGTAAACTCCGACGAAGTAAAATCCAAGCCGATCCCGTTTACGTTCATGGTTAGATCCGTGTTTGTTTAGCTTCTTTTACCTGCTAATATGGCGTCTACTAACTGAGAGTCACGTGGGGTCCGCAGCTCTATTGTCCAGCAGAATCCCTGTTAGTGTGACCTCCTAGCAGCAACATTCACTTCAGTGATGGCTCTTGCATAAAAGCTGTTTAACTGCCTGGTGGTGCATGTTTTTAGTGGCCTGTATCATTTGCCTTTGTTTACTTGGCCAGGAAAACTTTCCTCTGGATTTTCTAAACCAGCAGTGTCAAACTCAAATTCACACTGGGCCGAAATGAAAATCTGGGACGAAGTTGCGGGCCAAACTTAATATTTTTTTAAAAAGTGACGACAAATTTGCACATTTTCTTTATCAATATGCAATTTTGAATCTTTTAATTTGGAAACAAACTTATTTTTGCATTAACACTGAATGTGTAATAACCAAATTACACACGAGCAAGTCAATTAAAAAATAAAAGGCATCAGTGGTATTTATTACTTGTGGTTTATTCAGCATTTTTAAAATCTATTCAGGATTTATGTTTTCTTGTTGTTTATTCATTTTTCTTATTTTTTATTCTCCTTTTTTTCTCCTGTAATAAGTGTCTTCGCTGCTGTGATATTTAGCTTTCCCCACTGAGGAACAATAAAGGGATTTTCTATTCTATTCATCTATCTGCAGCCTTTCCACTTCCTGTTTACTGTAGGTTAAATCTTTTCTCACGGGCCAACAACAAAATAAAAATTTAATTTTATCTTAAATGAAAATGCAATATCTCACCTGTTAATTTTCATGTTTTGGCGCAGAAAAAGAGCATAAAACCAAAATATTTAAAGTTCAGTTTGCTCCACTGATTTAATGTGATGCTCACCTGTTCCAACCAGATTCCTGCATCATGGGGTTGAGGAGCTCTGAGCTGAGGAGGAGACTCCAGTTGTTTTGTTCATCTTCATTGTAATAATGACAACATTAGATGACAACAGGTGCTCACATAGGTTTGTGCTGCTGAACATGTCTGAGCAGCTTGACCACGTTGTTGTGTGTCGGGGAGGAAAAATAAAAACTACAGCAGCCACAGAGTCATGTTGATAAGAGCGTGCCGCTGCTCGCTGGAGTTATATCAGCTCTGTCTGGAAGTTAGTTGGAAAACATTCTCTTTCAGTTGTGAACACATTACTGAGTGGTTAAAATCTCCGTTTCTGGGCTTCAACGTCAGCAAATAGCTGAGTAAACTTGGCGCTGAGTGAGAGGAGTGTTTAGTTTGTCTGAGACAGCGGAGCTGCAGACACCGGCAGCAGACGCTGGAAAAAAACACAAAGGAGGGGGCGCTTCGCCTCCACACTAACACCGCAAAGCATCATGGGAGTTGTAGTACAGGTGCTGGCCAGTAAATTAGAATATCATCAAAAGGTTGAAAATATTTCAGTAATTCCATTCAAAACGTGAAACTTGTACATTATATTCATGCAATGCACACAGACCAATGTATTTCCGATGTTTATTACGTTTAATTTTGATATTTATAGGTGACAACCAATGAAAACATCAAATCTGGTATCTCAGAAAATTAGAATATTCTAAAGGCCAATGAAAAAATGTTTGTTTCTCTAATGTTGGCCAACTGAAAAGAATGAACATGAAAAGAATGTGCATGTATAGCACTCAATACTTAGTCGGGGCTCCTTTTGCCTCAATAACTGCAGTAATGCGGCGTGGCATGGACTCGATCAGTCTGTGGCACTGCTCAGGTGTTATGAGAGCCCAGGTTGCTCTGATAGTCGTCTTCAGCTCCTCTGCATTGTTGGGTCTAGCGTATTGCATCCTCCGCTTCACAATACCCCATAGATTTTCTATGGGGTTAAGGTCAGGCGAGTTTTCTGGCCAATCAAGGACAGGGATACCATGGTCCTTGAACCAGGTGCTGGTGGTTTTGGCACTGTGTGCAGGTGCCAAGTCCTGTTGAAAGGTGAAGTCTGCATCCCCATAAAGTTGGTCAGCAGCAGGAAGCATGAAGTGCTCTAAAACTTCCTGGTAGACGGCTGCATTGACCCTGGACCTCAGGAAACAGAGTGGGCCAACACCGGCAGATGACATGGCACCCCACACCATCACTGACGGTGGAAACTTTACACTGGACCTCATGCAACGTGGATTCTGTGCTTCTCCGCTCTTCCTCCAGACTCTGGGTCCTTGATTTCCAAAGGAAATGCAGAACTTGCTTTCATCAGAAAACATAACTTTGGACCACTCAGCATCAGTCCAGTCCTTTTTGTCCTTGGCCCAGGCGAGACGCTTCTTGCGCTGTTTCATGTTCAAGAGTGGCTTGACACACGGAATGCGACACCTGAATCCCATGTCTTTCATGAGTCTCCTCGTGGTGGTTCTTGAAGCGCTGACTCCAGCTGCAGTCCACTCTTTGTGGATCTCCCCCACATTTTTGAATGGGTTTGTCGTCACAATTCTCTGCAGGGTGCGGTTATCCCTAGAGCTTGTACACTTTTTTCTACCACATTTTTTCCGTCCCTTCGCCTGTCTGTTAATGTGCTTGGACACAGAGCTCTGCGAACAGCCAGCTTCTTTAGCAATCACCTTTTGTGTCTTGCCCTCCTTGTGCAAGGTGTCAATGATTGTCTTTTGGACAGCTGTTAAGTCAGAAGTCTTCCCCATGATTGTGGTGCCTTCAAAACAAGACTGAGGGACCTTTTAAAGGCCTTTGCAGGTGTTTTGAGTAAATCAGCTGATTAGAGTGGCAGCAGGTGTCTTCTATATTCAGCCTTTTCAGAATATTCTAATTTTTTGAGATACCAAATTTGGAGTTTTCATTAGTTGTCACTTATGAATATCAAATTTAAATGTAATGAACATTGGAAATACATTGGTCTGTGTGCATTGCATGAATATAATGTACAAGTTTCACGTTTTGAATGGAATTACTGAAATATTTTCAACCTTTTGATGATATTCTAATTTACTGGCCAGCACCTGTATTTGTGGTAAAATGGCCAGCGGGTCAGTTTTAATATATTTCTTATATTTCTCTTGTGTCTGACACATGTGTTCTAAAGAGCGATAAGCATTATCTAGGAGAAGTAGATTGTAGATTTGAGACGTGCCTCAGACATTTCTGTTGGAATTTCCCATGCAGGTTATCTCTAAGTCCTTTTTATTTCCTCCAACAGACCAAACACATTAATTAGTGAGATTAGATAGACTCTGCTGAGGGTAACTTGTTACCCATCCGGTGAGTAGCCTACCTCTCACCCAAAGGCTGTCAGGCTGGCTGCAGACCACAGACAAGAGAAGGATTTTTGGAGGACCGGGACGCGAGCAAGGATCCACGGTCGATTTGTAGGGCCAAGTCCACTGTGTCATCTAGGGTTGATGGTACCTTCCAGCCAAACATCTCATCCGGAATGTTTGGGGATAGCCCCTCCAGGAATATTGCCTTGAGGGCCGTGCCTCCCCACTGAAACCTGGTTGCCAGTGTGCAGAAGCAGGAGATGTAAAAGTTCACAGCTTGGAACCACTGCTGGAGTTTGAGGAGCTGGGTTCTGGCTGTGACATTGTTGCTGCTTGGCTATAAGTCCAGGTAATTGTTACACATAGCTACCCTGATGTTAAGAGCTGTCATTCCTGTGTGTGGCCGGTTAGCAAGGAAGTGAGTTGGGGCCACTCTGGATTGGGGTTGAGGAACTGGAGACTTGTCACTCAAACATCATGTCTAGAGTGGCTAGTTATTCGTCGGAGCTGCCGTGGGTGCCATTCAACCTCTCGGGCAGCCAACTGTGTGGCTCTTCCATGGTGGGAGCTGAGTGTCGTTGCAGGACAGCAGACATTTGGATAACCAGATCTGTTAGGGACTCCCATTTCTTGGCGGTCCACCAGCGTTCACAGTTGAAATAACTCGAACCGCAGATGTTCAAACTCCACTGGGCCATAAGTGGGTTCAATCATCATGTCAGGCTGGCTACAGACAGGACTGATCGGGAGTTTGAATGTAGCGTGAGTTTTGAGCCAGAGACAGAGTACTAGCATTGGGCTAGACTGACACCCACTTTGCCCTGAGAGCAACTACATGCAACTCAAGAGGAGGTGTGAGCAGAAAGCCATTCTGGGAATAAACAAAACTGACTTACAGGGTATTGTGTCTACCGCTAGGGAGCAGTATAGGACAGTAAAACGAGGTGAAAGAAAAAAGGAGAAAAGTGAAGCCGGCCACAAATACAAAAGCAAACTGCTGAGCAAACGGCCTGCTGAGAATGCATTTTGATTGGCCACTAAAATATTTCAGCTCAGCCAGCAGCTCGTTGTGCGCACATGGTGAGTTCCTTCCCTCCATAAGGCAAAAATATCAAACCGGTTTGATTTTCACCTCAGCGTCTCATGAGGCAAAAAAAAAAAAAACAAAAACAAAAAAAACTGTCAAAATTTGTCGCACAGGTATCTGCTGAGCAAACAGTCATTCAAGGCCATTTGCTCAGCTGTTTGCTCTCGTGTACAGCAGGCTTAAGATGAATGCCTGATTCTGCTACATGTGACGCAAGTTGAATAAAGCTTGGAAAAAGGAATTCTTGCCTACTCGTGCCACTTTCTAATACAACGGCCGACCAAAACACAGGGTAGCTCTGAACTCTAGGCTCGATTAAGAAGAATCAATGACTGAGTGAGGAAAAAAGTGTGGGGCTTCCATATATATAGATATCTGTGATCACGTGAGTGGTGAATGTCTGGTGAATTGCATGCTGGTTAATGGAGTTCAGGCGATGGTTTGACTCATGGTGGAGCATTGGGGAGCAGGGACTGTTACAAATGTAAAGTTACAATGTACTTTCCAACTTAAACTCCCCCCATTTGGTGTTTCTTACACCTAGACTGCTCTGCTTGTTTTGATTCACCCCAATAAACACATTCAATGGCTTTGTCTCCCCCCCCCCCCCCCCCAACAACAGATTAATAAATTCTTACATTCTCATACATTACAATTAAAAATGCATTCCAGTAAATGGATTACAGTCGTTTGTCAGCATTTAGCCTTGTTTCTGTCACTAAGGAACGGCCTCTTCCCCTATCCATCCATCCATCCATCCATTGTCTGAACCCGCTTTGTCCACGTAGGGTCGCGTGGGGGCTGGTTCCTATCTCCAGCGGTCAATGGGGGGCTACACCCTGGACAGAGAGCCAGTCCATCGCAGGGCAACACAGAGACACACAGGACAAACAATCATGCACACACACACACTCACACCTGAGGACAATTTAAACAGATCAATCAACCTAACAGTCATGTTTTTGGACTGTGGCAGGAAGCCGGAGTACCTGGAGAGAACCTATGCATGCCATGGTCTGTGTCTGCGTCTCACCTCATGTGTCTCCTTTTGTCCTCAGTCATCTCTAGGTGCTCCTTTTGTGTCTTCTAGCGCCCTCATGTGTCGTGTCTGCATCTTCCTCATGTGTCTCCTGGTGTTTCCCATTTGCCCTCTAGGTTTCCCCCCTCAGACTTCCCTCTCCCAGGTCCTGTGCTCTCTTGGCCCCCTCTTAGCCACGCCCCTGTAGTTTCTTTCTGTAGTGTTTTCCTTTAGTGTCAGCTTCCCCTTAGAATATTAGTTATGGTTCATGCCTTCTGGTCTTTTGTTTTTCTCTTAGGTCATTTTCCTTTGTTACAGCCTTTCATTATTTAGTGTGTTTTTTCCCACCAGTGTTTTCTTCCTCCTCCCTGAGTTAGTAATTGTGTTCACCTGGTCCCTCTCCCCACACACCTGCAATTCATCTCCCTATCATCTTCCCAGTCTATTTAAGCCCTGTCTTGTCACTCTGTGTTTGTTGGTTCATTGTCTTATGTGTTGCGTTGTTTGGTCCCCTCTCGAGTCTCTCTGATTCCCTGCTCATGTGTGAGCTTAGTTAATTTTGAGTTTTCTTTTCAAGCTGTTGAGTATTAGTCTTATTTTGTGCTTTGGACTTTTCAGCCCATCTGCCTTAAATAAAGGAATTGTTTTTCTTAAGATGTCTCCTGCCTTTGAGTCGTTCTGGGTACGTCTGCACCCTGGGTCCAACCTCCTCTCCTCAACGTGACAATGCATGCACAGGGAGAACATGCAAACTCCATGCAGAAGGATCCCGGACTGGGAAGCGAACCCAGGACCTTCTTGCTGCAAGGCAACAGCTCTATACTGTGCCACTGTGCAGCCTAGTACTGCGTAGTTTATTTGAATTTCTTTAAAATGTAGTCATTTTAAAATGTGTGCATCTATGAAATGCAAACTTTTTTTAATTTCAAACATTAACATTGGGATCATTTGAATGTCTTGTTTTATAATGTTTTACAACTATTTTCTACCACCGAATCAAGCTGAGGTCCCCAAGGTTTCAGCGTCTTACTGATCCTAGAAAGTAAACCCAGAAATCACCCAGCTGTCTCCAGCTGCTTCCTGATGGATCTTTAGTCCCAGTTCACACAGCAAGATAATTATGCTGCATAGCCCCCTCCACTACCAAATTATTAACAATAATCTCCATATTTCTGCCACGTGTGGTGTTAAGGGTGCTGCGGTCTGCTTGGTTCCTTTGATCATGAATCTGGGATATCCATCATGTTGGACTGTCTTATCCTGACAACACTGCGTGTCTGGTGTGTCCTGAGGACAACGACCGTGCTGCTTGTTCAATGTGACACACCCAATCAGAAAGCAAGATGACAAAAGCACACTGCATGAGTAAAAGTATCCTCCTTCTCTTCCGCCATGTTTGTTTTCTCCAAAGTCACATTTGACCTTAAGAGGTTTTTCAACAATTCCTGTCTGTTCTGAGAGTATTCGTGAGTGAAAGCCTGTCAAGATTCAGAATGAGTGACTCTTAAGCAGACACAGCACACTCGGACTCAGAAATAACTTTCTTAAAAGTTTATTTTCTTCTGGATCAGAGGAATTGAGAGCGAGGATTCGAGGAGCGTCATTGGAAGAGGTAGGCATGGTGAGCATGTGAAGAAACGAACTGAGAATTCTTTAACATGTGCCTATCTCCAGCGGTCAATGGGCAATCAGGCGGGGTACACCCTGGACTGAGAGCCAGTCCATCGCAGGGCAACCATGAACTGTTCTGTTTCCTTTTTTTTTTAAATTGCCACTTTCATCACATATTTTGAAAATATTCCGACAGTTTTTACATCCTGCTGTGGCATTCCCAGGCCAGAGAGGATACTACCCATTCAGCAAGTTCTGGGTCTTCTCAGGGGTTTTCAGCCAGAAGGATGTGGTCCTTCACAGGAAGACAACCAGGAGGCAGATGCTCAAACCACCTCAGCTGGCTCCTTTTGATGAGGAGCAGCAGCTCCTCGACCCATCACTAAGAGCTCATTTCAACCATTCTTATTCAGCCAAACAGCCAATAGTTTTTAGTTATCCTTCTAAAACTTTTGCTAAAATGTAGAAACAGAATGCTTCTCAAGCGACATGGATCTAAAACATTCATCTTTCCATAATTTCTGGAACAAAAGAGAAACTCCTGCCAGAAAAGTGAGAAGGATAATACCGTCTACAGAGAAATGTAATATAGCTAACTCATTTCTATGCCCGCCCTCTCCTCTCTTTGCAGGAGTGTGAGTTGATTGTGGCTGCAGGTTACAGAGGCCTTGTGTTCGTGTGGCAGACCTAACCTCTGGAGCCCTGCAGCAGCACATCCATCACATGATAAACTCAAGGAAGGAGAAATCCTGGAACTCAAGCAAATAAAAGGCATTCCCACTGGCCAACCAGGACGGACGCCACGATTTCTGTGTGCTTCTCTGCCAGTTTGTGTGTTTCCCTTTTCTTCCTGCCAACAGAAAGGCCTTTTATCTTTTCCAACATAATACCACCAATCTATCTTTAGGTGGGGGTTTTGCACGGCAGGTCCAGTTTTCTGAATGATTCCAGGACTGTGCACACCTAGTCTCTGGACATTGTTGTTTAGCCCATTTTTTCTTTAAACACAGGTGGATGGCTTACTGCTGAGGCAGAAGAAAGAGCCTCACTGTCCCACAGAGGCAACAGGAGAACATTTGGACATGTTGTGCTTTTGCAGAAGCTTCCAATCACTTTACTTAATTTCTCTTCTTTCTATATTATCCCAATTGCAATGGGATGGAAATGTAACATTGCTAAACATTTAAAACTTCTTCTAACTAATGAGCTGTAGGCAAGAGAGCTAATGTTTGTTGAGATTGAAAGTTTTTGCTTGTCATAAACAAAAATATAACGATACTCATCCACAGTGTACTTATATCAGCTCTTTCAGTTCCCCTGAGGAAGGGAGAAATCCATCGCTGTTGCAGTCCATGTGTTTGGCATGTCTTTGCATCATTTTTCTGCCAGTTCAGCAGGATTTTGGAAACCAGGCTATGATATTCAGTTGTTTAACACCCCAGTGTTGGACTGCCTTGTCTCTGCTGCCTTTCATCTGTAAGAAAGTCCATTCTCGACGCCTCTAGCTGCAGCTCTTTGTGTCGACTTTAATAGCTTCAGTAACAAAGTTAAGAAATGATTCACTCCAGTTTGCTGAGGGCTACATTAGTTGTACAGTGTCCTCTTGCATGAGAAGAACGATTCATGGTCACGATGTGCTGTGTTTAGTGCAATTTATGTAGAGAAGAAAAATACAGAGATGGTTTTACTCCTGTTTCAATTGTAGATTTAAACACTGCTCTCCAGCAGCAATCAGCAGGCATTTTCACTAATGGTGTCTCAGTGATCACTGGACTTAAAAACACCACATGATCAGTTTAAATGATTTCATAAAGCCTTTTCAGATGTGCACCACCATTGTCACGTGGTCAAATGAGAAAATACTGTTTTGGTTTTAGCACCAAGATGGCAGCAACAGCAGCTTTGTGTGGGCAAGAGAAAAGCATCAATACTGTTGATCAAATCTGCTAAATAAAGACCTCACGTGACCTATTTGCACTCAGACTGTAATAATGACTCACATTCTTACATTTGGTTGATAAACTGGAGGCCATTTTGAAAGGAATTGGCTCCAGATGTTTTTCGGTGACAGATGAACATCCAAAAGTTTGTTTCTGAGGGGTTTATTAAAATCCACCTGGTGGTAGGTTGCTAACAAACAAACAGGGCAGACTCCAAACTTTAAAGCCAAAGTTGTGGCAACTGGTATTTGTACTGCTATTATATAGCACCTTTCAAGCTTTAATGACCACACAAAGCATTTTTTCACACACACACACACACACACACACACACACACACACACACACACACACACACACACACCACACACACACACACACACACACACACACACACACACACACACAATCATACATTTTAGTGAAGGTCTCTGGAGCACTGGAAAAGGCTTGGACTAAAATAATGTATTAAATCTATAAACTCATTTAGCTGTAGTAAAATGTGAGTTTTTATGTGAGCTGCAGAATTGGATTTTGACTCATGACTCCATTATAAGGGACCATTCCTCTTCTTCACTCTCTGAATGTTTCAAATGTCTGACAACAGCAATGATAAGGCCCTGTTCTTCAGCCACATCTATTTCTGCACGCACTTTATTTTTCTTACAATTTCAACTCTCAGCTCAGTCCAACCCCAATCTGAGCATTCACAACTGTTGATGTCCAAATTTGTCTTTAAAGACATGTGTTTAAAACCTATGGTCTAGTTCATGGTTATGAACAGGTCGGTGCACACCTCGTGGAGAGTTTAGAAGTGGAAAGGAAATTTAATCCTCATAAAACGATATTTGAGACAGTACTATTATGCACCATATTTGAGAAAAGCAGGCTGAAATCAAGCTCAATACAGAGCTCTAAAGCTATGCGGCTCTTTGTTGTTTCATTGCAAGTAAATGATGCCTCTTGGGCCTGTCAGGGCTTCAAACAGAGGACGTTATTACAACAGATTTTTCCCTGCAGCCTTCCTGTTTCTCTGCTTGTTATCCAAAGTCTCCTTTGTCAGTTGAACAGAGCCACCGTTGGGCTGATGGCTCAGATATTAAGACGAGTTTGAATCGCTTACAAGGAACAGTCAGGGCTCTTCATCTGCTCCCCCACAGGCTGGTGTGTAACTTGCCAGTAGGGGGATGCTGATGTGACTATAGTGTGTCTGCATTCTTTCTTACATTATGAGGGTTGTGACAAAATTCCCAATGTTTCTCCTCATGGATCACCATCAGCTTGAGTGGAATTAGTCATTTCACATTTGTCATTTAGATCTTTCTGTTTCTTGATTTCTTCATTCAGTGAAGCTAGAATCAGTTCAAGAGAGAAGAAGTAGGGGGTGTGGTCGCTCCTACCATGTCTCATCTTCTGAACCGCTTCTCCCTGGTGAGAAGTGTTGGACACCAGGTCCATTAAGGTGGTTTTCCAGGAACACTTCTCAGAGTAACTTGGACCGCTGCAGCTCGGCTCGACCACTCTTTCCAAGGGCCCGGTTCGGTATTTTCCTTCTACTTTCTCCTCTAGTTTTAGTCCCTGCTCCGTTGAGGTACCTGGCAAGGCTGAGTCAGGCCAGCATCGTGATTCTGGCCACTGATTGGCTAGGGGGCAGAGTCACTGGTTGCTCAGGAGTTTTTTGCCTTGTGTTTCACTGCCTACAGCCATTTTCTGATTCAGAGTCTGACTATAAGCCAGAAAACTGAGCAAAATGTCAAGCAACACCACTATTTTCAGCTGAGATGTGTTTCTGTGGGGCGTACTGGTTACCTTGTTTACTGATCACCTCATGTTATTTTGTCACGAGTAAAAACTGCACCACACAGACATCCCCTGCAACTGCTGTGCCACCCCCCTCTTGCCCAAGGACACACAACCGTATTCTCTGGTAGGAGCTGGGACCGAACCTGCAACCTTCTGATTACTGAACAACCTGCTCTACCCCCTAATCTACTGCTGTCCAACATTCATTACTGTCTATAAAACCTGGCAGTGGCCTAAAGCACTTCTCTCTTTACTGGTTTGGGCTAGCCGTTAGCTCATCAGTCCTGTACACCATTTCTCTGAAATGAGGCTGCTCAGGGAGCTTGTATTCAGAAACACACTTCATCTTGGCCAAGATTTCTCTAAAGCTTTATCCATATCTGAAATATGATACACTGCAGATCTGTCCACAGCAAACGTAAAAAAAAAAAAAAAAAACGTGCATTAAGATTTCTCACTGGGATGTAAATGTTGTACCTGAAGAGGGAACTGTCTGTTTAGATAACTGGTGGGGTTTTTAAGATCACTGAAGGACAGATTTTATGCTGAAAGAGACCAAAAAAACGAACACGACACAAAGCTCACCTTTTGTCTTTATTCTGCAAGATCAACATCAAACGCCCAGGAGGTTATATGCGGAGTAACAATATCCTGTAAACGTAATTTCAGAACTTCTGCTTTGGCTGTGAACCAGATGTACCCAGGCATACCCACAATAAACTCCTCTCTGACAAAGGGCACCTCTTTGGGCAGAGGAGCAAGAGAAGGTGAAATGAAAAACAACAAATGAAGGTAGAAAAGACGCACCTTGTTCCTGCACTCTGAGAAATGGAAGCGCTGTGACTTAAACGACCCTTGAAGCTTCTGAGCTTGCACCTATTTTGACTGCCTACTCATGGATGTCTAAACCATGGGACCAGTTGTCAGATCAAGTTCATCCGAACGCTGCTGAAGGGATTTGTGAGAGAGCGTGATAGATTAATCCCCCTCAAGCTGCATTTTTGTGTGCTTTCTGGTGAATTGCACGAATTTTGGTTTCATCAGCAGTGTGATTTAAAAAACCTCAAGATCACATACAGACAAGAAAATACCGATGGCAGCATCTGATACTGCTTAGAGGTATGGCACGTGTGGGCAGACTTTCCAGCAGCTAACTGAGTTTTTATCCTTCTCATCTCCAAATGGCCGGCGTACAGAGGGGTAACTGGAGAGATGTTAACTGCTCAGAGCGTTGGCTGCTCTATGGTAATTGAGGTACTATTGTCCACCACTATCTGATTTCTGCTTATGAAGCTCATGTTACGCAGCACTTTAAGAGCACTGCGTGTCGTCTGTCACCATGATGTCTGACCTTGTATCTGAAGCTAGTTCCATTACTCTCCAGCGCTGCTGCCAGAGTGCTTTGGTGGCTTAAAGGCTCGTCTCATTTCATACAAAGAATAAAAAATGAGAGCGTGCGGTGCAAAGGAGTGGAACAACGCCCCTTGACAACTGAAGGCTGAGATTGTAACTGGAGAGATATAAATGTAAGTATTTACATAATTCCTTTGGCTCTTGGAAAGGAGGTCTCGAACAGAACACTTGGATTTCACTTTAAAGACAGGACCTTTAAAAACTGCAGCAAAAGTCCAAATGATTGAACTTGGAAGTATGTCAGTTGCATTGGTTTGTTTAAGAAAAACTGTCAAATGAATGTCAAGAAAAGTTTTTTCATCTGCTATAATTATTCTTAACTGTGTTAACTTGATATAGGCCCCATAGGCAGTCACTCACCGTGCTACTGTGAAAGATTATCAACAGCATCCTATTGTTGGTAGTCAGCATTAAAGGAACACGGTCGCCCCATTGTCTCCATCCCCTTCCTCACCTTCCTTTTGAGGTGGTTTAGTGATTCAGTGGTGTTACCTTCTCCTCCCAGCCAGACTGTTGGGTCAGTGATGATTTAAACCCCATGTTTTGTTATTAAATGGTAAAATGGTAAATGGCCTGTATTTGATATAGCGCCTTCTAGAGTCCTGGAACCCCCCAAGGCGCTTTACAACACAACCAGTCATTCACCCATTCACACACACATTCACACACTGGTGGGGATGAGCTACAATGTAGCCACAGCTGCCCTGGGGCGCACTGACAGAGGCGAGGCTGCCGAGCACTGGCGCCACCGGTCCCTCCGACCACCACCAGCAGGCAATGTGGGTTAAGTGTCTTGCCCAAGGACACAACGACAGTGACAGACTGAGCGGGGCTCGAACCTGCAACCTTCTGATTGCGGGGCGAGCACTTAACTCCTGTGCCTCTTGTGTTAAACCCTGATGCTCCTGCTGCAGACATTTCTCTGTGATGCTCTTCTATTAAGACTCAGCTTGTTCAGGTCAAGTGAATGGATATTTCAAATCCAAGTCCTCCACCCTCCTCTGGTTGACTCAAGTCCCTGGATCCACAGTAGTCCTCTGCAACAGCCTGCCAAAGAAACATCACATCAGTAAAGCCTTGTTTTCACTTCTCCATCTGAGGCAGTGTGGAGACGAGTAGTGTCATGAATCGTCGACACAAGCGCTCTGCAGCAGATCCACAGAGGGTGGTGGTGACATACCCAAACTGTTCCTAGAAAGCTAGGGAGAGTGCAAGCCTGTAATCGGTCAGCAAGCCCTTTCCTTTGAATTTGCCAAATACTCTGCCACTCCAAAGACGTATAGGAATACAAACGTTCTCACCAAATTGACAAAGGACACGGAGAAGAGGGAAAGATTACTTTAGCAAACTTTAAATCCTTCTTCCAGAATGAAAGCAGGAACATTAAATGTGGAGAAAGCCACCATAAATCTGGCCATGTGGTGAGTAGCAGCTACGCCGGGGGAGAAGAGGTTCTGCTGTGACATCATGCCACCTCAAGACTGAAATGGAGAGTAGTTGCTCCTCTCCAAAAGGAGTTTGGATGGATGGATGGATGGATGGATGATGGGTGGATGGATGGATGGATGGATGGATGGATGGACCGAAGTCAGTTGATGTTGTCTTAAATTCTCTCAACTCAAAAACTGGTCACTTGACTGAATGGAAATTCTTAAAGGTGTTGAACCCTCGTTTAATGAAAACATTTGCAGTGGTCTCTAGTTGGAATGAATGCCTTGTAAGTCATACTCGGGGTAAAAAAAACACCAGTGTGCCTGTTTCAGGAACTAGTAGTGACCCACATCACAGCTGAGCTTCAGACAGCAGGATTTGGACTCTTATTTCCTGATATGTGGACATCAGATTAGATAACAGCAACGTGACTCTACCACTGACTTGCAACATTGATGTTTTATTTCCACAAATAACACAAGCCTGGAGGAGTTTTGTTGTGTGGTGGAGTTGCTAATGCTAATGGTTAGCTTCTACTAGTCAAGACGCTCTGCTGTTTCCTGGACATTAAAACAACAATAGCCTTCCCCGTCGTGAGTCAAGATGGGTGAGTCCATGAATGTTAAGTGACAGTGTGATGTAGATCTGTCAGGATTTTCAAATCCTAGAGTTTCACCGTTTATTTTCTATCAGAAGCTAAAGCAGGAGATAGGTGTAGGAGACTTCTCATGTTCAGCCTGCATGCAACACTCAGAGAGAGTGGTAATAATCAGAAATTAAATGTAAACATTGGTGTTCCCCACCTTTAAAATATTTCATTCATTTATTTTAAAAAACATTCTCAGAAATTAAAAGATGTTTTTTCACCACCCGGAATGTCAGAGGACACACACTCACCTTAATGGTTTCTTCATTTGTTGAGGCGATGGTGAGACAGGAGTGAAGAGCCCGCCCCATAACCAAAGGGTTGCAGGTTCACACTTTGCCCACTCTGTCAGTCGTGTCTATGGGCAAGACACTTCACCTGTCTTGGCTGCTGCTGCAGGTGTTCGGAAGGACCGGTGGCATCCGTGTACGTCAGCCTCGCCTCTGCCGGTGTGCCCCAGGGCAGTTGTAGCTACGATGTGGTTTACCACCACCAGTGTGTGATTGTTTATAAAAGGATGGATGGCTGTTGTGTTGTAAAGTGTCTTGGGGGGTCATAGGACTCTAGAAGTTGCTATGTAAACACAGGCCATTTACCATTCATGCTGATATGAATTACCGGTAATGTTAATACATATACTGTCTGACATCTGGTCGACTTTTGTATTAGTCAAGGTTGTGCAGTGTTACCTGAAAGCTGTTGGTGTCAGAAAAAACGTTGAAAACGCTCACCAAAATATTTCGGAATGTTTGGGCTGACTCCAGAGAACTTTCTGTTGGTGTTCAGATTGCTTCTTCCTGCAGGACATCTGCTCACTTGCTGTGAAGATGCTGTTAGGAAAATAAAACTTTAAAACAAATTGAATAAAAATAGTCAGTGTAGATTTAAAAAATCATGATGGCGAGTCAGATCATTTTAGGCATCATAACTAATTTCTTCTCTCTGAAGCGGCAGATCCTCGGTCTACATGAACACCTGTCAGGCTGACAAATTAATGGCAGATGCACAGCTTCCCTGTTCAGTGTGGACCTTCCTCAAGGCCTGCTGGACGCCCTCATTTGGAGGGAAAACTCTGCATGTTTTAGAGATGTTTTGCACCACATGACCTTGTGGAAGCAGCATAGGGTGGTGTGATGGAGATCCTCCGAGCCGTGGCTGCTCCTGATGCCATTCTGCTGTGCTGCTGAGGTCATTACTCACTGTGACACCCTCTGCTGATCTACATCATATTACCAAGTGTTTATCACTCCCTGCTGACTGTTTGGCCTCATGAAGCAACCTCCAGGGGAACTCCCAGGCTCTACCCAATGCATCAGGAAGATTGTTTAAACGCAGCCCTCCAGGCTTTGGTTGTTCTTCTGCAAAACTTTTGAAGTTTCCAACTTTAGTTTGACATTTTGGCTGATTAGTTATTGATCACTTCCTCTGAGGGAATGCACGCAATAAAAAAATCTCTTCGGATTTGATACCCTGTGGGTAAAATTGCCAGAACTAAATGTGACTAACGGAAATGGGTTGCTGTGTGTGATATATTTTTCCTCACTACTGTCTTTTTTTGTGGGAGGATGTTTCTCTACTTTCACACCTTCGTGTTGGAAAGAAAGTAGAGACGGAGACACAGACTGATGTTCTCTGGCTCAAACCTCAGGCTAAAACATTTATTTGCTCCTCGCTGAATCTGATTCATCTCCCTGGTGGAAACAACTTAGATGGCAAAAATGTGGGAACCACAAATGTTCATCACCTAAAGATAAAACAAACAAACACACACACACACACACACACACACACACACACACACACACACACACACACACACACACACACACACACACACACACACACACACACACACACTTGATAATTCCTTAATTTAGCTTAACCCAGTTCTAAAAAGAAATATTACTTTTACTCTCCAGGTTATAAATTTGTGTTTGTGACAGTTTTTAGACTGAGGCCCAATCATGTGACGGACTTCATAACAATCAGTGGATTTGTCTATTTCTGAAGAAGAAAGCTTGATTTGTTGAGAATAAAACTACTTAGTCTGATGACATTGCTACAATTAATCTGAAGGTTTTCAAACAGTAACCTGTGGGTTTACAGGATGCCACGAGCAGGGCCGTGCTTTTGTTTTATCTGTCACAGAGCTTCACCAACAGCATGCAAAAGATCAGGTACATACTTGTTTATTTAATATTATTGTGATGAAATTCTCCAGTATGTTAGTTTCACAAACAGTAATGTGGATGTGGACCATTTATGGTCATGTTATTTTATGTGCAATTTAATGCAGTATTTTTCAACCTTGGTCCGCAAGGCAGTGTGCCAATAGTCAGACACACGTGGATTAATCCCTTTGTCCAATAATGTAAGACAGGAAATAAAAGAGCTGTGCTTAATTCAGGAAATAGTGAAGTTGTGCACAAAGCTCAGAAAGCACAAGTTTGTTTAAAAAAAATAGCACAGCCCCACCAAAAATATTTTTCACCAGCCGCCACTGACCGGAAGGCAGTACGTTTCTTTATTCTGGAAATCTCAGGAGCTTCGCTCCGTTTCCGCGTCCGATTTCCTGTCTTTCCTTCCCCAAAAATGTCGAACTTGAACCGTTTCAGAGACATCGTGCGTAGAAAATAGAACCGGCGCGTAAGGGCCGCGACATGCTGCTCCTGAGACGCGGCCGACTTGCGCTGCTGACGGCTCCGGTGTAAAAGGTTCTGTTGACCACAGTGGTTCCTATCAGCAGCTATGACATGCTGCTGCAGTAACGTGCTGCTGACGGCTCCGATGGAAAGAAGGGGTAAAAATCGAACAAACGTGCTTCGACCTGCAACAAGAATTCAGGCCTAGTCCACACGTAGCCGGGATTTTTTTAAAACGAATATCCGCCCCTCCAAAAACTTGCATCCACACCACTGTGTTTTAAAACAAAAACTCTGTCCACATGAACCCGGATAAATACGTTGTTAAGGACATGCCAGACCTGTAGGCGGCAGTACTTCCCCCGTTCTTAACCTCGTCCTTCGTCTGTGGTCTTCCGCAAGGAGCAGTAATTCCGCTTGCAAAAACAAACAAGCAAAAAGTGCTGGGACAATTGATAAAGCGAGCGCAGCTCTGAGGGCATCCATGCTGTCAGCTAGTATAAACACAGGTCGCACACGTGATGTCAGCATTTTTTTGTCGCGGAAAGTGACATTGCGGACCTTAAAACTCCGGTTTTGTCTGTCCACACGCAGACACCCAAAATGGAGAAAACGCAGATCTTCACTTTGGCCAGAGTTTTAAAAAAGATCCGTTTTCATGTGAAAAAACTCTGTTTTCGTGTGGATGACAGGCCAAAACGTAGAAAAATATCTACGTTTTGGCAGATCCCCGGCTACGTGTGGACAGGGCCTCAATTCAATTCACTCCAATTCAAGTTTATTTATATAACGCCAAATCACGACAAGAGTCGTCTCAAGGCACTTCACACAGTTAACATTCCAACACAGGTCAGTTCATGAAGGCAATCAGAAAAAAGTTTCCTATATAAGGAACCCAGCAGATTGCATTAAGACACTGACTAGTGTCAGTGTCCTTACAGCAATTCTCATACTAAGCAAACATGCAGCGACAGTGGAGAGGAAAACGTTGGTTACGTATTGTAACCCCAGATTCTATGAGTCTAGTCGCAGCCCTTAAGCTAGCTGCTATTGGAAGGATGATCTCCGCATCAGCCAATCATGAAGAGCTTAAATGTACGCCCACCAATAGTGGGCCCCCTCGTGGTACATAACCGCAGTGACCCCACTGCTCACCTCCAATGGCTCTTATTCCCATCATAACCAGTGGGGCCAGTGGCTTAACATGTGGCAGGTCGGGCAGGGTCTGGCGTCGCTGGACATGGCTGGTAAGTCGTCTTCGGATAATTTTGCTCTTTTGGGATAATATTTGCTCTTTAATAAAGCTCTCAAGCTTGGCATGAAGAGAAAAAGGAGGTGAGCAGTGGGGTCACTGCGGTTATATACCACGAGGGGGCCCACTATTGGTGGGCGTACATTTAAGCTCTTCATGATTGGCTGATGCGGAGATCATCCTTCCAATAGCAGCTAGCTTAAGGGCTAAGACTAGACAAAATAGAACTCCCTTTTAACAGGAAGAAACTTCCAGAGGATCCTGGCTCAGTATAAGCAGCCATCCACCACGACTCACTGGGGATCGAGAAGACAGAGCAGACACACACACACACACACACACACACACACACACACACACACACACACACACACACACACACACACACACACACACACACACACACACACACACACACACACACACACACACACACACACACACACACACACACACACACACACACACACACTTGATAATTCCTTAATTTAGCTTAACCCAGTTCTAAAAAGAAATATTACTTTTACTCTCCAGGTTATAAATTTGTGTTTGTGACAGTTTTTAGACTGAGGCCCAATCATGTGACGGACTTCATAACAATCAGTGGATTTGTCTATTTCTGAAGAAGAAAGCTTGATTTGTTGAGAATAAAACTACTTAGTCTGATGACATTGCTACAATTAATCTGAAGGTTTTCAAACAGTAACCTGTGGGTTTACAGGATGCCACGAGCAGGGCCGTGCTTTTGTTTTATCTGTCACAGATCTGGACACAGCGTAGTTTTAAAGATCTTTCATGTGTTCTTTCCTGACTTTTACACCACAAAATCCTCCTCAGCAGATTCATTTGTAAGCTTTCGAAAGAGCTTAAAGGTCCATGAGTTTTCTCTTCATAAGTAAACTTTTCAGAGTAAAAATTTCCAGCACCTGTTTCTATAAGCCTGCAGCAAACATATCTTAACCTCTTTGAGCACCTAAATAATCAATCCGTAATTATTATAATCTAAAACATTTATTTTATTTCATTTTGGGGGGGGACAAGTCAGGGGGTGTGGGTATGGATCCCATTTCCACACTCTTGTGGCAGCCTGACCCCCAATTTTATATGCACATTAAACACTTCCACCAACGACATTCCACTCAAACACACACTTGGGGCCTTGGGAGTGAACACACTCAACGGCATTTGGCAAGGGGATCTTTCAGCCTCATCCCGAGCCGGTGCCCACTTCCAATTTTAAACTGCACTTAGACACAGAGAGCTGTGGGGGGAAGTGGGGTTGTGTGGTGGCATCAGCTGCCGTAGGCCAGACGATTCCCTTCACTGCCCGCTCACCACAGCCATGTAATACATCTCATCAGCATGCATCAACACTGTATTGAAGCAGGAGAAGGGAGACTAGGGGTCTTAGCCCACCTCTGTTGTTGCTTGGTTTCCCGGGGCAGGAGGCTAGGAGGGGGATCTGGCTGTCATGCTGCGGTCTAGGGTGGTGGGTTTCTTTGCTTGGCATTGAGGGGGGAGCCCGCTCATCATCCCCCCAGCAGAAAGGAGCGGACTCTGGGAACCGGTGATGGTTGTATGCTTTGTACAGCAGTCCCAGGACCAGAGTGAATAGGGTGTGTATGGGGGAGTATGAGTGGGTGTCTAGCATTCATTTTTGTAAGTCTTGGGTTCTATGTGTATGTGTGAGCATGAGGGAGGGAGTGTGTGAATGTCTGTGCATGACTGTTTATGTCAGGTGGGGTCTTGGACTCCTCCCCTCTCCTGGGACTTCTTGTGCTGCGACACATCTTCGCCTGCCCTCCCCCTGCCACATTTGGTGCGGAATGTTGTGCCTTGGTCTGCCTAATTGTTTGCAAGCTCCCGTGTCAGGGAGCTTAAGATTGTTGGCATCTGTCTGATTAATCCTGGTGGCTGCCTGGTGGCATCTGAGTCCCTGGGCTCTGTTGGGTCCCCGGTGGGGCTGGTCGCTCCTGGGTCCCAGGTCGCTGGGTTCTAGGCTCGGCCGGCTTGGGGGTGGGAGGCTGCAGGCCTGTGGGCTTGCCGCTGATAATTTTCTGGACTCTGCCGGCTGCTGTTTGTGGCCACCCGGGGCAATCCTCTGCGCCTCTCGAGAGGGGGCTGGGGCTTTTCTGGTTACAGTTGGGGTTACACTGGGGTCCCTGCGCTCTGGGGCAGCTCCTGGATCTCTGGGGCTTGGAGCTCCCTCCATCTCCTACACGTCTTTGGGGGGGGGGGGGGGGGGGGGCAGATATGTGGCCCTTCACACTCTCTGTTGGGTGCTCCTATAGAGAAACCTCACATGTGCAAGCATGGGTACACACACAGGTGCTCACATATGTATGTACTTGGGCATTGTCAACACATGTCTTAAGGCTGTGGTTGGCACTAAATGCACTGTGATTTATTATCGTGTGATTGTTCAATAAAACAATGTTGATTTTATATTTCCTTATCAGGTTGACACAGTGATAGTTTGCTCCTATACTATTGTTGTGTGTCCCTTTTTTTGTTTGTTTTTCTCTTTCTGCAGGTCTAGATGTAGACTCTCGTTCATCATTGATTGTTTAATTTGTGGACCCCTGCCCCCTTCTTTTTGACTCTTCCATTCTTTTTCACCTCTGTCTCCGTGTCTGGTTGGAATTATAAAGCATTCAAAAAACAATAACAATAAAGTTTTAAGTATCAAGCGTGACATTAAAGCAGCAGCTTTGATGTCACGCCTGAAAGTAAATCATTAAGGCTTGTCACCAGTATTCAGACATTAATTCTGTTTGCTTCACAGCAGACAGGACACGGGCAAAAGAAAAATTATATCAAACATCTGTAGACGCTACCGTACTTATTTGACCCTAAAACCTCTCACCAGTAGATATTAAAGAAACTTCAGTACCACTTGAAGACATTTGGTGAATGTCTGTATGCATACTGGTGCTCCTAGTTGTTATTAAACACCACTGAAGATTGAAGATGTTTGTAACCAACTCGCTCATCCCAAATTGTTTTTATTATTATTCATTTTTTTATTGAACAAATCTGTTAAAAGGCCTTCCACACTGACATGCGCTGATGCTTGGCAGAAAAACCTTTGCCAGTTTTTAATAGTGATGGAAAAGGTGCTTTTGGTGTAACAGACAGAGTAGAAAGAGGTAGGCTGATTTTCAAGTTTGAGTTTAGATTGAAATCTTTGGAAAGAGGAATGAGGCTGGCTGATTGATCAGCCACTCTAGAATCAATACGAGTGTGTGTGATAGGTTGGCTGAGGTAGGCTCGGTGAACACTTTTTAGTAGTGAAACGCAGGAACATCCAGGAATCTCTCAAAATGCTAATTTGCGTCATTAAAAGATTTTAAGGCCACACACATTCTCTCTCTCACACACACTCCCCATGTTCGCTGAAGCACATGTGGAAGATGCTGTGGTGCCCAGCTCGCTCACAGAGGCCACACTGCTGTCAGCTAAGATCCGTCTTCGTTTGGGAGGCCGCTCGTTCATTACGCATGGCGTGGCTCGACAGGAGGGCGAGCCTCAGCAGCAAGCTCATGTGTGATGTCATAAATCCACATTACAGAAGGCCGAGGCATCCCACATGGGGCCGCTTGAGATAACAAACAGTCAAACCCCAACATGCACACAAAGATCCTGCACGTCTGCTTATAATCTGTAGGAATTGGAAGAGGGTTTTTTTTGTTGCTCCTTTCGTTACTGAGATTCTCTTCTTTTTCTGAGGGAAAGGTCAGCGGCTGGGGCAAGTCGCCTGGTGTTTGTGGAGCAGCAGACCATTGCTGTGTGGTGAATGTAATTATGACACACTGACAATCTGATAAGGTAGCAGTCTCTCTCAACACAAGGAAAGTGCAGTGGCATATTACACGTGGCTCAGCAAACGTGTCTGTGAGCAGAGAACAATGCAGTAGGGTGGGAGAGGGGCTACTCCGACTAAACTTTAAAAATGTAAGATTTTTAGACATCAGTTAGAGCTGAAATCTGTTTTTTTTCCCAAAGAAACTTCCTCTGCAGTGCCATCATTAAAAGGAAAAAGCAGTCTTTTGTCCAGGTAAGTTTCTAATTGTGACCATCCCAGCCAAGAGGATGGCTGCAACTGACATTTTCTTTACACAGCTGGTGTTATTAGTCATCCATTTGAAACCCTTCAGAAAAGCTTGGGGCTTGACAATAACAAGGGAAGAGTCGTGTGCTGTTCCTGAAGGCAGCACTTCTCCCTGGGGTGCTGCCTTCTGTCTGTTAGGAGGCCAGCTCTTAACGGCTCAAGTCAGGGCAAAATATCTATCTATATATAAAACCTCCTGTGAGAGCCACCGCCACAGATTACATGACAGATTGTAACATAATTGGCTGCAGCCGTGCTCCGTGTGATGGATGTGAGGTGTGTCTCACTGGAGCTAAGTGGTGGCTTCAGCGAGTCCGAGTTAGTCAAATGAAAAGTGGAGATCTTCATAAGAAATGTGCTGATGTTCTACGTGGAGCACAGAAAAGTGAGTTTTTCCTCCCAAAATGAAGCCAATCTGTGATAAAGATGCTGCACCGTGCACATCGAAGAGCTAAATGCTGAGTAGCTGAAGAGAAGCACAGATGCAACCATCTAGTTTACCACAAGAAGTTAAATTTAACACAGAGAAGTTGTAACAAACACAATAGTTCCCCTGCCACCAGTGAGGCCAGGTAATTCTGGCCTGGTTACTTATTCCTTAATTATGATAAACATGAAATTATTGTTTTTGACCCTAAAACGTAAGCTACTCAATTTCCAGCCTCCTCATTTTTCTAAAGGTGTGGTTCACTCATTTCATCAATACATTTGCAGTGGTCTCTAGTAGGAATGCATGCCTTGTAGTCGTTCTGGGGGGGTGGGTTCCAATACTCGCACTGCACCCTACGGTCCTCAGCGTCATCCACCGCGACACATGCCGGCATGCCGGTTGCTGTTTGTGCTACTTTAAAAAAAGTCTTTATTAACAACTTTCAAACAAACAATTATTTGACAAAACTTGCATCTATTGCTGTCTGCATTAAATCTTAGTCTCAAACATTCAGAACAGGGATAAATATGGATAAAAATCATTAATCATCTTAAAATGTTTTGTTTCATTTTGAGTAAAAGAGGAAATGATAAAAAATGTGGTTCTAATATTGAAGATTTGGATTTCCACAAACATTCCAAATGCTTTTTTCCCTGAAAGGAAGAAGAAAAATGACCTTGTTTATTTTTAATCCTACTATTTTATTGTTGATCCTGCAGCCTGTGAAATTGTACTGAATGATAATAAAGGGAGACTAGAAAGTTTTTGCTTGCTTTTAGCACCCCTTAGTGTCCATTTGTAGAACCAAAAGGTAAACTAATCTCGCTGCACGTTCGTCTTTTTAACACCTTAATCCAACAGCTGAAATGTCTTCCAGCCTTCATTAGTGTCTACAGGAGCGGTTCATCACTAAAAAAAGAAATCAGCTCTGTTCATGATTTAAAACATGCGGGAAACGTGCTGGAGGCAGACTGCAGTGGCAGTGCCGTCAGCTCAGTCCCAACAGACTGGATCGGCTCTTGAGCCATTGCTCCACCTTCTTCTCAAAATTCCCATGCAGCAATGGTTTGTGGGTAATACAATTCGTCGAAGACCGTGTTGATGCAGACTTCGGCAAAGTGTGGATCACGGGTGCAAAGAGGGCGTGTTCAACTTCCACAAAATCATCAAGTCATTTTATGCTCTGATTACTCAGACATCGGCCTCATCTTAGTAACACTCCCTTCTAGAAATGCTGTTGGGGCCACACAAGATCACTCTGGGCCACTAAGGGTCCCTGGGCCACTAACTGGACATGCCTGTCCTAAAGACACACCAACAACCTGGAGCTCGATTTGTTAGTGTCACCTGCTTGCTTTATGAATTGTTTTTATCATGTATTTATTTAATGACATCCCCTAATTATAAATTCATATTTTAAATGTTGATGGAATCTATTCTAATATTGCTTTGTTGAAAATGATTTTGCAATGTTTTTAATAAATTATTTAATTATTTTTTCTATTCTTTTGGACAGCAGCAAAATAATTTGAGATTTATTTCTATTATTGATTAACCGCTTCTGACAACTGGTTGTCCTTTTTACTTTTTAAGATTAGGAACAGTTTTATGCGCCTAAACAACATTTGTGCATGAACTCTGTCTGCTGTTTTAAACAAAGTTGCGTTCCTTTAACTTGTCAGAGAACATTTTAGTTCCCTTATCTCACTGAATCACTGAAGTGTTATGGGGGCAGGAAGGAGGTGGTTACACAAAAAAAAAAACCTTCTAAATATGGAGATGTTTAAAAAACAAGGTACACATGAATATTATTTTATTTTTCAGGACTTTACTATAACCATTATTGCACCAAATGGATGAAATTTAAAGAATTACAAATCTCATGTCTTAAACCATTTGTGAAGTTTAAAGGGTCAAATAGGTCACACGTGAAATGTACTTTATTAGTAAAGATGTGACACTTTCATAAATCTGGATCAAGCCAGACCTCTAATTACTGCTAACACACGTGCACTTCCATGGCTGATTTATTTTCCTCTAAATATGAATATCTTTGATCAGAAAGAGCTTGTACTGAACTCATCCGTCCACTAAAGTTTGCCGAATATTTTAAAAACAGGAGGCACAACAACTGGAAGTCTTTTATTTCCTAAGGTGATGACCCGACTAGCCGAGGGAGCTGCCTGATTCCTGCTGTGGCAGCGAGCGGTTATTTAGATATCTGAGCTGTTCTGAGAGATCTGTGTGAGCAGGAACAAAGGGTCGGCTGATCCAGGCAGAAGGAGGCATCCTCAGAGAACCAGCAGCTCTCCCTGCACTCATTTATTTTGTTCTTCAGCCATTCATTCTCTCATCTTTTTTATTCACTGTAATTATACCTGCTCTGCCAAGCGTGGCTCGGGGCGTGGCTCACCCAAATCACTTGTTAATGTGCAGAGTTTGTGTGTGTGTGTGTGTGTGTGCATGTGTGTGTGTGTTTGGAGGAGGTCTCCTCGCTGACGGTCTCTGTGGAAACATTAGGGTGTAAGCAGCCTCCACCTGTATGTCACTCCTGGGACGAAGAGGCCTCGCCTTGGGGAATAATGTGAGTATGTGAAGTGAGGCTTTGATTCTTCTAAACGTACCTTCTGTAATTACAGTTTCATAATGAAGAAGTCAGCGTAACAACTAAAAACGGCTTTCTTGGGATCGTTTAACAGCTTCAATTAACCTGCAGTTTCCACGACGACACAAGGAAGGAACAAATAAACCAGCGTGCATTATTACAAATAACCTTCTCATCTCAAAGTCTGGCGATGTCGTCTCTGAACAAATGTCTGCCAGATGAGATTTCCTGGCAGGATGAGTGAAACTGAAAGTGTGACGCCGCTCCTTCAGCTGATATTTGTCACGAGACACACAGAGCATCGGCACCAAACCAGACACACGGGGCCTCTTCTTCCACATCACCACATCACAATGAAAAACTGTCAAAACCAAAGCCGAAAAGCACATTCCACCGCCCTGAAAACACTAACACATCAGCTCTGCTGCTACACACAGATGTGAGGGAAATCTGTGCTCGAACGACGCTGTTGTTCTTAAAGATTTACATTTAGCTGCAGGCGTTGTGGGGCCAGTTCTGAGAGATGGTGTGAGGGAGAAACAAAAGGAAAGCTAATATCATTTATATATTATGCATTTTCTCTGAAAGGCCGAGGAAGTTCACAATCCTTCCTGCGTGCAGACCAAACAAACATCATTAATTTAGACTGCTAGACAGCAACAAGCATGGCAGACCCTTCAAAGGAACACCACACATTAATTATTAATCTGCACTATAGTGGACAGCACGAAAGAACAGAAGCTGACAGCAGCTATAAACACTAAATAGGAGACACTTTTCCCTCACGAAGGCGTCGCTCCAGTACAACAGCACTACACGAAAAGCTGAGCCGCTTCAGCTCATTTCCATAAAAGCTCTCTGCGCGCCCCACGAGAATCTCGGGTTTGGTTTGCCTTCATTTGCATGTTCCACAGAATGTCACACATCTTGTTTCCTTTTTTTTTTGTTACATCTGTAGCTGAAGCATATTGAAGTGATTACAGTATTCACCGTAGTGTGATGACTGTGAAACGTGCCAACTGGCTGCAGCGCCGAGACACCGTTCCAGGGAAATTCACACCACAGGTTTTGTGTTAGACTCCCCTCAGCAGGAGGCAAACTGAAGGGGAGATAACACAACTCTCATCACCTGCGTGCCTCCAGGTAGAAGCTCATTTCAATTCAAGAGTTAAGACTTCACTGCAGCTGCATGCTTGCTAATGAAAATAGCACTTAAACAGTTACTGTGGAGATAAAAACCCTCCAAAGGCAGCTGAAAACATTTTGCACGTTTCTGAACTTGCTGACAAGTCAGGGTGAGATTTAGAGTTTGTCGTGTGGTTCGTGCCTTCTGGAAAAAATGTCTGTGTGTGTGTGTGTGTGTGTGTGTGTGTGTGTGTGTGTGTGTGTGTGTGTGTGTGGTCATGAATCCCTGCATGAAAGCTCATGGATCATGTCCGTTTCAGTTCAGTAATTAAAGTCCTTCACTACAGATACCAGCAATCCAGAGGCCTTTTATTTAGCTAAATACCTTCACAAAAAAGAGCAATCACATCCATCTACTAAATCCAGACAATATACAATAATATAGTATAATACACTATACTATAATCAGTCAGAAAGGCATCGTCTACTTGATGTCACATAGTCACTATTAAAAAGAACAAACTCAGGCAGTAAAGCATATCTCTGTGGCAGAAACAAAGAGAAGGAGCGTTTTTCACCAAGTGTTCTTTCATATTAAAGTTCTGTAAAAACAGGACGTCACTCAGGGGCTACAAAATTCATTCATTGTCCATGCAATGTCACGAAGAAGAAATATACAGTTTGCAGCCACGTCCATGTGAGACATGCAGCAGAGACTACATGAAGAGTTGTGACTGAGCCGTTGGGGGAGGAAGACTTTCATGCAAATCTTTATAAACTTTCCACTGCAGGGTCCCAGTTACTCTAGACATCCGAGTTAATGCTCAGGTTGGTTAAACGCGGGTCACAGTTTATCTCGTACCGATAGTGGTACCCCTCCATGTGGTCCCTACAAGCATCCCGGATGTTGTGCATCCACCTCCTGATGCCCTTCTTGTTCAGGTAGAGCACCAGCAGGAATATGACACCAATCAGAGCCAGCACTAGTCCCAGAAACACGTACGAAGTCTCCAGAACGCTCTCCATGTCAGTGTAACACTTCAGCTTTGACGGCTCCACCTGCAGCAGCAGCCGGTGTCTAAAGGCCTCAGGGTCCGAGCAGGTCAAGTTGTGCACATCCACCACCTGGGTGGAGTTTTTCAGCCATGCCAGAAGGTCTTCAATGAAGCAGTTGCAGTGCCATGGATTCCCCGCCAACTGGATGTGGAGGTCAGGATTGAGGCTGAAGTCTGCTAGGGTGGTGGGGGGAAGATCCCTCATGCTGTTGTCCCTCAGGTCTAGGTCATGCAGCAAGGGCAAGGTCAGGTTGTGGATGGTGAGGAGGGAGCTGTTCCTCAGGTTCAGAGTGGCCAAGCTCGAGAGGCTGCTGAAGATGCCGTCTGGTAGAGTCACCAAATAATTATTGGACAGGTCCAAGGTGGTGAGATTCAGGAGTTTTGCACTGTGGAACAATGAGAGGACCTCATCTGTTAAGTGGTTGTTTAAAGACCCACTCAGGTTCAAAAACTGCAGTTTATTATCATCAGGGAAAGAACTGTTACTAAAGCTCTGGATTCTGTTGTCACTCAGGTCCAACTTAGTGAGATTTGGCAGGTTTTTAAATGCCACTGCATCCACATGCTCCATCTTGTTGCTACTGAGATAAAGATCTGTCAAGAGGTCCAGACGGCTGGGGAAAGAGGCCTCACTAATTCTGGAAATGATGTTCCCTGTGACGAACAGCACTTTAGTGGTGGTTGGGATGGAAGGAGGAATCTCGTCCAAGCCCTGGTTTTGGCATTTTACAGTTTGTGATAAGCACGTGCATTTGTCCGGACAGGAGGCGGCGCAGGACGGCACCATGAGAGCCAGGAGGAAAAGCAAACGCATCATACCGGACCTGTGGTGAGGTCTCCCCGGGTCCTCTCCTCGCTTACGCGCCGCGCTCCACAGGCGCATCTTGGAGCTTCATAAATCTGAGCGCGCAGAAGAAAGCTGCTTCTCAACAAGTCACTGCCTCGTCCCAACTTTTCCCACCTCAGTCCCTGTAAAATCCACTCTCAGCTTTAAGTCCAGCTGTTTCCTGTTTGTGGGATTCGCTGTAACTCCATACAACTGCCTCAGACAGTCCGTGAGCGAGAGAAGCCTACATTTCCAAGAAGAAGCGAACAAACTTCTGTTACGTCGATCTGAGATCCCCTTCCAGATCTGTTTCGGCTCCACCCAGAAAAACGCTGGTAAAAACGGGCGGACCACTGGCGGGCGCTACAGAAAAGTCGCTCCGGCTGTTGGTTTACAACCCCTTTCTCTGCCGGAGGCGCTATCCAGCCTGGCGCTCTTCAAATCGCTGGGAGGGAAGGACCAAACAGCTGCAACATCACCGGGAAGGAGCGTACCATTTCTAAACCACAGGGGTGAACCGGACGGCGTCAACACCATTCCTCTGAAGAAATGGCAAAAATAAATGACACACAATCTAATCCGCTCACTTTCTTTTTTATTTTATGCAGTTCTGGTCAAGTTTAGTGACAAGTTAATGCAGCAGTTCATATATTTAAAAGTGAGGTTCTGCAGAAATGTGGAAATTATTTTCTGAAGGCAGCTCTTTAAACAGCCTGGGTTTGGAGAAAAAGAGATTACACTGTAATTTCATTTACTTTAGAAGTCAGAGCACAGTACTGGGAATACTGCCACACCTGGTTAACACTGTTGGAAACATTGGAATATGACTAAGGCTTGATTCATGCTTCTCCGTCAGCTCCACAAGGGACAGACACACATGGACTGATGGAAACGTTTAGCCCTCATACTCGTCTCCTGGGGAGTGTTGCAAAGCAATTCCCCGCCAGGACAGCAGAGGGCGTAGCGCTGTTCTGTGGTATCCTGTCATGTATCTGGTCCAAGATAGTGTGTTTATATTGTGTTTTTTTTTTGTATATATGAGACTTTTAAACAGAAAAAATTGTCTCTCGTTCTCCTCCACCTCTTCATGCGCTTGTCACCTCTAAACCCACGTTTCCTGTCATTTCCGTCCACAAATAAAATGCTTGCTGTGCATCTTTTCACTCCTCCAGTCACAGGGGAATTAAACGTTCATGCTCCGTGTCTGCCACTAGTTATTCTTGGCTCTCTTTATGTTTTTGAGGGCGCAATGGCGGCGGTGTAGACAACAGCGGTGCCTTGATCGATCACAAGCTTGCGTTCTCCGTCTCGACGGACGGATGTTTAGAAAAGAGAGCTCGACTCCGTCCGTCCTTGCGGGGGCTCTCCAGCAGGCTCGCAAGGACGGATAATGACGTTGTGTGTCTCCACACTGACGCAGACGGAGAAGCATGAAGCAGGCTTTAGTCACTCTAAAAAGAGCCTTTGCTTTGCTTGCTCTCTGAAAACTAATAAAGCATATCTAGTAGCTAGATTATCTGCAAATAATTCATGAACAAGAAATAAGAGGCAGGGTTAGGGGGTATTTGTTGCTTTTGCCATCTTTTATTGTGTTTGGTTTAGGACTGTCACGTTTGGTCGACTCGTCACAACAACGTAGACAAACTAAATAGTCAACTAATAAATTAATAGTAGATGCGTTCTTTATTTTATAACCATTTTTAAAATCTTGCCTGCTGTAGCACGTTTGGCAGTTGCTTCCTGCGTCTCTGCTCAACGTACATGATGCAGTCGCCATCCGGGTCAGTTGGCGGAGAACAAAGAGTTGTCTCGGTAAGTTTACCTCTTGTTAGCTGCTAACATCAACAGAGTTACTTGAATTCATAGATATAGTGACACCAGTAGCGGTGGTATGTCACGTCTTTTTGCTCTAATTGCAAATGCTAATTGCAGACGCCCAGCCACCTCTGCTGGCTGGGCGTCTGCTGCTGCTACCAGGACAAACACCACTGCTAGGGGGGCTACCGCCCCTGCTTTCTGGGCATCCACCACTGCTTCCTGAGCCAACACCACTGCTGGAGGGGCTTCCACCTCTGCTGGCTGGACCTCCACCTCTGCTATGTCCCGGCAACTTGGTCCAGTCTGACCAACATCAGAGCAATACTAAGACAACATCTTTTGCATATGAGGGACAAGTCCGAGAGGAGACCATGCAGGATTGGGACGCTAATGGCACCATGTTAATTGCAAACACTACCAAAGCAATAGCAACAATTAAATCAGTGGAACCAAGACTTGGGCAATCTACACATTATGGAAAAGCTAACAGTTGCCTGCAACATCAGAACGCAAGTAACCCAAAAATTACAAAAAAAAAAAAAAAAAAGAGAGAGAGAGAGAAACAATGCAATTGTGAAAAATCGAAAATGTAAAGTCTTTCAGACCTTGAATCATGCTCGTGTGTTATGGGACCCTAAAGCTAAACCAAAAGGCGTGTTTGGTGGAAACATAAACATTAGAAGCATCATACCAAAATGTTCACAGATACATCATCTATTAATTGAGTCAAATCTAGATTTTCTTTGCATTACAGAGAGCTGGTTACTTGCTAACTCTCCAACAGCTAGTCTAAATATATCGGGGTACAACATTTTTAGAAAAGATTGATCTGAAGGTAGAGGTGTGTGTGTGTGTGTGTGTGTGTGTGTGGGGGGGGGGTATTTTATGTAAAGGAAAGTCTCAAATGTAAGCAAATAGAGGGAACAACTATCGACGATCTAGAATGTATTGTTCTTAATGTAACACTTTCACCTCAAATGGAAATTACACTTATTGGGTTATACAGTCCCCCATCTACATCAAATATATTTTATGATAAGCTACAAGCAATCCTAAAATACTGTAACTGGAAGAGAGAAATAATCCTATTTGGAGATTTCAACATAAACTGGTTAAACAAATCCAACCGTGAGCAGCTCAAATCATTAACTATTGATCACAACTTTTCACAACTAATTAAAGGACCCACCAGGATAAGTAAAACAACTGAAACATGTATTGATTTAGTTTTCAGCAATAGGAGTGAAAGAATACACAAAACATACAATATGGTTACAGGTTTATCTGACCACAATTTGATACTCTTTTCAAGAAAACTCTCAAAAAACAGGTTTACACGGCCTCATAATAAAACAACTGTTCAAAAAAGTATTCCCAAAAGCAAATTACAAAATCTGGAAGTTGCATTAAATGAAATAGACTGGACAAAAATACTCACCCATACAAAAGTAAATGATGATTGTGATATATTTTTGACAACTCTACAGAATACGATAGGTCGATTTATGAAAAATACAAAACAGAGACCACATAAAATCAAGCATCTACCCTGGTTAAAAGGGGATATATGGACTTTAATGAAACAACGTGATTACGCCCTCAAGACTGCACTAAAAACTAAAACATTAAATGACAGACAAATCTTTACCTCACTTAGAAATCAAGTAACAAAAAAAATGAGAGATGCAAAGGCAGATTACTTTATAAATACAATAATCAATGCAAAAGGAAATACTAAAGAAATCTGGAATAACTTCAAAAAATTAACAGGAAATGTTTCAGTGAATATAACTCGTCGTCGTCGTCGTCTTCCTCCGCTTATCCGGGTCCGGGTCATGGGGGCAGCATCCCAACTAGGGAGCTCCAGACCGTCCTCTCCCCGGCCTTCTCCACCATCTCCTCCGGCAGGACCCCAAGGCGTTCCCGGACCAGATTGGAGATGCAACCTCTCCAACGTGTCCTGGGTCGACCCGGGGGGTCTCCTGCCAGCAGGACATGCCCGAAACACCTCCCCAGGGAGGCGTCCAGGAGGCATCCTGACCAGATGCCCAAACCACCTCAACTGGCTCCTTTCGATCCGGAGGAGCAGCGGTTCTACTCCGAGTCCCTCCCGAATGTCCGAACTCCTCACCCTATCTCTAAGGCTGAGCCCGGCCACCCTACGGAGGAAACTCATTTCGGCCGCTTGTATCCGCGATCTCGTTCTTTCGGTCATTACCCAAAGCTCATGACCATAGGTGAGGATTGGGACGTAGATCGACCGGTAAATCGAGAGCCTGGCTTTCTGGCTCAGCTCCCTCTTCACCACGACAGATCGGCTCAGCATCCGCATCACTGCAGATGCTGAACCAATCCGCCTGTCGATCTCCCGATCCCTCCTACCCTCACTTGTGAACAAGACCCCGACATACTTAAACTCCTCCACTTGAGGTAGGACCTCTCCCCCGACCCGGAGTTGGCAAGCCACCCTTTTCCGGTCGAGAACCATGGTCTCAGATTTGGAGGTGCTGATCCTCATCCCAGCCGCTTCACACTCGGCCGCGAACCTACCCAGCAAGAGCTGAAGGTCAGAGCTGGATGAAGCTAGGAGGACCACTTCATCCACAAAAAGCAGAGATGAGATTCTCCTGCCACCAAACTCGACACACTCCACACCACGGCTGCGCCTAGAAATTCTGTCCATAAAGGTAATGAACAGAACCGGTGACAAAGGGCAGCCCTGGCGGAGTCCAACCCTCACCGGGAACAGGTCCGACTTACTACCGGCTATGCGGACCAAACTCACGCTCCTCTGATAAAGGGACTGAATGGCCCTCAACAGAAAGCCACCCACCCCATACTCCTGGAGCATCCCCCACAGGGTGCCCCTGGGGACATGGCCATAAGCCTTCTCCAAATCCACAAAACACATGTGGATTGGTTGGGCAAACTCCTATGCCCCCTCCATCACCCCTGCAAGGGTATAGAGCCGATCCACAGTTCCACGGCCAGGACGAAAACCACATTGTTCTTCCTCAATCTGAGATTCAACTATCGATCGGACCCTCCTCTCCAGTACCTTGGAGTAGACCTTTCTGGCTGCGACCTACCAGGCTGACCCTAATGCACCACCATGACGGAGAAGAAATATTAAACAACCTTTAAGGTTTGTGTGTGTGTGTGTGTGTGTGTGTGTGTGTGTGTGTGTGCCTTTGTCTCTGTTTCTGCACATAAATAAAATAAACATTGGAATATAATGCATTTTATGATAAAATAAAAGGTTGCTGACTAAGCAACCAAGAAACTAATATTTTTTAAAGCATAAAACATTTTCTTTGTGTTAAATCTTAACCTACTTTGTTTGATATCACAGAATTATTAATCTGGTAAATAAACTAACTTTAATATATTTTACCTTTACGGTAAAGCAGACCCTCAGAGCTGTCGATGGCCCCTGACTGCTGATGTGTGGTCCAGCTGTGCTACAGTGGCGTACCTTGGTGTGTCCTGCCATTTCCTGCGTTATGATTGGAAGATGAAGTGCTTCAAATTTGCCACCATGCCTCTTGTGAACACAAGTCATTTTTGTGCACAATTTTTAGTTTTAGGTGCCTACCTCCAGTTGACTGTAGCAATTGTATTAACAGGTTACGAAGTTAATTAAAAGTTGATTGATAAGCTTTAATCTTGTCTTTACTATTAGATGGCACATAGATGATCACACTTCAAACTAGAAGCTAATGATAAGTATTTTAGAGCATCCTGGTGTAATAAGCAAAACTTTTATGAATGACACAATTAGTCAACATTAATTGTCAACAAAACTGGTGATTAGTCAACTATTAAAATAGTAATTTGTGGTAGTGAAGCACCGATATGAAATTTTTGGGCCGATACTGATGTCTGATATTAAGATCACTGTTATGGCCGATAACTGATATTTGCTGATACCGATATACTAACATTAATGCTTCTAAAATCAGCAGATTTTGTATAGAATGAAAATTATTAAAGCTGAACTTATGTTATTATGTACATAAGAACATAACACACACAGTTACGTTCTAAGATGATTACATTCACTGTTCACATGACTAAACAAATACACACCACCCCCTCACCCTCTGAAACAGGCAAACAAATGGAGACGAGATGGAAAAAATATTTGGTTGTCAATATCAGCCCAGTTTTATTTATTGAACCAATACAGATATGTTAAAAAATGACTAACATCAGCGGATACCAATATTGATGCTGATATATTGTCTATCCCTAGTTTGAGGCAGTCCTAGTTTGGTTAAGTTTTAATGCATTTAACCCTCTGGAGGCAGGCGTTGCAGATTTGCAACGTTAAAGCCTACCCACCTGGTTATTCCACATACATATTTCATGAGCATTTTTTAACTCGGAAGTACCCCTGAAGGACTTAGTTGTTTGTTCTTTTATCAAAACTTATTTTGAGCCTGAGAGGGTTAATGAAGGAAGATGTATTCCTCAATCAGCAACTGTAATTGTAGATTTCAAAGTTGGGGTTGATAAAGTTTCTATGACTTTCCCAAATGGGAAGTCCAACTTCAAGGGTTTTAAGCTAACTTTTCTGTGTCAGAACTTAAAAGTCCTGGTACAAATGGATGGACACATGAGGTAACAGCAAGTCAATACACAGCCTGATTCAGGGGTGGCACCATTTTATAAACTACTGTGTCATCAGCATATAGATGTGTTCTCACTGGTTCCAGCCTTAAAGGTATAGCAGAGGATCTATTTCTTCTCGGTGGATCATTTGAACCATTGGTCCACATAAGTGTCAATCATTCTGGTGAATCATTCACATAAGGCCGTCGTTGCACGTGTTCGTTGATGGGAAGTCTTCACTTCCTGCGCATGTGCAAAGCGAAGGTTGGGCTTCCCACAGACAACTCTGTTACCAGTTTTCTGCTCCACAGTTAGGCATGCTATCTGGAGAAATTCATTTCAGATTACTGCTAGAAGTTAGCTGCAAGGCCGGCAGTTACTTGTTAACCAGGGGCGGATTAAGGACTGAAGAACATCCGGGGCTTAACACACGCACACACACGCGCGCGCACACACACGTGACACACACTAGTCAACATCATATATGTCTTGTACCACATAATTTTTAATCTGAAGCTACATTTTAAGCATATTCAGGGCAGAGTATTGTTCCTGTTAGTGTTTAGTGTGAGATGATAGTAAATATTCCCTTTCTTTCTCCAACAACTTTACCTGATAAGCTAACTTTAGGCAAACCAGCAGCACAACAAATATTTACAAATAAGACTCACAAACCTGAGTCAACACCAGTCTCATCAAAGCTGGGGTTCTGTTGCCGTACTTTTGGTCTAAAAAACGTCCTTATGTCCATCTTCACTCATGCGTTTCAGGCAGAGACTGTAGAAGAAGCCGGCTGCTGAAGGGCTTCTTCTTCAGTGGTGGAGGCTCAGGCAGGCTGTATACAAACTACTGCCAGCTGCTCCCTCTCTGTTGGACTTTGGTACTGCATGTTACTTCCGCGATTTAGATCCGGGGCTTTTCATGAAACATCCGGGGCTTCAGCCCAAGTAGCCGGGCCTAACGCCACCCCTGTTGTTAACAGACCCGTGCATGAGGATAGCTGGGCATTCTCTCTCATGCTAATTTTTTCAAAACGTGAAGAGGGTGGTTCTTTCCTGAAATTCAGAAACCTACTCCACCGTAACTTCAAGTTAACAAAATAATTAGTCAAAATTTGAAAGTTTTGATAAACATATTCCACAACATTTAAAGAAATGCAAACGCAAATGAAAAACTGAACTTTGGCTATTTGTTATTTTATATCAAAAGCTGATCTTAATCTACTAAATTTCTCGACGTAATGTAAACCAGAAAGAACAAGAACATATATTTACTGCACATATTCTTTGGAGAAACAAACTGGGTGTTGGTTATTGCAGAGATGATTTGTCTGCTGGATAACGCAGAAATTCACTAAAGAGAAATTAAATTTTTCATTTCTTCATGTCTGAACACTGTGGACATACCCTTGTTGATGTATCATATTTTGAAGTAGCTGGTGTGGATCCCAGTGTGTAATCCTAGCTTTACCCTCATTTGACCTTCTCATATTCTTTGCCTGAATCAATGGGACAGTTGTGTGACACCTGGATTGTGAGCGTAACTGATACCCCACAAGAAGTCTATTTGACCTCAAATGGAAGTTGTTGGATCGGAAATGAAGTTTACCAGTAGAATCCCAAAATTAAGAAATTAAAATTAAACTAATCTCTCATGTTAACAAGGACATGCTTAAAATGCTTAATGCAGAAATAGGGTAGATTTTCAATTGAAAATAACATTTCAGTTGCTAAATTGGGTAACATTTTTGATAATTACTAACGGTGAAAAGAATGAAATAGTTATGATGGGTCCTATCATATTTATTAACAAAATATAATTAAATAGTAATTTAAGAATGTTACAATTGCTTTTATTTTTATTTCATTCTTTTTAGAAAATCATATATGTTTTTGTATGACGTCGTCCCGCAACAGCGCTTTGACTTGCTTTGCGTATTCGCAGACAAACCAATAGAATGTTAGCATGTTCGTGGTCTGACCAATCAGAAGTCTTGGTATTAAAAGGGGTTTATTTTACCAAACCTGCAGGATTTCAGTCCTGTCAAAATTGATACCAGTTATACAGCTGCCAAAGTTTCATGTTTGTAGTTATGTCCCAGTTTATGTACGTCGCTGATATGTCTTTCTTAAAGTTTTCCTTTCTCTTTATCTAACGGAAGGTAAGGAAGGCGAAAATGGCTTTTAGACTACCGTAGCTTGTTCGGGACTAGCTAGCTCTCACGTTCCGGTTAAAAAAACATTTCATCTGTAATAGAAATACCGCACAAGCTTGCCTGAGTGCATCTTTTTGCTTTGACCCACTGACAAAATAGCTCTCACGTTTTAATTTACACCACGCTGTGACACTACTTGAGCAGTGTGAGCGAATGACACGAGATACACTAGCAACGTTAGCATTTTATACAGGTGTGATAAGAGGAACTTATTTTATATTTTGTTCCATTGCGCTGTTTAAATAATTAGCACACCTAACGTGGACGACTTTAAAGCTCAATATTAGGCTGTTACATAATACCGAAGTTTTGATTATTATTCAGTTCTGAGTGTCATATGTTTATAATTGCCTCTGGGTTTTTATTGTTTTTTGTCAATTGGCATCTCTTCTACACATATTTATGTAGATTATCTATCATCCTGAATGATCAACTACTAGAACAGTTACTAATTTTAAAACCACAAAATAAACCAGTCTGTTGTGTAATCAGAAGGACTGCACCTATAATTTAAAGTGTTTGTGTGTGTGTTTGTGTGTGGGTTGTTGTTGTTTTTTAACTATAATATAATCTTCTTCCTCAGGTGCACTTTACAATTATGGAGTTTTAAAAAGAATAGTGAGAATTTTGAGGGGAAAGGAGGCCTTTCCCCTCAACTTTGGTGGCTGGACTGCTGGCGGAGGAGGTCTGGGTTGTTTGCTTTTTGTAAATGGTTGGATGAAAACCTATTTTTGCTAAAACCTCTAATTGTACATATTTTGTATGTTACAAATGATACATTTTGTATTTATTGAATCCATGATGCCACTAAATGCTGCAAAACGCCTAGTTTGTGTCCTGTATTTGCTCGAGATGGTGGACTGAAGTAGGCACTGAGCTCTGGGGATGCTAGGGTGCGGTGGAACCTCAACACAAGCACAATTCTAGCACTCCAAACCATCTCTACCGTTGTTGAATACTTTTTCCATTGGAAAATTTTTGTGATCTGCAAACATTTATTTAGTGTTATTGGATTGTTACAACACACCCACTGATTTAATTTTTGTCTATTTGCATCTGTGGGTGGTGGGCTTTCACAAGAACTTTGCTATTGAAAGTTAGAGGGGTTTGTAACACATACTTGCTCGAGATCAGGATGAGTCTGGCATCGTCAGACTGCACTCTTAAATGCCGGTCACAGCAGCATGCAGACCAGGTAATCGCAGCACTAACTAGTGGCTCTGAGGGGAAACTCCGGGCATTCTTGACCTCACACTGCCACAATGCAACCAGCTTGCGGGACGCCTCAGGGCGTACAGCCCTTCACCTTGCAGCTTCACTGGGAAAGAAAACCTTGCTGGAGTGGCTCCTGGAGAATAAAGGTGCTGATCAGATGGTGAAGGACAAGGAATCTGGCTGGACCGCTCTTCACCGCAGTGCCTTCTATGGGCAGATTCACTGTCTCATATCATTAGTCAAGGTATGTGTTGATGGTGGATCATCTTGACTACATCATGTCATTTGTGATGTCATGAAGGGTTTATCTATTTTAAACTGGCAATAAAAGGTTAGGTTGCCTTCTATGTGAAAGTTAATAGGGTCAGAAACTTATGTTCGTTTAGATTCTTCTTTTGTTTTGCAGCATGGTGGCTCTCTCTCCACTCAGGATAAGGAAGGTCTCTCTGTCCTGGACTTAACAATGAAGGATCGACCAGCGCATGTTGTTTTCAAAAACACTGGTAAGAAATGCTGAAAGGTTACTCACTGTATTCTATTAAATGCATTCTTTCACACTTGCCCAATATTTTGTCTTTTGGGACATTACAATTAGCTTTCAAAAACAACTCCCAAAGTACTTGTTTTAATAGAGAAACAAAGCTTCCTGCATGCAGAGAGTGTTATGACTGTGTTTAATGTTACTTTTCTCATTACAGATCCAACAGAAGTTTACACGTGGGGAAACAATACTAATTTTAGTCTTGGCCACGGCAACCAGGAGAGCCGGCACCACCCAGAGCTCGTGGATGTGTTTGCCAGAACCGGAGTTTATATCAAGCAGGTAAGCCACTGGCTCTCTGTTGTGCCATCTTTCAGGGGAGCAGGACTCATAATTTCGTACAGCACAAGGGCTTCCCCCACAATGAAAAACACTCAAATTTGTATCCCTCACACCTCATTAATCAGGATGGTGCCAAAATGGTTTACATCAAAGTAAAAAAAAAAGAAAAAAGAAGGAAAAACACCTGGACCCTGGAGATAAGATGCAATTAGGTTGAACTAGCTAACCACTCCCTTCTTTTGAGCCTTGAATTACATAACCCACTCCTCGGGCTTCATCAGCATGTTTTTCATTTAGAGTTTACTTGTGTTGAGCTTCTTAATGTGCAGCTCTGGAAATAAACCTTACAGACTATTACTTTTGTTAGAAATACACAAAATAACTATGTCAGGGATTATGAATGATTAGTGTGTGTGTGTGTGTGTGTGTCTTGTCCCAGCTCATATAATCCTAATTGATTACATAATGGAGATGGCGTGTACACTGGTAACCATATTAGACATCTCCTTCCATGCAGTTGTCATTCTCACACATTAGGCAACACTAATGATACTAAATTCAAGTCAACTTTATTCATATAGCACTTTACAACAGCATGAAAGCTGACCAAAGTGCTTAACAAGCCAAAACAAAAACAGTTAAAACAACAGCACTTTCCTATAATGCTGAACATAAGTTAAAGGTTCATTATAAAATAAATAAAAACATGACATAATAAAACAATAAAATTAAATAATTCTAACTGACTTAAAAGCGACTAAAAACAGATGCAGTCTCACAGCAAATGAGAACAGATGTGTCTTTAGAAGCGATTTAAAACCTGATGGTGAGGAAGCCGTCCTAATCTGAATTGGCAGTGCATTCCATAACCCTGGGGCAGCTACTGAGAAAGCTCTGTCACCCCTGAGCTTCCACTTTGTTCTCGGCACCTCCAGGAGAAGCTGGTCAGCTGACCTTAGTGACCAAGATGGGGAGTGAGCAACTAAAAGCTCACACAGACACTGTGGCAAGGCCATGTACATCTTTAACCCCTTAAGCCCTAGGGTCTTCCTTAACAGGCCCAAAACAACCCTCACACTACAGAAGAAATAGTAATAATTCCCATAAAATTAATCAGCAAACCCAGCACTACAAGGCTATCTAAACCATTTTTACCATTAAATACCATTTTTACAATTTTTCGAGGAATAGGCTTCTAAGTAGGCCTAGGGCTCAAGGGGTTAAAGCCAATAGAAGCACCTTGTACTGAACCCTAAAATCAACAGGCAGCCAGTGCAGCGAAGCTAAAATTGGGGTGATGTGATCCCTGTTCCACGAACCCGTCAATAGGCATGCTGCTGCATTTTGCACCATTTAAAGACAGGAGAGGTGAGACTGAGGGAGACCAAGGTACAGTCATTTACAGTAGTCAAGGCATGATGTAATAAATGCATGAATCACTGTCTCAAAATCATGAATTGGCAGCAGATGCGTAACCTTGGCAATCCTCCTTAAATGGTAAAAACTAGATTTTGTTACAACACTAATTTGCTTGTCCAAAAGTAAGTCACTGTCCAGCCCGACTCCCATATTGGTCGCTGCAGGTTTCAGAAATGGGGCTAGTGGACCAAGGTCAGCTGAGCATGGCCCACTGGACACACTGGGGCAAAAAAGCATGACCTCAGTCTTGTCATTATTGAAGTGTAAAAAAATTGCGGACATCCAGGTTTTAACCTCATCGAGGCAGTTTAGGAGAGGATCCAATTAATTAGGTAGGCCGCGTTTAATGGGAATATAAACCTGGGTGTTGTCTGCATACAAATGGAAGGAACACCCATGTTTCATAAAAATAGAATCCAGAGGTAGCAAATAAAGGGAGAACAACAAAGGGCCCAGCACCGATCCTTGAGGAACCCCGCATAAGAGAGGCGAATGAGATGACGTGAAGCCACATAAAGACGGACAAAACAACCTCTCAGCCAAGCAGGACACAAACCAGTCCAATGCAACTCCTCGAACCCCAACAAACTGTTGTACCCACGAAATCACGAGACTGTGGTCCATGGTGTCAAAGGCAGCAGACAAGACCAACAGCACCAGAACCACAAAATCTCCAGAGTCAGTAGCTGAAAGAATATCGTTTAAGACCCTGATTAGTGCGGACTCTGTGCTATGTGCCTTTTTAAAGCCTGACTGGAATTTTTCACCAATATCATTTACATTAAAAAACTCAACCAATTGCAAATACACCACTTTTTTCAGAACCTTGGAAAGGAATGGAAGTTTAGAAATAGGCCTATAATTAGACATGGTAGAGGGGTCGAGACCGGACTTTGTGAGTAGTTGCTGGACAATGGCATGTTTCCACGATTCTGGAACCGCATCAGATGAAAGGCTCCTATTAACCATGGTAAGAACCCAAGGGCCCACAGAGGAAAAAAAACCCCTTAAACCCCTTAAAAGGCGGGGAGGAATCATATCAGTAATTAAACCTGAAGGTTTTAAGGGTTTCACGATCGCCCACAGGCAATCCAGAATCATTGGTACAAATTTACAGAACGTTGAAGGGAAGCATCCAGCAGAAATCTGAAGAGGAAATGATTGTATCTGAAAGGATAAAGGATTTACGTGGTAGGAGCTATTGTGTCATTTGTGTATTTAAGAATCTACAATGTGTGCCTGCTAGAGATACAATGTGCAAGTTGTTTATCTGACCAGCAGAGAGTATATTTTTAAAGGGGTGTGGTGGGGATGGGGTGCAGGTAGATCCAATATCATGACCACACAATGACCCAGTGGCACAGAGTGTGTTCTTTGTCTTCATAAGCTAATCCAGCAGGTGCTAGAGGTTAAATATTAATTTCACAATGATGTGTTTTTAATTAAATGAGCTATGCCCGTGTGCCTGCATGTGTGTGAATGTCCACATCAATGTGATACTTCAGGAAACATCTCTGCGCTCTATTGAAGGCTTGAGGGGAGCGATGTATTAGTAATGATGTTTGCTTTTCCACTTGTGCTCTGGCCTTTTATTGGCACAGTGTTTTACTCTCACTACATGGGGGCTTGGCTAAAGGACACGAACACGAGGTCAAACGATGAGTCTGATCAGCTCAAATGGATATTTAAGAGTTTTTGTTTACCATAGCATATTAACACTAAGTTAAAAATAAAAATTCTCCAAGTCTCATTAAATTTTTCCCTACAGGTGGTCCTGTGTAAGTTCCATTCTGTGTTCCTGTCACAGAAAGGACAGGTGTTCACTTGTGGACATGGGCAAGGAGGGAGACTTGGTCATGGAGATGAACAGACTTACTTGGTGAGATTTGGTCTTGTCAATATTTTTACAGTTTTTCATGTCCCATGCACTTTAAATGCTGCAGAGTATTACATATTGCGTATTTAGGTATGTAAACACGTTTTCTTACACCCTGCTGCATCTCCAGACGCCTCCAGTGGCAGTAAAAGAGCCTTTTTGTGCTGCCTAAGCTTTATTAGTTTAACTGGATTTTTGATTAAAGAGAATTTAAAGTGGTCCTAGAATTCAAAACCACAATTAGCTTGTTGAATATAGACAGCCTGGGGTGTCTATAATAGAATACCCAAAAGCCTGAAAAGTATATGACCCGCTTCCCTATGTAAGTTAGGCTAATGCTCTAATGGCCACTGAGTGTCTGTGTTAATTTTGACAAGAAAATTTAACATAGTTTTGGTCTTAGTCTTTTGACCAAAATTCTTTGAAAGTTTAGCCAACATTTTGCCATCCCATTTGTTTTTATTCTTATTTTATTCCACTAAAATAGGGAGCAATTTTAGTCGACTAAGTTAAAATCGGAATATTTGAGTAGAAAATTAATTTATTTCTTCTCAACTTCTGTAATAGAAATAGCAACTGCACCTACTTGAAACTGTAATGCAATATTTGAAAAATTCACATTTCACACTTTAGATCAATAAAACGCTTTATAATTATTTTAATAACAATAATTATTGGAAAATACCAAAATGCTTGTTGACAGTTTGGAATTGTGCTTCTCAATATTAATTCAGGTAAACAAATCTGAATAAGAAATGTTTATTTGCTACGTATAAATCAGAAACAAATTTATTGTGACATGTTTTAACAAATAAACCATAAATCGTTTATACTATAAATTAGGGCTGAATGATTTTAGGAAAAGATTGAATATCTGTTGCAGTTTTAATTTGATTTGCACTTTTCTTCAATTCCTAATGTAAAGTAACATTTGTAAACAAGACAGGAATGGCATCATTCAGTCAAAACTTCAACGCTATTACTCTATACAAGGATGAAAACTAACCATACCACACATCTTTATTTGTAGAGTACTTTTAACACCGCATTACAACCGACCAAAGCGCTGCACATAAAAACAAATAAATGCAGCTAAAGTTGAGAATTGTTTTCAAATGATTTATTACCGAGTTTTCCCTGCACTATTTTACCAAGGCAGGGTGTTTTATCTCACAAACACACCACTATAACACCAAACTCTGACACGTTTAGCATTTTTACTATGGTTTACCATAACCCAGCAAAGGTTTGTGCTATCAGATAAAAATCTAATGGATTTTGAAAGAAGAGAAGTTGCGCATTCAAGTTTATATTGGATTAATTTAGTAAATCTCATTCAGCTATAGCAGCAAGCAGGTGCTTGAATCCATCTTACACTCATTAACGGAGCTGAGCATCAGACAACCACTGTCATTAATAGTATCGCCTGTAGCGGTGCCACTTAAAAAAAAGGAAAGAAAAATGACCAAATTTGCTGCTCCGCCATTTCAGTTCGCCTTCAGCAACCCCTCTTCCCCTACCTTCACCAACTTTTCATTCCATTTTTTAAACCAGGGGAAACCCCAGATGTGTACTACTCACTCACCAAGCAAATATGTTTCATATGGTCTCATTGAAATGCTTTTCCTCCCAGCCGTGGACATTTTCTCCTTTTAGACATCAACTGTTCAACTGTTGTCTTACCGGAAGCTTGTTCAAACAGCGGCTACCTCCAGACCCTAAGATATTCTGTAATCTGTTTACTTGGTAAAAACACAAATTATATTTTCCATTTTCTTTTTGATTATTTTCTTGTTCTTCTGGTGTCCAGGTCCCCCGCATGGTGGAGGGTCTGATGTCCCATCACTGCTCCCAGGTGGCAGCGGCCAAAGATCACACAGTGGTGCTGACGGAGGAAGGATATGTTTATACATTTGGTCTCAACACCTTCCATCAGCTGGGCCTCGTTCCCCCTCCTGCCTCAGCACATGTTCCCAAACAGGTGGGAACAATTTTGACCCCTTCCCTTATTTCATAAAAAATGACTTGCCTATGAAAATCTCTTTTTTACTTCCAGTGGTTATTGTTTTTGTCTGTAGGTGTTCTCCAAAATGCTGAAAGGTAGAACAGTCATTGGAGTAACTGCTGGGAGGTTTCACACGGTGCTGTGGACCAGAGAGGCTGTCTACACAGTGGGGCTCAATGGAGGGCAGCTGGGTAAGTCTCCGAGGCTCGGATACATTTTGCAATAATGATATGGCCAAGATACTACTTTTTAGGGCAAGATCTATTATATTTCTGGTGGAAAATCATGAACAACAAAACTAAAATGAACTTTAAACAAATTGGTGTTTTGATGTTCAGGCTGATGCTTGGCTGTGTTTGATCTTTAGGATATTTGCTGGATCCTAATGGAGAGAAGTCTGTGACTGCTCCCCGTCAGGTGTCAGCTCTGCACCATAAGGATGTTAGCATAGCCATGGCAGCAGCTAGCGATGGAGCGACTGTGGTTGTGACTGAAAAAGGGGACGTTTATCTGTTGAGTGACTACCAGTGCAAGAAACTGGCTTCAAGGTGAATGAACTGTTGGAGGTTTCACACAGAGCTAATCGGAGACTAGTAGTTTTTAAAATTAATCCAAAATTTTGACTGGATCCTTCCAGACAGCTAAACATTAAGAAAGTCCTGGTTAGTGGTGGCAGTCTGGACCATCGTATAGATCCACAGTTACTGAACGAGGGAGGAGGGGAGAAAGTGTCCATCTTGGCATTGGATGAGGCTGGGAGGGTAAGTGACGTTTATTCATTTAAGAACATTTTAACTACTAAAATATAAAGCTGAAGTTTGCTTTCACCTCTTCCCCCTTTTTAAAATACGAGCACACGAGAAAAATGCATCGTATTTTTACCTTCGCTTCACTTTTTCTGTTGTTATCTGATCCGCTCTACAGAGTTGACAGCAGCACCTTCTAAAAACAGTCTTTCCTGAAGGGTTTCTATAGACGACAGTGATGAGTAAGACTTGTGTAACTGCTCTTTTATTCGTCCCGTCTCTGTCAGGTGTTTTGCTGGCGTTCCTCTGGCAGCTCAGTGAGACAGTGCAGGTGGGCGTATTCACGTCAGGTGTTCATGTCGGACATTGCTCTCAGCAAGAACGGCATGATGTTCGTGACTCCTGATGGGGAAGGCTTTAGTGGCCTATGGGCTGGAGAAAATAAGAAGTACGGGGAGAAGAAAGGTGAGGACGTGAAGAGATGAATAACTGCTCTCACAGTCAGACATGTCATTTGTTATTTCTCATCAGATGCACAATGATCTTCTGGAATTCAGATCGTCTGATTTTGTTGTTAGATCTATTGAAACCTTTAAGCAGAAGATGTGTTCACATTAAATAACAACAGAATAAACCTTTTTTCAATTCAGTTTATTTATATAGCACCAGATCATGAGTTTTCTCAAGGCACCTCACAAAGTAAACATTTCAATTGAGTTCAGTTCATTAAGCCAATTAGTAAAAAGTTTCCTGTGTAAGGAAACCCAGCAGATTGCATTGAGTCACTGACTAGTGTCGGAGACACATGATGAGCCCAGATGGACCCTGTTCCAGAGTGAGGGGCACTAAGGTGAAGTGATGCACCCATCATGCCTAGTGCCTACTGTACAAGCCTGTGGGGGCAGGGCCATGATCTGGGGTTGCTGCAGTTGGTCAGGTCTAGGTTCAGCAACAGGATGTGCTCCAAAAATGAGGTCAGCTGACTACCTGAATGTATTGAATGACCAGGTATTTCCATCTTCCCTGATGGCACGGGTATATTCCAAGATGACGATACCAGGATTCATCGGGCTCAAATAGTGAAAGAGTGGTTCAGGGAGCATGAGGCATCATTGTCACACATGGATTGGCCACCACAGAGTCCAGACCCTAACCCCAATAAGAATCTTTGGGATGTGCTGGAGAAGGTTTTGTGGCTGGCCAATACGACAAAGTACAGCCCCCTATTTTCACACGTTTAGCTCGAACCAATTTCAGCATAGTAGTTTGTTGATTGATGAATAAAATTAGAAAAACAATATTTCACATGTTTCATCACCTAACAACAGTGGCAGAGGAGTTGGTGCCCACCCAGTATCCGAAGGGTCACAGCTTTGAATTAGAAGGTGCTGAATCAAATGCAGACTGTTTACCATTTAACCAAACCCCGTGGTCTGCTTCTGCCAACTGATTAAACATGGTTCTGACTGGTGGATGGTAGCACATCAGAGACTCAATATTAGATGAGAACATGTTAAGTCCCACATTTCAGCAGGAACTGTGAGATCGCACACATTTGTTGTGATGTTGATGCTCAAACGTTACATCGTGCAGCTCTAAATGATATGCAGCTTAAATGAAATTAAAGGAAAATTTACAATTTGGAAACTATTTATTTTATTTAAATATTTTTATTGGCATGTTTTTTATTTTACAGAAATCAGTGTGGAGGTTTCTGGTCACTCAGACATCATCTCGCCGTATGAACGAATCCGCCTGGAGAAGCTGCCTTTTGTTCACAGAGCTGTCAGCATCACGATGGACTCCAAAGGGCGAAACTTTGGTGTTCTTCAGGCCGACCCTAAAACCAGGTGCCACGTCTTTGTTAAAACATCCTAAGTAGTTTTTAACACTTAAACCAATTCCTTTAAAATGTGGGTACAGTGTAGGTACTAACTTGACTAACTTCACTCTGGACAGCACTCTGCAGCCCTCTGCTGACAAGAAACAACACTTAGCAGTTTTGTGGAGAAGGTAGGTGCCCTAGGGGGTGCACTTTCATGGTGGAGCTTGGAAGTGAAAATCAGTTGTGTTTATGGAGGAGAAGCAAAGAGCGAAAACCAGAGTGAACATTGTCACAGCCTACACTCATTTAATGAAGCTAAGGGAGTGTGCTGGAGAACATTCTCAGTCATTCAGGGCATGGTAATCCAAAAGAGTTGAGAAAATGGTCCACCCAAAAGACAAAACATCTAAACAGAAGCTTAGCGGTGTCATTGCTGCAGTCCAGTGTACTGTAGTGAGGACTGTCCAGACCTTTACATAGGGGAAACTAAACAACAACTACACGAGCGCATGGCACAACACAGGAGAGCCACCTCTTCAGGTCAAGACTCTCCAGTGAAGGACAAGGGACAGACTTTTTAAGATGACAAAGTACACATTCTGGACAGAGAAGATGGATCGTTTGAGAGAGGAGTGAAGGAAGCCATTTGTATTTGGTTTATTGAACAAGGACAGCACAAAAGACAATGTTACATGTAGTGGTGATGCAACTGTTGTTTTGTTCAGAGGTGGTGGTTTGCAGTCTCTGTTAGCTACTCCTCTGGTTGTAGCTCCTGTGCTGCTGGCTTTTATAATCGGTCTGCTCACCAGCTCTGGGACAAGACCATTTATACATTTGAATGTCAGTTTTATGACAGGTTTTCCCATCTGTGTCAAATGGGAAAAAACAAAATTAAATAGGGGAGGAGAATTTAGATTTCACCTTTCCAGTACCCATAATTTAATCTAGGTCACACCTTCCTGCATCTACTCAACAATTCTCCCTCACAATAGAGGCTAACAACTCATCGGGGGTAGGGAGCACGGGTATTCAGAGGGAGTTTCTGCTAGTTAGGCAACAGTAAACGGCTACAGTTTATAAGCGTGACCCACCCATATTCCAGTCAGAATTGACAAAACTCCTCGGATGAGAAGTGCAACATCTTCAAGAAACCAAAGAAGTCCAGTTTCCTTCATTTAAGCCCTTTTGGAAGCTAAGGGAGTCTTTGAACTCATGGACTGATCGTGGTCTAGTTTTCTTGCTACTGGACCTAAAGACAAAAAATAATATGATTTCCAAATCATAGTATTTTTTGTCCAACAGTGTGAATCTTTTTACTTTGGCTTATTTAGTATCGGTTGGCCCATGTTATTGCTCGTTGTTGGTGCTGGTGGTGGTCGGAGGGACCGGTGGTGCCAGTGCTCGGCAGCCTCGCCTCTGTCAGCGCGCCCCAGGGCAGCTGTGGCGACATCGTAGCTCATCCCCACCAGTGTGTGAATGTGTGTGTGAATGGGTGAATGACTGATTGTGTTGTAAAGTGCCTTGAGGGGTTCCAGGACTCTAGAAGGCGCTATATCAAATACAGGCCATTTACCATTTTGCTAACTACAGCAGGCTGCTGCAGGGTTGTTTATGACCGTTGTAGTTCTAATCTCAACCAGTAGGGGGGAGAGCAGAAAACTGTTTAGTGTTACTTTAAAGGATTGCAATGCTGCTTAACTCCTCTTTAAATGACTCTTCATTTATTCATCTACTTTCTCTCTAAGTGGCAACAGTGAAGTTGGTGTAGGTCAGATGTTTCCTATCCTGGTCCCCCTGGATTGTGGTCTCGCAAGTTTTCATCAAGCTCTAAAATATCTAAAGCATGCTGGATGGTGGCGCTTGAGGATATAAATTGGACATCACTGGTGTAAATAAAGTTTTGCATTTTAGAAAATCCTCTTTGGAAACACAATTAGTGTTAGGACAAAAGCTGATGCAAGTGGTTTCTGTACATTTCTAACTTCATTTGTTTCTAGAGAAACACATGGGGGTGTGTGAAGTCTTTATCAGTAGGCTCGGTTATCAGTGGGTTGTTCTGAGGGGACTGAGTAATTCCAGTTTAATGATGCTCTCTGTAATGAAAAACATAATATGATCTGTTTTATTTGCTGCTCAGTGATGAAAAAAATGACTTGTAATTTCAGAAAGTCCCTTTTCATCTGCCTGGAGATTTTTGGTTGTTTTAATTCTACAGCAAATTACATCTTCAGGGCACCTCCTTCTGCGTTATCTCCTGTTGTATTAAAAATGATTGGTTGGAAAAATAATTTTTTTCTTCTTTTCCTTCCAGCTTGTATGAAGTTCCAAGCATCTCTCCATCCTCTTTCTCCCAACACTTCCGGAGACTTCTGGAGGAGGCGGATGAGATGGATAACATCCACGATGTGACTCTTCAGGCCAGCGATCGCAACTTTCCCGCTCACAAGTACATTCTGTCCATGAGGTCCGAGTTCTTCAGGAAGCTGCTCCTGTCTGAGCACTGCGGGGTTAACGAGGAGCTCGATAAGGAAGTGAGAAGGAGTGAAGATGCCGTTGGATGTGATTTACTGGTTTTGGAGAAAATCCCAGCTGACATGCTGGAGTATGCCCTGCATTTCATCTACACGGACTCCTGCGAGCTGCTTGTGCACGGAGTGCGGCCAAGAGTCTCAGGGGTGCCAACAGGACAAAACCAGGTGAGGAGGGGAGATAAATCAGGTTTGGACATTTGAAATAAACCCACAGCAGCAAAAGTTTGATAAAGTGTTTCTTTGTTTTGGCCTTTTATTGTCCTGGGAGACCCGGTGAGCTCTAACTTAGCCGGGCTTATTTCATTCTGACTCTGTTGTTTTGGCCAGGATTCAGAGAGGCTTATCAGCAGTCTGCAGGACCTGGGTCTGAGCGGCCGCTCAGCCCTCGAGGTGTACCGCTCCCTCTCTCCCTCAACCAACGGAGGAGGTGATAAGCCCAAGAACAAGACCTCCAAGCCCAGCAAAAAAGGGAAGGGGGGCAAAAGTGACAAGGCTCGAGCCAACGAGGGGGGGGCCAACCCCGTGAAAACCTTACAGACAGTGGCAAAGAGGCTGAGCCTGGTCAGCCTGTCGGCACGGTGAGGAGATCTGTGTTCACTAAAAATCAACATCAAGAATAATGTTTACCTTTAATGATCTGTGTGCATTCCTTCAGACTGGAGGGTGTCAAATACGAAAACGGAAAAATTAACGTCATGCAGAAGAAAACTGGCAACAAACTGAAGTTTTTCCAGAAAAAATGGTTTGTATGAGAGTTGATTATTAGTGTCTGTAGCCATGATTTCTGGTTTAATTGGATAAAAAAAAGAATCAAGAATTTAATGTTGTTTTTGTTCCCAGTTCCTATCTTTGTGATGTTACTTTGAAATCTGACGATGGGAAAGAGTTTCCTTGCCACAAGAGTGTCCTCTGTGCCAGACTAGGTAGGACAGATGTTCAGCTGCAGAGATGCAAACAGAACAGATGCTTATCGTTTCTGGTCAAATGCATCTGCCATCTATTCATATATTTGCTGCTTTAAATAAACTTATTATAATTTGCATAAAATTGTAATATAAGAACTTTTATCATAACTTAGTTGAGATTTTACTTGAATATTTGTGTTTTTGTTGTTGTTGGAATTGAAGATTATCAGATTATTTCAAACTATTATAAATAAATTTGTTTTCTTCTACAGAATATTTTAACAGCATGCTTGGAAACCCCTGGATTGAGGTAGAACAACACTTTATTTCCTATTGTTAGATCCTTTACCGGTAACCAGTGCGAGCACGTTCACCTTCACACACACACACACTCTCCTGCTGATAATTGTCTCACACCCTTCAGGCAACATCTTGCTCTGCACTAGAGATGCCCACCAGCTCCGAGATCCTGCAGGTCATTCTGGAGTACGTTTACACAGACGAGTCTCCCACCATCAAAGGTATCTTTGATGATGAATCTCAGGGTTTATTTTTTTGGCTGGAATGTTTTAATGATCGAGCTTTACTCTTTAACCTGTTCTCTCTAACAGAATCCCTGAATGTGGAGTTTGTCTGCAACGTTCTGGTTGTAGCCGACCAGCTGCTCATCACTCGTCTGAAAGAGATGTGTGAGGTTATCGTCACGGAGAACTGTACGTTCCTCACACAGCTCCTTCAAGTTTGAAGTCATGTGAATGCTAATGTTTTCCTCAAAGTTTTGTCTGCAAATAAACATAAATAATTTATTAATTAGCATAGCATATTCAGACACTTTATGGGTTAAATTTAAAACAAGAACCAGATAATGTTTTTCACGTTTTATCATTCCATGCTTTCGTTCTTTTTAAACACAGAAACAGTTTTGTTTACCTGTTTTGTAGCTACAGTTTCGCTGCCGGCTTCTTCAGGCTGACGCTGATGAAGAAGCCGGCAGCCGTCGGCGAAACTATAGCTACAAAACAGGTAAACAAAACTGTTTCTGTGTTTAAAAAGAACGAAAGCATAGAATTAGAAAGACACCGCAAGAACACACCTAAGATTTTCACGTTTTAACTTCCTATTTAGAATAAAAGGTTTTTGTATATTTAAGGTGAAACAGTAAACATAACATGTCATTTATAACCTTTTCCCTCCACAGTGACACTAAAAAATGTTGCAGAGCTGCTGGAGTTTGCCACCTTGTACAATGCAGAGCAGCTGAAACAGTCATGCCTCCAGTTCATTGTCCTCAACATGGCCGCCTTGCTGGAGTCTAGGTGAGGATTAAAAAAAATCAGCGTAGTTAAAACTGTATTTTTTTCACAGCAAATCTGTTAAAATAATTTTAATTAACTGATCTGATGGTTTTAAGCAGCTACTCTACGTGTGTGTGTGTGTGTGTGTGTGCATGACAATCCTGATGTGTATCATGCCGCTCTAACAGAATAATGTTTTCTCCTTTATTGACCTGTGTTGTACTCAGAGCTTTGGACATTCTCAGTGATGAAGTGCTCTTGGAGCTTTCTGCATCATACAGGAGGATGGTGAGTCACTTTCCACCAATAGTAACATACCAGAGGATTTCAAGACTTAATGTGTCCTTATTCACTCCTCAGATGATTGTGAGGAGGCTGAAAACCCATTATCGTGGTCTTTAGTGGTACATCAGCACTTGTTGCAGTTTGACAGAAAGAAAGAAAACAATCTTTTACATAGCGCCTCTGAAAATTAAAGAAATCAAGAGGCACTTCATAGAAACAAAAAATTTAAAATAAAAAATAATTAAAAACATTATTAAATATTTTTTTTATTACAAAAAAATGACAAAATTGTGATAAAAAAATTTAAGGAAAGGGAGAGAGAAAATGAATAAGAAAGAGGGAAATCAGTGGATCCCTGGAAAGTTGGAATAGATAGAGCAGAGTAAGGAGAGGGAGGTGATGAAGGCCACGCAAAAGCCAGCCTGAACAGGTGAGTTTTCAGCTGCTTTTTAAAGGAGACCACTGAGTCCACTGATCTCAGGTGGAGAGAGTTCCCGAGTCTGGGGGCCGGCTGGCCAGGGAACGCCTTAGGATTCCCCTGGAGGAGCTGGTCCAAGTGGCTGGAGAGAGGGAAGGCTGGGCCTTTCTGCTTAGGCTGCTTCCCACATGACCCAACTCCAGATAAGCGTCCGAAAATGGGTGGATGGATGTTCATTCATCAAATGTAGTGAATGAAGGGGAGAGAATTGTCCGCTCATCACTGCGGTGCTCACGCCCTACGGTAGCGTTCGGTTTTACATGTGCAGTTTGACTGACAGTCACTCACTCAGATACTTCTGTACATGCCACTGCTATTATTTCACTACCAGTGCAGAAAAGTCTTCTTACGATGTTGATTTTCCACTGAGGAGTTTTTAACTCGCTTTCTCGTATCTCATAATCTCATACAATAAAATAGTGGAATAGTTGCAATGAAATAAGTCTGAGATTTTTATTCTTTAAGTCATATTTTAAATAAGTCATCATTGTGCTCTTAGCAAACTTTTAGTTTTGTTAGTTTTAGGGTTGGGCATCGTTTGATTTTGAACGATTCCGATTCCCTCTTCCCCACGACAGATCGGCTCAGCGTCCGCATCACTGCAGACGCCGAACCAATCCGCCTGTCGATCTCCCGATCCCTCCTACCCTCACTCGTGAACAAGACCCCGAGATACTTAAACTCCTCCACTTGAGGTAGGACCTCTCCCCCGACCCGGAGGTGGCAAGCCACCCTTTTCCGGTCGAGAACCATGGTCTCCGCCTCCTGGACGCCTCCCTGGGGAGGTGTTTCGGGCATGTCCTGCCGGCAGGAGGCCCCCAGGTCGACCCAGGACACGTTGGAGAGGTTACATCTCCAATCTGGTCCGGGAACGCCTTGGGGTCCTGCCGGAGGAGCTGGTGGACAAGGCCGGGGAGAGGACAGCCTGGAGCTCCCTAGTTGGGATGCTGCCCCCGCGACCCGGACCCGGATAAGCGGAGGAAGACGACGACGACGACTATTCCGATTCCAATTCCACGTTTCAATTCCGGTTCCTATTGATTCCTGATTCAGATTCTTTCAAGACATTCCATGTTTTGCACGAGCCAGCTAACCACAGGTCCTACTTGATGAAATAATCTTAACTTCAACATGAATTTTAATTCTATGAACAATAACATCACATTCATTTAGACAAAAACATGTTTTGGAGAAAAAAGAAAAAGACTTGCAGCACAACCAGTGTGTTTGTTTCTGACCACAACCAAAGTCTGTTAGAAGCCTCTGGGATGAGAGGCTAAATGTCTCCATCATATCCAGAAACGTCCAGCTGTTTTCCTACCTGCTGCACCCATTCAGTCAGAACAGAAAGTGAAACTTAAACGTAGCTGCAGTCATTAACAATCTAACAGATTTTAAACATTAAAACTCTCAACAGATATAGTTCAGAAAGGAAATAAAAATGTTATTTATTATTATTATTTATTGTGGCAGAAGCTAGTGTGGTCCACCACAGAGAAAGCTTCTCTAGCATGATGACTTTAATTATTCTACAGGCTATTGTTCAGCCTTCTGACGCTCACGTGTCTGACTGCTGACGCTCCGTGTGTGTTTTAATTTATGCAGTGAGACAAACTCACCTCACACCGTCCAGAGTTTGTTCCTTAAAGCTTCCATTAAATCCACCATGTTGACGTATTTTAACAACTTTCCTCTACTCTGCAGGAATTAAAGTTTACATCACAGAGTAAAAGTTCGACACACACGTTTGTTTATCATCTGGCCGTTGCACGCTGGGTGGGGGGAGGGGGACTTGGTGCTGCACACAGACAGCTGGTGTGATCGGCCCTGAAAAACGTTGATCACAATTTAAAGATCACGTTTATTTTTCACAGAGATCGGCCACAGATTCCTCTTCTGTCGGCATACTAGGATTCAAAACTAGGAATCGGAGAAAAAAAAAAACTGAGCGATTCCGGGAAAAACTAACAGTTGGAACCGGTTCCAATCGATGCTCGATGCCCAACCCTAGATTGTGGAATTTTTACCAGTCCTGCAACTCCTGTTTTAATAAATGCGTAAATGAATAAAGGTATCAGGAATTTTAATCCCTGATGTGATTATTTTCTTCCCGGTGTATGATTTTGTTTCAGATCCCAGCAATGCAGAGGCGTGTCATCACCCCGTACCCGGGCGCACCGGACCTGACTTTCTACGAGGAGGATTTGGACTCGACGTTTAGCCCCAAACCAGAGGCAGAACTGGATCAGTCTTGCAGGTACTCAGATAGATGTGTTCATGTCTGACCTTAGCGGTGTGATGTGGACCCTACAGTAACATTTATTAGTTATGACTTTGCTGATGTAAAACGCCAAAGAAGGTTGTGTCCCTCTAATAGGTTGACGAATATTTTTAGAATAGAATTCAATTCAATTCAAGTTTATTTATATAGCGCCAAATCACGACAAGAGTCGTCTCAAGGCACTTCACATAATAAACAATCCAATTCACAGTTCATTAAGCCAATCAGAAATAATGTTTCCTATATAAGGAACCCATCAAATTGCATCAAGTCACTGACGAGTGTCAGTGACTATACAGCAATCCTCATACTAAACAAGCATAAAGCGACAGTGGAGAGGAAAACTCCCTTTTAACAGGAAGAAACCTCCAGAGAATCCTGGCTCAGTATAAGCAGCCATCCTCCACGACTCACTGGGGATCAAGAAGACAGCAGAGCAGACGCACGCACACACACACACACGCACACACACGCACACACACGCACACACACACACACACACACACACACACACACACACACACACGCACACGCACACACACACAGAGAGAGAATAGACTTTATTGATCCCACAGTGGGGAAATCCACTTGTTACAGCAGCACCAACACTTAGAATAACTTGAAGAAAAATCATAACAAAGGTACACATAGGCAGTAGTTACTCTTACTGCAGAGGGGATGAATGACCTACGGTAGCGTTCTGTTTTACATCTGGGATGTCTCGGTCTGCCTCTGAAGGAGCTGTCCATGGTCTCCACAGTGGAATGCAGTGGATGGGAGGGTTTTTTTTTAAGATGATGGTCATCCTCACCAGCATCCTCCTTTCACACATCTCCTCAACTGAATCCAGTGGGCAGCTCAGAACCGAGCGAGCTTTGTGAACTAGCTTGTTCAGTCTCTTCCTGCCTCAGTCAGAGCTTTAGCACTGAAGGTTAATATAAAAAATCAGACTGAATTAAACTTTACACCCATCCTGTGATGCAGTGTTTGACTGGATGCTAGCATGGTGTCAGCACCAGTGTAAACGTGATTCTCTCAGGAGCATCGTAAATGTTGTGAATGTTGTCCGTCCTCAGGGAAATCCTGCTAAAGAAGGCAAAGATGAAGGCTAAAAAGAAACCAAGGAGACGCTCTGACAGTTCAGGAGGTTACACTCTCTCTGACATCATCCAGAGTCCTCCTACTGCAGGTGAAACTTGATGTCCGTTTCTGTTTAACAGCAGCATGCTGTTGGGTAATCTGACACATTGTCACCAACATTCCTGTTGTCCAGCGGTGTCTCCGCTCCTGGTGAAGTCAGGCAAGGCCAACTCCACCGAGTCCCTGCAGGAGATCCTCACGTCTGACTCTGAGAGCAGCTTTATGGGAGTCGGCAGTCCCAGAGATGTTCAGTCACCTGTGTTCCCTGACCGAGCTGAGGTTTCTTTTACATATTTAAGATTTATGCTCACAGTGTGAAAATCTAGTATCTAATCTTTACATTTGATGCGACTTGGGTAGCTTTAGATGTATTTAGTCATTTCTGAAGGTTGGATGTTTCCAACCCTGTACAGCTGGAATACAGATCACTGAGAGGATAGGTGTGGGAGTCTGAAGGTTTTTATTATTCTGCAGGATGACAGAGCTTTTAGTCAGAGACTGAAGAGCCCCCCCAGCACCCCAACATCCCTGAAGAGCAGCGTCCCCACACTGTCCTCCTCCACTCCACAAATTATTCACAGGACTCTTCCCTGGTAAGGAAGGTTCTAAAGCTCTGCACATTTATAAACACTTCATCTTATTACACTAAAACAAATTAAAGTTGAAGATTAAATAGTGGTTGCAGCACAACTTGTAATTTCTGTAATTCTGCCATTTTGCATGTTTTTTTAAAACAGGGACTAATTTCTACAGTTTGATAATTCAATTCAATTCAAAAATACTTTATTAATACCAGAGGGAAATTGATTGCTGTGGTAGCTCAGAATAATAATAATAATCAAGTCATCAAAGAGTTGTTGTATATTACAATGGCTGTTGGCAGGAAGGATCTCCAGTAGCGGTCAGTGTTGCAGCGAAACTGAAGAAGCCTCTGACTGAAGACACTCTTCTGTTGTCGGACAGTCTTGTGAAGAGAATGCTCAGGCTTGTCCATGATTAAATAACAGCGTCCTTTTAACCGTCTGCAGCCCAACTCGTGCATCCCCAGTGTTGGATCTAAGGACCATCATGGACATGGAGGCCAGCTTCCTGCAGACTCCTGGTGCTTCTCCTAAAAGTCCTGGAACGTGAGGAGGGGGTTGACTGCTTTTATTGGATTTTTTTTAACAAAGGATTTTATTTGATTATGTGATAGTTTACTTCAGCTGTACATATTTACCCGTCTGACAACAGCAACATCAAACACTCGCTGGTTTCCACTAAACTGTCCCAGAAGCAGAGGAAGCTGTTGGCCATGGCCAGCAAGGAGGCCAGTGGGGAGCCTCCAGCCTCCAAACCAGCCCCCACAGGAACTCCGTCCAGATGCAGCGAGAAAGCCTGGTGAGAATGAACGCTGACCTTTTCCAACAACTATCCTTTTGATATGTTGATATGATCTACAGGTGGATTCACTTGCCAACCAGCATTCTGTAGTGCTTATATATTTGTTTGGTTTTTGTAGGGCGACAGCTGTCCAATCCTCACCATCCTTGTGTTCATTCCGGGCTCTTCTGGAGGAAGAAGAAAACTGTTTAACAAGAGAAGGACAAACAGGAACACAGAGAGGCCAAAGTGCCCTGGGCCCCCCGGTCAGCGCCACACCTGCTGCCAGGAGGGTCACGTTAAAAAGTACAGAGAGCAGCGAGCCAGAGAGACCTGCAGGGTGAGCAAATCCCTTCTACACAGCAGACGTGGAAATAAAAACAACACACACACACACACACACACATTGCACAACTGAAGTAAAAAAAAAAACATTTTTTTGTTGTACTTGTTATGCTTAATTTACATAACTGCTTTTTAAAAAGTGTTTTAACACTTTTGAATGTACACAGATCCAAACCAAATTATGAAATGGATTATTTTTGCCTGTGCCATGTTCTTCTTTGGTGTTGGAACACTAAAGCAGAAAGAACTAAAACTACTTCCAGAACAGATCTCATTTCGTTCTGTACCTATGATCTCCACTTGAAGGTGCTGTTGAGATGTTTGAGACTTCTGTCCCTTGATAACATCAACTTTGCACATTTTTTATATTTTAGTCTTTCCCCCTAATCTCTCACCCATAAGTTATTATTTTTACTTTAGCTTCATTTTTGTGTCTGAATGAAAACAGAAATATTATGCTGTGGTGGCATAAATGTTGTTTATTCTAGACTGGAAAAACAAAAAGGGATGTGTGTGTGTGTGTGGATGTGTGTGTTTTTGTGTGTTTGCTTTTATATGTTTAAGTGAACTTTAACCTGTATTGTATGGACATTTCCACACTGTGGGGATATTTTGCTGGTCCACACAGTGCTGGTGTGAATTGGCTTCTAGTTTGGATTAGATTCGGGTTATTGATAGAACCACATTGGTTAGGGTATGGGTTAGACTTTGTGGTCACAAAAATGAATAGAAGTCAATGGATGGTCCTCATTATGACAGAAGTGTGTGTGTGTGTGTGTGTGTGTGTGTGTGTGTGTGTGTGTGTGTGTGTGTGTGTGTGTGTGTGTGTGTGTGTGTGTGTGTGTGTGTGTGTGTGTGTGTGTGTGTGTGTGTGTGTGTGTGTGTGTGTGTGTGCGTGTGCGTGTGCGTGTGCGTGTGCGTGTGCGTGTGCGCGTGCGCGTGCGCGTGTGCGCGTGTGCGCGTGTGTGCGTGTGTGCGTGTGTGCGTGCGTGCGTGAGTGAAAGAAAGAATTTGTTGACTAAGTCTGGTTAGACAAATAGAGTGAGGTGTGGTGTTCCACTCTGAGAGGTGTGTGCAGCTCTGAGTGACCGGTACAGCTGGGTTGACCTGCCTGCAGACCCAGAGTCACTCTGACCTTTGCTGACTGCTAGAAAAACACAGTAAACACACACCATACACCCTGACATGCTAAAAGTCAGCCCTGGTTTTTATATGCTTTTATTTTCTGATCTCGGCTGTTTGAGACCAAAAGCCTAAAAAAAAAAAAGAAAATTCCTCAGCGTGCTGCCATTTCTGACGATCTCCGTTTATTTAAGGTCTTGAGAGAAAAGCGAAGGCATTTCCAGTATCTTATTCTCACTGCTGTATTCCTAAAGCTTGGTGCTGCGATGATAAAAACAGACTTGTGGATATTAAACAGCTGTGAGATTCAGTCAAGTGAAGCCGCTGATGTTGATCAGAAATGATGAGGGCAGTCCTCATGTCACTGTGGATCACACAGAGCAGAGAGCACGTTTCAGCTCTTCCTGGGTTTTTGGATGAGCAGAGACAGACAAGTTCAAGGCTCAAGAAGGACCAGCAGTAGTCAGCCTGCTGGGACAGATATAATAGAGATCCCTTTCCAGTCTTTGATTTGACCAAACGGCAAACACTTTTATTTCTTATATGATCTCTACAGATGTACCTTTTGGCCATATTACTACACTTGTCTTATGTATAGCACGAGACCCAACAGGGGCCAACAGGAGGCACTCTGACCAAATGCTCGAACCACCTTGCCTAGATTCTGTCCACGTTGAGGTGCCGTGAGCCCGCGACTGTACTCTGTCTCTGCTGGATGTCTGAGCTCCTCACCCTGTGGCTGAGTCCAGCCATCCTATGGAGGAAACTCATTTTGGCTGCTTGGCTTTGCGATCTTTATGCCATTACTCAGAGTTCATGACTGTAGGTGAGGACTGGGATCACCATAGCGTCCCTCACCATAGCAGACCGGTGAAGGAGCTAAGCCAGAAGCCCGTAAACACAGCATGCTATATGCGACTTCACTTCTTTGCACACAGGTAACTTCAGAGCTGTAGACTGGAATGGAGTCTAAACATGATGATGTTAGGATCCTCTCAAATCGAGGTATAGAATTAGATCTGAGCCTTAACATCTTCAGTGTGAACTTGTACTACTTCAGTATAATAGAGTTTGGGATTAAAGTTATTTACCACCTTCTGACTTTGATTGTGTTTGAACTCCAGCCGTTATCCAACACACAGGTTTGTAGCCAGGTAGAGACACGGACTTTACCTCATAGGAGCTTCTCAGGAACGGTCGACTCAACCTTTGCCAAGTCATTCAGACTCTTGCTGCTTTCACTCTAAATGCTCGGCCGCTGATGCTCTGTGTGTTGCCCGTATCTGCCCTCAGGCCTTGGGTGCTGGGTGCTGTGGGCAGCCCCCCCCTCGCCACCCTGGTGACCTTTGCCTCCATCGTGGAGGAGGAGAAGCAGCAGGAGGCCGCTCTGGTCCGCAGCCGGGAGAAGCCGCTGGCTCTCATCCAGGTAGGCGCTCATGTTCTCACACCCTGCTGAAGAGAAGCTTCTGCGTCCAGCCTTAAAGCAGAGAAGCTGCTGTCTGGTTAATGTTATCCAGTAAACAGCAGTTCTGGTCAGTAATAAGGTCCCTCCAGTGCTGCTCAGCTCTCTCTACATACAGGCTGCTGCCATCACACACCCCCTCCCATGGGACTTCCTAGTTATCATTATATTAAAGACTCTTATTACCGTTAAGCTGTCAGCATTTATTATTTTTCCCACCAGCAAGCTGAGGTTTTGCTGAATGTTTCATCTGATTCCAGCATCTGTGGCTGTTCTTTTCTTCGTAGATTGAAGAGCGAGCCATACAGGACCTCCTACTCCACTACAAGGCACGGGACAACCCAGATGAGCTGATAGTAGTGGAGACAACTCCCAGAGGTCCCATGGCTGCCCCGACCTGGCACAAACACTGATCCATTAGTTCTGTTGAACGAGGAGCTCGGAGAGAATCTCCCCTTCTCTCCTCAAGTGTTGCTTTCATCTAGTTTAATAGCTGCACAGAGTTTCGTTTATGTGATGGAAGGTTTTCTTTCAGAGGTTAGTCTCTGACCATCTGATTACTCACGCATCGCTCGGCAAAAACTACACATGGTACGGTCAGCAAGTTTAGGTTCATGGAGTCAAATGAAGTTGCCAAAGATTGAGAAGGAAAGTTGATGCTTAAGCAGCTAGAAAATGCTCAAAACTCAAACACAAAGTGTGTGTGTGTTTTTCTGTTTGTGTGTGCGTGTGTAATAGGTGGAAGTTCCCTGTGTGATTAAGAGTGCCATTGCCTAACTGGGTATTTATCTGCTTTACCTAATGAGTTATTTTTCCTGACCTGTTTGGCTCTTCGCCACAGCTGAAACATTTGCAAACGTTTTCCTTAAACAGGAATTTATCACAGAAAATGCTAAAACAATTTGGTGCAGACTTGACCGTCACTCTTAGACTTTGATGCCATTTAAAATAATGATATATTTATCTTGAAAAATCCATTCAGTTGGACCACCGATTCTCCTGTTTAGATGCCATCTTTGTGTTTGTTCACGTGTCTGAGACCTAAAGATGTGAAGAGAAGCTGGCATGCAATAATAAATCATCTCAACTGTGGAATGAACCTGGCTCGTTTGTATGCTTCCTAATAGGTTTGAGTGATTTGAATGAAGGTAAAAAAAGAAAGTACTTGCGTCAGTAATTTGCTACTTTTACAACATCTGTCCAGAATGAGAGAAAGATCATTATCAAGTCTCCACCCGTGATTAACTCTGATGACCCTGATCTCCACGGAGAGCCAGGTGATTAAAAGTAGAGCATCACATCTGAAGTCAGAGAGGCGGCTCATGAGGGAAATGTTAATCACAGATTAGGATCCATTAGCCAGCGCATGATGAAACGTTAAACTAACAGGACAAACTCTTCCTTTTGACATCACACTAATGCAGCGTTAATATTTCTAAAGAGCTGCTCATTCTGTTTGTGCCCTGAATATCAATGCAATCTTTCAAGTGTCAGAATGAGTCTGTGGGGCTCAATAAGCAACTTTAAGATGATTCTGGAGAGTCTTGGTACTTTTGTGTGTGTGTGTGTGTGTGTGTGTGTGTTTGTGCGCGCAGATTCTACCTGCAGCTTCCTAAAATCATGTGTAAGTAAACTCAAGCTGATTTTGTTGAGGCTAAAGAAAGCCAACGTGATGGTGCCTGGGCGTTCTGTGTGTTCTTTAAAGTTTCAGTTGAGATCTTCCTAAAGAGACCACACTGCTTGTGTTCTGGTGGAGCTCTAAGCTGAGGATGACCATAGGCAAACACCTGGGTGTGGATCAGAGATGCTCTGTGTTCTCTAAGCTGAGTTTGACCCATCTATTCATTGCATGATCCTGCTTTTCTGAGAGCGAAAGGTTGCATCAGGTCAAGGTTATTTCTCTCAGAAGCTCTGGAACAGAAAAGCATTAGCAGTCCTGATATGGAGCAAAGCAATCCAAAGCTCAGAAGGAGGTTTACTGTCAGGCATGCAGCAGCTGATCGTGCAGCTAAGGCCTCCACGTGGAACACCCCATTACAGATGGGAAAATAAATGTAACTGACTTTAATTGCTTACATTTTTTTGAGTTTGTTCTGATCTGCAAAAATTAGTTCTAACCTGCGCCCCATACTGAAGGTTAATCTAACAGTTTCTTTTCCATTGCAACAGAGTCCAAAAGGGCCTTTCGAGGTTGTTTGCAAAGCTTGCAGACCTGCTGATTCTTGCTAATTAGAAAATACATTTGAAGTCGGTGTGCTCGTGGAATGGCTGCCTTTTCAGCATGGACCCCCTCCCTGCTGGCTTCAGTCCTGGACCATCAACACCACAACCATCAAATCACATTGGAGCTATGTCTCCAAGTGCATTACATAAGCTCCACTGATATCAATTTGCAGCAATTCAAAGACTACAGCAGCTTAATGCTGTATCTTATTTTTTCTTAGCAGATGCCCCACATTATTCCCATCATAAAGACTTATAGACTCATATATGAATGTGAAAAAAATGAACATTCAATAACTTGGTCTGAGGTGAATAGTTATGTTTATTACATGATCCTAAACCGTTTAAAGCGAGATGAGAATAATAGCCATAATGTTACAGGGTTACAAGTAACTTTGGTGTAATGAACTAAAAAGCATGAGCAGTTGTCAAATCATCTCAACAAGTCTGTCTTGGGCAATCTTATTAAAGTTTTCATAGACATAAATATGCCCTACAGCATCATATTAAAGTTGAACAATTATCCAAGATTAATTTTAGATTGAATTGTTGGTTCTACATTTATAAATAACATATGAACTCAAATTCCATCCATCCATCCATCCATTTTCTGCAGCTTATCTGGAGTCAGGTCGCGTGGGCAGCAGCCCAAGTCGAGATGCTTAGATTTCCCTCTCCCCAGCCACTTGGGCCAGCTCCTCCGGGGGAACCCCAAGGCGTTCCCTGGCCAGCCAAAAAACATAGTCCATCCAACGTGTCCTGGGTCTTCCCTTGGATCTCTTTCCAGCTGGATGTGCCCAGAAAACCTCACCAGGAAGGTGTCCAGGAGGCATCCTGACCACATGCCCGAGCCACCTCAACTGGCTCCTCTTGATGTGGAGGAGCAGCAGGTCTACTTCAAGCCCCTCCCGGATGACCGTGCTTCTTACCCTATCTCTAAGAGAGAGCCAAGCCACCCTGCAGAGAAAACTCATTTTTGCTGCTTGTATCTGGCATCTCATTCTTTAGGTCACTACCCAAAGCTTATGACCATAGGTGAGGGTAGATCAACTGGTAAATCGAGAGCTTTGCCTTTAGACTCAGCTTTCTCTTCACCACAACAGATCGGTACAGCGTCTGCATCAATGCAGATGCAGCACCAATCTGCCAATCGATCTCATGCTCCGTTTTTCCCTTACTCATGAACAAGACCCCAAGATACTTGGACTCATCCACTTGAGGCAGGACCTTGTCCCTGACCTGGAGAAAGCATTCTACCCTTTCCCAATTTAAGAACGTGGTCTCAAATTTAGAAGAGCTGATTCTCATCCCAGCCTCTTTACACTCAGCTGTGAACCGCTCCAGCAAAAGCTGGAGATCACTGTCTGATGAAGCCAATAGAACCACATCATCTGCAAAAAATAGGGACTTGATCCTTAGGCCACCAAAACAGATCCCTTCAATACTCTGGCTGCGCCTAGAAATTCTGTCCTTAAAAGTTATGAACAGAGTCGGTGATAAAAGGCAGCCTTGGCGAAGTCCAACTCTCACTGGAAACGAGCCTGACTTACTGTCGGCAATGCAGACCCAGCTCTGACACCGGTCATAACAGCCCTTATCAAAGGGCCTTGTACCCCATACTCAAGGATTAACCCCCACCCCCCACAAGGCCCCACCCCGGGGGACGCGGTCGATCGCCTTCTCCGAATCCACAAAACACATGAAGATTGGTTGGGCGAACTCCCACGCACCCACCAAGATCCCCCTAAGGGTATAGAGCTAGTCCAGTGTTCCACGGCCAAGACGAAAATCACTTATCTCCTTCTGAATCTGAGGTTCAAGTATCCGACAGACCCTCCTCTCCAGAACCCCTGAATAGACCTTACCAGTTTAGGCTCAGAAGTGGGATCCCCCTGTAGTTGGAAAATACTCTGCGGTCTCCCTTTTAAAATAGGGGGACCACCATCCCAGCCGCGTTAACCAACACACCCCAACAACATCCAGACCTTTAAGGAACTCAGGGTGGATCTCATCCACCCCCGGGACCTTGCCACTGAGGAGTTTTTTGACCATCTCAGTGATCTCGGCCCCAGAGATTGGAGAGTCCGATCCAAAGTCCCCAGACTCTGCTTCCTCACTGGAAGGCGTGCCAGTGGGATTGAGAAAGTCTTTGAAATATTCTGTCCACTGATCCACAATGTCCCGAGTAGAGGTCAGCAGCACACAAAAAACAGTGTTGGTAGTGCACTGCTTTCCCCTTTTGAGACGCCGGATGGCTAACCAGAATCTCCTCAAAGCCATACGATAATCTTGCTCCATGGTCTCACCGAACTTCTCCCAGGCCCGGGTTTTTGCCTCCACAACCACCCGAGCTGCATTCCCCTTGGACTGCCGGTATCAATCCACTGCCTCTGGAGTCCCACAGGCCAAAAAGACCTGATAGGACTCTTTCTTCAGCTTGACAGCATCCCTAACCGCTGGTGTCCACCAGCGGATTCAGGAGTTGCCACCACGACAGGCACCGACAACCCTGCGGCCGCAGCTCCGGTCAGCTGCCTTAACAATAGAAGCACGGAACATGGCACACTCAAACTCAATGTCCCCCGCTTCCCTCGGGACATGTTTAAAGTTCTGTCGGAGGTGGGAATTGAAGCTCCATCTGACAGGAGACTCTGCCAGACTTTGCCAGCAAACCTTCACAATATGTTTGGGCCTGCTGGGTCTGACCGGCTTCCTTTCCCACCATTGAAGCCAACTCACCACCAGGTATTGGTCAGTTGACAGCTCCGCCCCTCTCTTCACCCAAGTGTTCAAGACATGCGGTCGCAGATCATATGAAATGACAACAAAGTCAATCATCGAACTGCGGCCTAAGATATCCTGGTGCCAAGAGCACATATGTTATGTTTGAACATGGCGTTTGCTATGGACAGTCATGCACAGAAGTCCAATAAAAAAAAAAACACCGCTTCGATTCAGATCAGGGGGGCCATTCCTCCCAACCACACCTCTCCAGGTCTCACTGTTGTAGCGTTGCCCAAATGAGCATTAAAGTCCCCCAGCAGAACAAGGGAGTCACTTGAAGGAGTGCTCTCCAGCACCCCCTCCAAGGACTTCAAAATGGGTGGTTAGTCTGAACTGCAGTTTGGTGCATAAGCACAAACCACAGTCAGGACCCGTCCCCCCCACATGAAAGCGGGAGACTGCCTGTCATTCACCAAGGTAAACCCCAATGTACAGGCACCAAGATGGGGGTGCAACAATTATGCCCACCCCTGCTCGGCGTCCCTCAATGGGAGCAACCCTAGAGTCCAACCCCTTTCAAGGAAACTGGTTCCGGAGCCAGAGCCATGCATTAAGTTGAGTCCAAACTATATCTACCCCGAACCTGTCATCCTCAACCACCAACTCTGGCTCTTACCCCACCAGAGAGGTGATATTCCACATACCAAGAGCTAGTTTTTTTAGTCGAGGATCAGATCGCCAGACTTGCCTTCAGCCACCACGTGACACACACTGTACCCGGCCTCCTTGGCCCCTCCCACGAGTGGTGAGCTCATGGAAAAGGGGATCTACATCTCCTCTTTGGGCTGTATCTCAAGTTCATGAGGAGCATTAGCATCTAATGCTAATCATCTCTTCCTGCCCCAGGTGGGTGTTGGGAACAGGGGGTGCCTGTTGGGGTCAGTGGGAGGGCTTAGACCCCCAGTCTTAACTTCTCATCCTCAGACATTTCACATGCACATACTGTAGGTCCTTGGGGTGTGGGTATGGTTCCCATCTCTGACCCGTGGTGGCCTGCACCCCAGTTTTAATTTGGACTTGAAACACTTCCACCAACAACATTCTACGCCTTGGGGGTGAGGACACTCGACAGCACCTGCAGCTGGGGATCTGTTGACTGAATTTCAGTGCCCCTCCCGAAAATCTCTCGCGGCCACCATTCTCACGAATTTCTCCCAATTTCCACCCGGACATTATTGCTAAACCAGTTTCGACCTATATTACATTGTTTATGTGGGCTCTCAGCATCGTGGATCCTTGTTAGCGGAGAGTTGCAGTGCGCTGATTATTCATGCTCTCTGCAGGCATGGGCGGCTCTAGGAAATTAGAGTTTCAGCACACACAATTCTGAGATCAGACATACATACACAGACACATGACAAGAATTGGTGACTGTGGTCATTCGCAACCCGAGTCGTGCTACCATAATAGATCAAGAAGGTTTACATGAGAATAGAGTCAGGGGAGGGAAAAACAGCCACTTCAGAGTTACCCTCCACAGAGAGGGTAGCTTTGCTATGCAAAAAAACACCTCAGACAGATATGCACACAGACTTCAGACATTACACAACATAAGTGTCCACTAGGTGGGGAGGTAGGGTTGGGACTCTCCTCACTTCAGTGCGTGCAGCCGCATGAAGCAGTGCTCATCACCTCCGTTTGGACAGGGGAGGGAGATAATAGGTTAGAGGGCACATTGACTGCTAGATACGGTTCCACTGCCTTCACCGGTCACAGTCCCGCCCAGACTGGGATAGGGAGAAAAAGTTTCCATAGCAATGGCAGCATTCCACATTTCTTCTGAGGGGAGTTTACACTTCAGCCTCCAAGGACACCAGATTCAGATGAGAATTGTTTTGGGGACAGACACAGCTAATTTCCTCTCTGCCTTAGGGTTCTGTTGGTCTTCAACCCCTCTAGAACCAATAATGGCATAATTAATCTATCCCAATCTGTGCTGATCTGTCCACTCGCTCCTTGATGGAATCCACCTTTTGTGCCAGAACCTGAATCTCAGCAAAAGTTCCAAGCTTACGACTCATCTCGACAATTATATGAGTTTGTGCGTTCACAGCACGATGCATTACATCCCTGAGCTCCGGGATTGAGCCAATATTCCTCGAAAGCTTGTTAATTTTCCGGTAAGCCAGGTAAACGCTCAGGCCAAACAGCAGAAATCCCGACACCAAAACCAGGAATACCCAGACATCTTCAGAATCCTCTATAGACAGTTGAGAGAGGCAGATCAGGCTCCACTGTTTCCAGGAGTCCATGCATGGACGTAATTTTCACTTTAGATGTGTGTGTGTGTGTGTGTGTTTGTGGGTGGGGTGGGGGGGGGGGGGTGGGGGGGTTACAGTATGCTCTAATGGGAAACAGGCTTCAACACAAACGGTTGTTTTCCACTTGGTCCTAGAGCTCAACCAGTGTCAATTTCATAGAGCGTAATGTTGTTTTCGGATGGGGCATCCGGGAACCACTTCTCCCGTTCTCATCGTTGAAAAAATTTTGTCAATCGTGTTGCGAGGCCAACTGACCAGATCCATTTCTAATATTTCTAATAATTTCCAGTTTCCAGAAAAAATGCAGAAAGCGCCGTGCACACAAAGACAGGATAAAGAGCCTTGGGATGAGGAGGGAGGGAGAGGAGAACAAAAGCGTCTGTACGCTCCAAGAGCCGGAAGAAACCAGCTCCCCCATCATTTGATCCCTGCTCCTGGATGAAAAACCAGATATTATCATCAATACAAGAACCCCTCTCGGACACGCCGGACAGAGGATGCGAAGTGGACATGTCCGGCCTCCTGGTTTGATGCCAGCTCCGGCTTTCTCCACGCAGTTTATGGAAGATTTAAACACGAAACAGAAGACTGTCTTAAATGCCAGACAGAGCTTATTCATGCTACTCTCCAAGCCAGCTCATGTCGGCACAGAGCGCACGGGGGGTGTGACGTGGTGCGTTCAAGAGCTGGGGTTGCTAAGCCATTGCTTGGCCAAATCTTGGGGTTGCTTTAGCAACCCCTAGCTACCGCGTGGCGCCGGCCATGTCTGCAGGCAGCTACGTCCTGCGCACTTATAGTTGCGCCACCCAAAACATAATAAACACATGAGCTTTCATAACAGCTCACAGGTACTTTCTGTCTTTTATTTGTGCCTGATGCGCTTCGCTGCTGCACTCATGCTCCAGTGACTTCATGTCTCTGGCATTTCTGCTCACTGTGCACTGCACTCTGCTATTGTTGCGGTCTGTATGTAGATCCCTTTGATCTACTTAATTCAAAAGTAACTCATGAGGTGGAAAAAGTAGCAGTCAGCCAGCAAATTTTCTGGAGAACTGAGAGGAGATGCAGGAAGAACAGAGATAAACAAAACATGAAAACAGTTCAATAAAAACCAAGAAAACAAAACAAAATGCTTGAAAATTAAAATGTTGATAGATTTGCCCCTCTACACGTTTGAACTTTATAAAGCAATAATTATATATTCAATACAATTCAGATGACCTTTAAAACTCCCTCCCACCCAGGGCCGTATATCAAGGCACTTTGGGGGCCAGAGCTAAATATTCAGAATTTACTGTTTTTCATCACATTTAACAGGAGTTAAGTGCTTGCCCCGTAATGAGAAGGTTGCAGATTCGAGTCCTGTTCAGGTTGTCGCTGTTATTGTGTCCTTGGGCACGACACTTAACCCCTTGCTTTTCTAGGCTGATTGAAGATCAGACATGCCACCGTGTTCTGGACCATTTGCAGAGGTTTCAGATGCAGGCTGGGAAACCAGTAAAACCAGGTAAATACAGGTGACCATAGACTGCTCTTGCTTAGGTAAAGTTACTGTTGAGTTAAGTTGCTATACCCTTCTTCCACCGCAGGAGGGAGTAGCAGCGCCCACTCCTCACACTAATAGAATGGTTCTTTTTCTAACATGCAGATTTTTTTCGTTGTCTCTATATATAACATTCTGAGACATAAATAACTTCACTATACCATGAAAACAAATATTGTTTGTTTTAAATCTTCAATGAAAATAATTCTCCTTATTCCTTTTCCACGTCGCGTTTGGTGATAATAACCACCCTAGTTGAGAACCACTCATGCAGATTTCATCAAGGAAAAATCCTGAGAGATCAGTCCAGCATTATACAGTATTTGACAAAGGCGCTTTCGTCCTCTCAGAAGTGGATTGAGGATAAGTCCTGGCCATCCAGCCTTCCTGCCAGGCATGTGGAAAACTCGTAAGGCTGTCCTCCAGATGGTGCAGATAACTTCAGGATTCATTTGTTTATGGAGAAAAAGTGACATTCCAGGCGCCCTGTGGAACAGATTCTACATTTCCACTCAGCTTTAACAGGACAGTCAAGTTCAAGTACAGTGATGAAGGTTAAACCATCACTTATCTGGCCATCACTCACCAGGCTGTTGCTTGCTACTACAGTCTAATAACTATAATCAACTCTCCAGTAGATTTCCATCCTAAAATCCGCACAAAAAGTCAATGTTTTAAAATGTTTACAACTTCTATAAGACCTCTATAAACACATTGGTTCTAAATAGCAAATAACCAAGAAAATGAACATTTCACATTTAGAAAATAAATACTTAAATTGTCATATTGTGTGTTTAATTATTGTGTTTTAAACTCCTTGTCAAGGATATCTACAGCACTTCCTGCTTTGATTTGCAAAAAGAAAAGACAGATTTCAAACTATTTTTCTTACATAAAATAGTAACAGTGCAAAATAAAATTCAGATATTTCTTACAAAACTCTGCAAAACAATGTCAGTTGTGAGAAAACACATGATTTAATTATACAAACATCAGACTTAATAAACAACACATCATCTAAAAGTTATATTTTGATTAAATTGGTGCATAAAGCTGTCTGTTCACAGAGCTCTGTGTCCAAGCACATTAATAGAGAGGCCAAGGGAAGGACAAGGTGTGGTACAAGCAATAGGGATAACTGCACCCTGGAGAAGATTGTGGAAAAAACCCATTCCAAATTGTGTTTTGGAATGGGTTCTCCTTTGGGCAGAACTTTGGGTTCTGTGCAGTATGTTAGCTGTTCCTAGAACTGCAGGTTTCTGGGCTGAGATGTTCGATGTTTTTCCTGGGATCTGCTTTATCCACTCCTCCAGTTTGGGGGTTACTGCCCAATTGCCCCGATGATCACGGGTACCACCGGAGCTTGGCTTTGTCATTCTCAACCACCTTAGGGGGTGTTACCCACTTTGATCTTGGGGCTACCAATCCATACTCTACACAAATTTTTCGGTACACAATGCCCGCCACCTGGTTGTGCCGTTCCATTATATGCTTTCCCTGCCAGCATCTTACACCTGCAGTTATGTGGTGGATTATCTCAGGGGCCTCTTTGCATAGCTTACACATTGGGTCTTGTGTGGTAGATCTTGACCTCTGTTGCTCTGGTGTTCAGGGCCTGTTCCTGTGCAGCCATGATGAGTGTCTCTGAGCTGTCCTTCAGAGCAGCTCTTTCTAGCCATTGGTAGGATTTCTTCATATCAGCCACTTGTTTGTCAGTGGTAGATCCAATGTAGGGGTTTGCCCTCCTACGATGGTATTTCCAACGTCTCATCCTTTTTTTTTTTGCCATTTTCTGAGACTTCACTGAGCACGTCACTAATCCTCACTAGGCCTCCTTCCTTACGGCTAGTGCACAGTCTCAGGATGCTGGGTTTGGGATGGAACCCTCCATACATGGCTTGGAGCTTCCCTGCTTTAACATCTGTGGTCTATATTTCTTCCTTTGGCCAGCTTATACTTCCTGCAGGATATCTGAATACTGGCAGGGCGTAGCTGTTTATTGCCCAGATCTTGTTATTGCCATTGAGCTGACTTCTTAGGACTTGCCTTACTCGTTGTAGGTATTTGGTTGTAGCTTCTTTCCTTGCGACCTCATCAAGATTGCTATTTGCTGTGGGTTACCAAGGTACTTGTAGCTGTCCTCAATGTCTGCCATTGTTCCTTCTGTGTGGACCAACTTTCCTTTCTTTGCCACCATTTGAGCACACTTCTCAAGTCCAAATGACATTCCACTATCAGTGAAGAAGAAGAAAGAAGAAGAAAGTATCATTTCTGTAGCACCTCTCAAAATAAAAATCACGAGGTGCTTCACAAAAACAAAAAATGTAAAAATATAAAAAAGCAGTTAGAAAATGTTTAAAAATATATTTAAAATGAGCAAAAATAGACAATTGTGATTAAAAAATGTTAAGAAAGAGAGAGAGTGACTAGGAAAGAGGGAAATCAGTGGATCCTGAGGAAGGTGGAATAGGTGGGGAGAGCAGATTAAAGAGAGAGGGGTTGAAGAAGGTCATACGAAGGTCAGTGCTGTAGATCCTGGTGGTGTGAATCAGTGAGTCGATGTCTCGCTCGCTTTTGGCGTACAGCTTTATATCATCCATGCAGAGGAGGTGGCTGATTGTGGTTCCATTCATGAGTCGGTTGTTGATTATTTGGCTGAAGGGGTTCAGACCTATGCAGAACAGCAGTGGGGACAGGACGTCTCCTTGGTAAATGTGGCTCCTGCCACATTTGATGGAGACGTGTGCAATTGGCCTCAAGGGTTGTTTTCCACAGCCCAATTAATTTTGCAACGAAAACTCTCAGAGTCCTGTTGATGTTGTACAGCTCCATGCATTCAACAATCCATGAGTGCAGCATTAAGTCTTGTAATCAATCCAGGCCGTACACAGGTTAATGTGTCGGGCTTTGCAGTCTTGGGGAACTTTTTGGTCAATCAGCAGTAGGTGTTTGACTCCTCTTATATCTCAAACGATGCCCTTCTGTTCTGTGCTCATGTGTTGATCCATGTGCCCACTAATCTTAGTCGCTGAGACACCTGACATCAGCTTCCATGTTGTGGAAAGACAGCCTATTGGCCGATAGTTGGATGGGACTGTACCCTTGGAGATAACTCATTCAAGTTAAGTACCATCCTTTAGCAGCTGGTTAATTTTTGCTGCTAGGCACTCATGGAGTGCAGTAAGCTTCTTAAGTTAGTAGATGTGGATCATGTCAGGCCGTGGTGCTGTTCAGTTTTTCCATACCTGAGCTTCCTTCTTGGATCTGTACTGAGGACAACAAAAGATGTTTGGGTTGGGGTTAGGTTTGTTTGCATTCAAAACCCAGCTTGTTCTGTAGATTTGTTTTTGCAGCTTTAATTTTCTAATTGTTTACACATAAAGTCTGGGGCAAAAATTAAAAACAGGCAATGGAGATTAAATAAACAATTTATGGGAAAAATGGAGATTAAGTATCAAAAAGGTGATTAATGAAGAAGACAACAAACAAACAATAAAAATACTTTTGGATCATCTTTAATCTCAATCACTATTGCAAGGCTCTTTAGGGAGAGGATCAGGAAGATAGAAAAGACTTCTCTGTGTGTATTTTCTCCACTCATGGAAAAAAGCCCCCATGGTTGCAGGAAGGAGAGCATCAAGGGCAGAGCATTTTTCACCAAACTTAATCAGTCAGACATGATTTAATAATTAAATAACAATGAATAGACTATTAAAATTTCATTTAGTAGTCGTCTAGTTGTAACATTTTTACCTTTGCTTGATGTACGAACACTCTTCTATGAAATGTACGCATACCGTAAATCCTCTAATATTGGCCTGTATTCAATTAACGGCCGGGTATCATATTTTGGCTGGTGTTGGAGTCGGCGGAGGTGAATAATGGCTGGTTTTTTATTGTGGCCAGGTGGAATGTGGTAACAAGCAAGTACGGGGGGCGGTTGTGTCATCCGTCTCACTTTTGATTTGCCAGTGATAGACCGCGAGGGTAACTTTAACTGTGCGGAGATGAAGAGGAGGCGAAAATTTGATATCAAGTTCAAAGAGAACGTGCTGATTATGCTGCAGAACACTGGGGAGCAATAGGGGTTGTATGACCTAGTCGACTTCACTATAGTGACTTTTTATGCCTGTCATCGACTAGTCGCTGTCACGTGATAATGACCGGCAAGATGCAGCCCTCGGAAAAGACAGCAGCCTGCTGTCAGCAGGTGACAATCAATTTCCCTCTGGGATTAATAAAGTATTTTTGAATTTGAATTTGAATTGAATTTGACAAGCTTCTGCGCATCGGGGGGGCAACGCGCTGTGCCAGAGCGTCGGTACTGACACGCGATCGTTCATGTCGGTTCATTTCCTTTAATGTTTTCGCCTTTTATTTGTGCCTGATGCATTTCGCTGCTGTGGAGCGGGGCGCATCACCTTGTCCTCCGACGCACGGATCACTGATGCGGCCGCCAAGCAGCGAGCACTCCTCTGTTTTTGTGGTCGGTAGATCTTTTAGAACTGCAGTTCAAAGGTAACTCATAAGGTGAATATATATGAACCTAGGTAGCAGTTTTTCTTTAGGATTGAGAGGAGATGCTGGAAGATGATAAACAGACAGGACAGAAAAATAGTCAAATAAAAACAAGTTAGTTTTTGTACCTGGTGGTTGCAACAAACAGACACCATTGAAGGTAATCAGAAGTGAGGAACAGAAAATGAAATAATTATTTTAATGTTTAGAGCAGCAGGAACTCCGAGAGGCTGCAGGCGCATCAGTGAGTTTGCGGCCACTGCGCAGGGGGAGGGGGGAGATGGCTGAAGCAGAAACTACCGTTGTTAAAAGAAATGTGTTTAACTTTGAAAATGTGGGCGCAATTTTAATTGTCAAAAACTCCAGCGAACCATTAGTTCATTTTGCTCAAATAGAAATAGAGGCCTGCCTCTAATTCTGGTCCTCCTTCCAATAAAGGCCTGGAGCTTGATGAGCTTGAGTCAAATACAGGCCCGGGCCTGTATTAGAGAATTTACGGTATATGACTTTTTTATTAGAGAATTTACGGTATATGACTTTTTTATTAAAATAGTCTGATATTTACTTTATTTTTAGGGAGGCTTGGGATAACAGGCCAAATGGCGTCCATGTGTCATTAATGTTATAAAATAGGGAGATTTATTTGTTTTTTTAATCTTCAATCCATATGCTAAACGTTTACTATTTAGCCCAAAAATGTACTTATTGCACTCTTATATCAACATGAAAAGGAAGTATTTGGTTACAGTCACAGCTGTATTAATTTAATAATCGTTCATTTCAGTGTTGACGGCTGAGCTGTTTGTGTGAGTGGCCCACAGGCTTGTAGGTTCTGATAGAGATACAGCTACAGGTGGGGCAGCATGGCTCCAGGGCAGGTAGAGCATCCAGGTGGATGAGACAGTGTCATTACACAGGTAAGAGACAAACACACAGCACAGACATCTCAGCATATCTGTAGCAATGATCAGCTGCTCAAGTGTTTTAGCAGCAACTTTTAACAACTTTACAGCCTCTGGTTGTGAAGGCCACGGGACCACAAAGACCACATGAGGAGGAAGATTAGGTGTGATGGGCCTCAGTATGGTCTCATAAAATGGGACCCAGTATGTAGCTTTCAGTTTGAATAAGGAAGAAGAGTCAAAAACCACATTCCATCGCTATGGAAACCAACAATAAAAAGGCTGAAGGTTCTCCTCTGTGCAGGAGTTACTGCTGCTGCTGCCTCTGATGGAGGAGCGCATAGAAAGCCTTTTGTCACTGAAGGTCAGTTCAGTTAAACAGAAAAATGATGGAAATGACATTTTTGCCATTGTGGAAACATCTTTCTGACAAGTGGAACAAACTCATGAGACTTTCCTGAAAGTTGACTTTTGGCTGTATAGAGAGAAAAGATGATTGTGAGGAGATGAATAGGAGGATGGATCACTGACGGCTATGAGTGCATTCTCATTTCCTAGTTATCATTTCGGTCATATTTTCCTAAATAACCACTTCAAACTATTAAAGGTTGAATACGGAACATTTTAATAAAAAGCTATATATTTTTAAAATAATACCTTCAAGGGGTGATTAGAGGTGTGCAGAATGAAGGTACAACTTTTCCTTTAAAGCTATATTTTACTTTATAAACAATCAAAAATGTATTTTGACAAGCCTGACACTGGTTTATGTTTACATCTACCAGCCAGTAGAGGGAACTTTTGAGGTTGCCAAACGGTCCGCTCGGCACAGCGAGGCTGGCACTGTGGAAAATGGTGGACACTGTGAGTCAAGCAACTGCTTCTGAGCCCAGAAGATGTTGTTATCATTCTCAGAAGAAGAGAGACCATAAAAGATCTAAAACCAGAAGTGTAATCATGGCGCGAGCGAGGGAGATTACTACGGACCTCAGAAAAGTTGTTGTTGGTGCTTGTCTGGCTAAAACTTACAAAGACCATCATTAAAGCGTCCAGACTCCAGAAACCCTCAGAAAGACAGAATATGCACCAATGGCGGAAATGTAATGCCATTGTTTCCCTTCCCAGGAGCGGTCGGCCAATTTGATGAGTCTGAGATACAGGTGTGTGCTAGTCAGTCACGTCACAAAGGACCCCAGTGGAATGCTTAAGTTTCCTGACGTGGAAATGCCAACATTCATTTTATTTAAAAGTTTAGACTCCTGCAGGATCATTAGCTAACGTCTAATACTGTAGCACTAAGAACAACCGTTGTTTCAGGATAGCTTTATAAAAAATAAAACCAAAATCCTGACAGCAAGAAATACCCTGTTATGTGTTCAAGATGAGCAACAGACAGCAGAAATACTGTCCCTCAGGAAAAGCCTCGCTGCTCAGGTAGAGGCCAACAAAATCATGGAGGCTAAATATTGTGAGTCCATGTCTGGCTTTATCTTCAAGAGAAGTGGGACATAGAAGAAGACAGAAAGACATTTATCACCAAGGACTCAATGACCTAATTGATAAAATTTGAAGATGATCTTTTGAGAGAAAAGACCAAAGTGGAAGGGAAGCAAAGCTGAAGGGCTTCATGAAGTTGAGAACATTCATGAGGAAGTGTTTCATGAAGTGAGAGACTTCAGTCGGACATGTTGATCTAAAGCTCAGACTAAAATCAAGAAGATTAAAACAGCCCAAAAATCTGTTAACATCAAGTTTAAACAGCAGTTCCAGCTCCAACGAGACCAACTCAAGAACAAGAAGGCCTTTGAGAGACTGCAGAGCTGTAAGGAAAGAGAGAGCAGACTTCAGTCCCAGCTTCAACAAGCTGAGGACAAATGTAAGAACTCTGTGAAGGACATGGATCATTCCAAAGAAGCAAACAAAGAATCTGAAACAGAACAAGAAACATGTAGAAAGATCTCCTCTCAATTCACAAACTTCTGCTGTCAGAGGAGCACCAGTGCTCTACCGCTGGAGAGTCCCACCTCCAGGAATCTGAGCTGAATTGCAAGAAGGTGCTGACGGAACTGCAGCATTGTAAGAACTGAGACACAGTCTCAAGTCTCAGATTCATCAGTCAGAGCAGAAACAGCTAACAGACTTATAGAAATTTGAGGAATTGGTCAAAGTTGGAAAAGAAAGAAATTTTCCAATGCTGGAGGCAGTCAGATATCTGCAAGAAGAAGAAGTGGAGATGCCTCACCATTAACTAAGCTGTGGAAACAATGAGCTCTAAAAACAACAAGAACCGTGATGGAAGATTAGAGAACACCAGGAGCTACCTCACCTTTGACCTGGCTTAGCACTCCAGTGGATAAAATCTTACCTCTCAGGGAGGAATTTCTGTGTAAGACTGGGGGACTGCTCATCTGATACTGCTGATTTGCAGTGTGGAGTGCCTCAGGGATCCATCCTGGCCCCCCTCCTCTTTTTCCTATACCTGCTGCCGCTGGGTGACTTGTTTCGTCGGCACAACGTCAAGTCTCACCTGTATGTGGATGATTGTCAAATCTATCTACCAGTATCACGCAATAATTCAAGTTCTTTTAAACCATCGACTGCTTGGAGGAGGTCAAATTATCGATGGCTCAGAATTTTCTGTTTTTCAACCAGAATAAAACTGAGACTATCCTGTTTGACTCGAAAAACACACATGATGTGCCCAAGGGATTGGCTCTCCTCGATTAGCACCTTTTGAGAAAGCTGTGGTCACCAATCTGGGGGTGAAGTTGGATGTGGAGCTCAGACTGGACAGCCAGGTCAATGGAATAATCAGAACCTGCTACTTCCATCTCAAGAGCATAGCTAGGATTAAGCCATTTCTTTCACGCAAACATCTGGAGACTGTCGTCCACGCCTTCATTACTACCAGACTGGACTACTGTAACTTGCTTTATGCAGGCATCAAGCAGGCCTTCATATCAAAACTACAGAAGGTCCAAAATGCGGCAGCCAGGTTACTGACTGGTACCAGGAGATCTGAACACATCACGCCTGTCTCTCCTTTAGAATTTCGTTTAAAGTTCTGGTGTTTTTTAAATGTTTAAATGAGTTGGCTCCACAATCAGATCTGATCCATCCTTATGTTCCCTCAAGGAACCTTCAGTCAGCACAGCAACGACTGCTGGTCGTTCCCAAACACAGACTACAATCTCGAGGGGGTCGTGCTTTCTCAGTGCTGGGGCCGAGGCTCTGGAATGAGCTATCTACATGTGTCAAACGGGCCATCACGCTCGGCAATTTTAAGAGCCATCTGAAAACACACTTTTATTCTTTGGCTTTTACTCAAGAGGAGTCAAGTTAATGGGTGGCTTTGCACTTTTTGCTCCCCCACCTAGATTTTATCTACATGTTTTTGTTGGTTTTTAAATGGTTTTATATGTTTTCATTTCTTTATGTTCATTTCTGTTGTGCAGCGCTTTGTTTGGTCCTTGGGCCATGTGAAGGCTCTATATAAATAAAGTTTAGTAGTAGTAATAGTAGTAGTAGTAGTAGTAGTAGTAGTAATAGTAGTAGATAAATCTCCATCCATCCATTTGCAGCCACTTATCCAGAGTCGGGTTGCGGCCTAAGCCGGGACGCCCAGACTTCCCTCTCCCCAGCTACTTGAGCCAGCTCTTCCGGGGGAATCCCAAGGTGTTCCCTGACCAGCTGAGAGAAATAGTCCCTCCAGCATGTCCTGGGTCTTCCCTTGGGTCTCCTTCCAGTTGGACGTGCCCGCAAAACCTCACCAGGGAGGTGTCCAGGAAGCATCCCAACCAGATGCCCAAGCCACCTCAATTGGCTCCTCTCGACGTCTAAATAAATAAACAAACAAAAACTGTTTCCTGCATCCAGACAGCCATTCATGTTTGTTGTCTCAAACTGAGGACTAACGTAAGAACTCTGTCTTTCCAAACATAAATGACTGTCTTGATGCAGGTTCTGCTTCGCTGTTTCACGCCGCTCATAAACGGTAAGATGGTTGCGTTCAATTCCCTGCAAGCCCCCACTGGTCATAGTGACAGAGACTAAAGCCTTTTAAAGGTAAACTTCACTGAAAAACTATTTTTTGGTTATTATTCCTGATTATAATCAGTGACTGAATTTTTAATGCAGGCTGAACATGAAAATAGTCTCCTACACCTAAGTGCTGCATTTGCTTCTGATGGAAAATAGACGGTCATTGGCTACCTTTGCTAACTCTGCTAACTAGCTTGTTAGCTGAGTTGGAATAAAGCAGAATCTATTAAAATCGTATATAGTCAACAAAACATTAGGATCAGAACAACTGACTATGATATGAACAAATTATAAATGAATGAATGAATGGATGAATGAATGAATGAAATATTTAATTTGAACCAAAAAAAGAAGAAAAATAAACAAATGCCAACAAGAAAAAAAAAACTGATTTAGTAATCTAGCCTGAGGAAAAAACGCATTCTCATGTCTCAAGTATGAAGGCTTCCAGAAGACTTTATAATACAACACTGTAAAAAAATGGTAAATGGTCTGTATTTGTATTGCACCTTCTTAGGGTTCTACGACCCTCCAAGGTACTTCACAACACATTCATTCATTCATTCATTCATTCATTCATTCATTCACTCACACGTTCACACGCTGGTGGGGATGAGGTACGATGTAGCTACAGCTGCCCCGGGGCGCTCTGACAGAGGTGAGGCCGCTAAACACTGGCCCCACCAGTCCCTCCGACCACCGCCAGCATAACACCCAGAATTGCATTTTAGCTGAACAGATAAACTTAGCATCTATTGTTGTGGTTTGTTGAGCTACTCAGGTGTAATAGGTGGCTGCATATACTCAAAAACACTTTTTATCCACTTGTACATGAAAATCATTTCAAAAGGACCATTATAATCCTTCATTTTCTGTTTATTCCCAAACCTGATAAATGTGAGTTTGTGATCCAGATGTTTTCAGATATGACTGACTATTACTATTATTGGAAGAAGGACATTTTAACACATCTGCTGGGTGGCTAGCATCACTCAGCTGTAATAGGAAGTATTTGACTTTCATTTTTTACTCAAAGTAATTCAAGTTTAACTGTAATGATGACATTTGTTAATATAAAAATACTAATTTACTCACAGAAAACTATTTGCATTTTAATTTTTTTAATCATTAAATCTGCTTGGAATGACTGAAGTTTGACGGTTCATCCTGAGCCACATTTTTGATCGAGGATAAAAAGTTATTTTCAAACCCGACTCATCCAGTTACATAAACGATGCAAACCTGGCTCCAACCATCCCAAAGATATTTCAGAGCCTTTTTAGGCAAACTGTGTGTGACTTAAGGAAAAGTCCTCTCTTTAAAAGGAAAAAGGAGGTTTGACAGTGTGAACGTCTGAATGACCAGAAAGACAACATTATCCAATTCTTGTCTTTCGATAAGCCTCTCATGAATCATCACGTTTACGATGAGTAATGAGATGAAAAAGTGCGTTTACACTAGACATCTCCTGAGTGGTGCTCCACAAACCTGCTGTTTGTCTCTGACAGTGGCTTTTATTTGGCATTGCGCCATGCACGGCTGTGGGACAACTATGTCTCTACACCTGGGAAACACATCAACCAAGCAGCTTTTGGTATATTGTAAATGACTAATAGTTCCATGTACATTTCCAGATGTGGAATTTGGTTTCAGATACCTGCTTTCAACCTGCCCAGTACGCTCCAAAGCAAAGTAGGGAAACAAAAATGACAGATAATAACATCAAAACTGTTGCAGCCTCCTTTCCATAAAAAGTGGACATCTGTTTTCACATAAATTGCTGCAGGGTGTCCTGTGTATACTATAATTAATTGTGTGTATCTTGTCCTGCAGAGGGGGTGGATCTGCTGATGCAGATAGTTGAGATAGTGCACCCTCAGTGTCCATGGCCTCTGCTTTCATCCGACCCCTGACTCTTACTGACTGAGCTGAAAATCACCTGGAAACTTCTGGGCTTCTCCAGAAACTTAAGGTTTTATGAGAGAACCCAGGTTCAAAAATAAAGTTATGCTTTCAAACTGACTGATGCACATCCAACAATGTTATATGTTGGCTGCTGACCTGCTACCAAACTCATCAGTCTAGATTAAATCTGTCCTCCTCAAAATAAATGCAGAATCATTATTATTGAGTATCTTCTCCCGTCTGATATGCCCAGTTGGTTTTGTATTTCACATGAAAGCCTGATGTAAAATACAAGGTAGGAGTGAGCATCCATGGAAGGAGCAACACAGCAAAGCATAAGTGTCATTCCCCCCCCCCAAATGTGTCAAAACCTCTTGGAATATTCTCCTGTTGGGGCTTTTGTTTGAGCAGGTGTGTTTGAGTCTCAGGTGCATGATGGGACAGCACTCGTTGTCCCTCAAAAGCTGGTGGAGGTATAGGATGTTCTTCCACAGGAATCAAACTGGTAACTAGCACGGAAATGAGTAGCCAAGCTGTTGTGGCTGCATGAATGCTCCACACACTACTGAGACCCCAACAGTGAAGAATGAGCACAGAGTAAAGTGTGCACGCACGCAGGCACGCGTTGTGTTTTAGTGTGGAAATGAAATAATTAAAATAAAATATATTTCTTAATTTTCATTATAAAATAACACTTCAAGTCAAAACTCTGAGGTTGCTTAATCCCCTACCTGCTTCAGACATTAATGAAAAGTTGTAAAGCTCTCCACGGATGATTGGCACTAATGATGACACAATAAGTCCGGGTTTTAACTGTTTAACAGTTTTATCAGAATGTTTCAAATAATTTTTCATCATTTTGCTGCAGATATGAGTAATGCCAGAACCAAAGCACGCCAACAGGGGGCGACGTGGTAACGTGACTTCGGCAGTGAGGGACTGAAAAGCCATTATGATGATGGTGGGGTTTTTAGTGCCTTTTTGTTCATTTTATGTCTTTTAATGATGGAAGTCTTAATAAATAATTTAAGGCTTAGAAAATTCAATCAGATTAATTTAAACAGGCCGGAACGTCACGATCATTCTTCATAAAGTGTTAGAATAAAGATCTGTTTCTCGGTATAAGGGAGGTTCTGGAGCGGGTTCTTTAATGAGCTGAGCAGCGGTCTGGCGGAGGGGCGGGGTGATACCCAGTTGACATCCCCAGACTTTACGCAGACCGAACAGAACGCTGCTGCGCGTCTAGTTGTCTGGGAACGGTTAAGTTTTCCACAGCTGAGGGAAAAATGTTGAACTAAGCGGGTTGTGGCGCCGACAGCGGACTCAAGTTGTGTTAAAGGAATTTTATTTTCAGCTGTAAACTGAAACGATGTAGGAGCTGTGCGTAAAAATCCACAATCATCTGAAGGGCTGACCGTCGGATGGAGCACGGTGCCAAAAAGCGACTTGAGGAGCAGCATATTCATGCAAATTCGTGAAATCATAGGCGTGCCTTTGGGCGATGGAGTCACAGCCGGAAAAGCAAACCCCCCTCCTGGATCATCACCGACCTTCAAAGACTGTGGTGCGCGGCGCTCGGACTCATTGATGGGCGAAAGTTTCTGAGGCTCAAGAGAGAAGAGAGGAAAGTTAGAGCTCGGTCTTCCTCCTCCAGTCTGATTTGCAACTCCGCCGAGGCTCCTAGGCTCTGCTGGATCTCTAATTAAAGGCTCATTGCGCACACTGAAACCCTCTCAGCGGCGGTTAGAGTTAGCCTCTAAGTCTTTAATATTTTTAAGTATAGTTTTAGAAGCTCGTCTTCACTTCAGATTATTTAAAATACCTAGAGTCCCATGCAGATGAAGTTGCCCCCACCTGGAACTCGTGCGTAAAGACGCAAACGTTCATTTATTGCCCATTTATCTTCTTCGAAAAACTCCAGTTTTCTCCAAACCGCTGAGGATTTTTGTGCACCATGTCAGAGGACGATAGCAGCTCAGGCGCCAGCTGTGTGTCTGACACTGACAGCAGCAGCGCCAGCGTCCTCAGCTGGGAGCAAGTGCAGCGGCTGGACGCCATCCTGACGGAGACCATTCCGATCCACGGCCGGGGAAACTTTCCCACTCTGGAAATGCAGCCACGGCAGATCGTTAAAGTGGTGCGGACTCGATTGGAGGAGAAGCAGATCCATGTTCGGGACGTCCGGTTAAACGGTTCTGCGGCCAGCCACATCCTGCACGAGTACAGCGGGCTGGGCTACAAGGACCTGGACCTGATTTTCTGCGCAGATTTGAAAGGAGAAAGCGAGTTCCAGACTGTGAAGGACATAGTCCTGGACTGCCTCCTGGATTTTTTACCCGACTGTGTGAATAAAGAGAAAATATCCCCTCTAACGTTGAAGGTACACACAAGTTACGCTCCAGTCTTGATTGGTGATGAGATTTACTTTGTGCCAACTGGACCTAAGATTAGATTAGTTTATCATTTTCTGTGGCTTTGAAGACAGACAATTTTAGGCTCAGCCATATTGGGACCAGAACTTTCTGCTGTCACTACAAGGATTCTACATATATATATATATATATATATATATATATATATATATATATATATATATATATATATATATATATATATATATATATATATATAGTCACATGGAAAAGAGTAAATGAACAAATACATTTCAGGTTTACTTGATTAGTGATTGCACTTTCAATGGCATCAGCGTAATTGTATAACACTAATATTGGATTTCTCTCCCTCTTTTTTTCTTACACACACACACACACACACACACACACACACACACACACACACACACACACACACACACACACACAGGAAGCCTATGTGCAGAAGATGGTGAAGGTGTGTAATGACTCGGACCGCTGGAGTCTCATCTCCCTCTCCAACAACCGAGGGAAGAACGTGGAGCTGAAGTTCGTGGACTCCCTTCGGAGGCAGTTTGAGTTCAGTGTGGACTCCTTCCAGATCAAACTGGATTCCCTGCTGCTGTTTTACGAGTGCTCAGAGAACCCCATGGCTGAGACCTTCCACCCCACCATTGTGGGCGAGAGTGTGTACGGGGACTTCAGCGAGGCTCTGGACCACCTACGTCACAAGATCATCTGCACCAGGAACCCGGAGGAGATCCGAGGTGGGGGCCTCCTGAAGTACTGTCACCTGCAGGTGAGGGGCTTCCGGCCCGCGTCAGAGACAGAGATGAAGTCCTTGCAGCGCTACATGTGCTCGAGGTTCTTCATTGACTTCCCTGATATCGGTGAGCAGCAACGCAAGCTTGAGTCCTACCTTCAAAACCACTTTGTTGGCCTGGAGGACCGCAAGTACGACTATCTGATGACCCTCCATGGAGTTGTGAATGAGAGCACCGTGTGTCTGATGGGACACGAGAGAAGACAGACCTTAGGGCTCATAGCCATGTTGGCGGTGAGAGTACTTGCAGAGCAGAACGTCATTCCCAACGTGGCTAATGTTACGTGCTACTACCAGCCGGCTCCTTATGTGGCTGATGGCAACTTCAGTAACTACTACATAGCACAGGTGCAGCCTGTGTTTGCTTGCCAACAGCCTACCTACTCCACATGGCTGCCGTGCAACTGAGTTCACCGTCATGCAAGGAGGAAGGAGGTCTGATGTCCTTAAACAGGAGTGAACGTTAAAGTTGTGCCCTGAAATCTGCCCAGTGCATTGCAGCCGACAGAACAGGGACAGGTTAATGTTTTGCATCAAAGCTTCTGTTTTAGTTCATACGTTGAGTATGAATGATCGGCCCAGAACAGCCGGCCTTAATTTTAGGGGTGAGTTTTAATGTGAAACTGACACATTTTTCCCAACACCAACCTCACCTGAGCCTGAGGCCAGAGCGGCTTGGAAAACACTAATTAGGGGAAGCGTGAGCTTGTGCTGAATGTGAGCAGCGGAACTGTCAGCGACACTGATTGGACCTGTCACAAACTAATTAGGCAACGTGTTTCGCTGCAGACAGAACGGCTGCATCAGTGTCTCGAAACTGACAGCTACTCCAGCACAGTTCAGTGCCCATGAACTCACGCACGCATGCACACACGCATGCACACACACACACACACACACACACACACACACACACACACACACACACACACACACACACACACACACACACACACACACACACATTGGATAAAATTAAAGGTAAGCTCCTGAATGAGCACCCTGCATTCTGTTTTGCATCAGCCGAACCGAGACGAGTTGCCATTAAACTCATTTGGGTAACAACCTGGCATCATGCACGTGCATATAATGCTGGTTGTTTACAGACCAAAGATGTTGTTTTCTTACAATAAAACCCATTTTTTGATGGGAGAATTAAAAAAATGTGCAGAATATGAAGCTACCATAAAGTCTATTTGTATATGTGTGCTTATGTGAATTTCTAAGTGCCTACTGCCCTTTAGCAGGCAGTGAAAACAGCAAGCAGACCATGTGACCCCCACTTTAACCAGTAGCAACCCCATGTTTCCATGAATGTATAATTGAAAAACATGTTTGACTGGTGTTGGCATGAAACAAAACACCACACTGGTGTTTGAGTAGCAGCCGAGTGTGCAGTTGGTAGGTTTTCTGCAACGTTTACATTAATCGTGTCAATATTTGAGCATCAAACTCTTAACCTCACTAAGTAATACCACGTTTGAGTATTACGTCACAGCAGGTGGGGGATCAAATCATCAGCAACAAATAAACTAAACACAACGTCTTCTGTATATTTTGTACAGCAATGCTTTTGCGTTCTCAAACAAGATCAGTCCAACTGGTCCCCTGACCTTCATCCTAAAGGTGGATGTTTGCAGAGACACCTCAGATGATAAGATACTGTTTGCTGTAACACCCTTGCAGGGAATTCCTCAACTGCTGCTCAGCGCTTTTGTTTTACTCTTTTTTTTCCCAGTCTGGAGGAATGCTTTAGTGACTCTGGCACAAAATTTTAGTGAGGCCATTTGCTGATATAGAGGCTGCACTGATAACAAAGAAAAAGAGAGAAAGTGTAATGGAGGTAGAGAAAATCAGAGAGAAGAGGCAAAGTGGTTGGAAGCCACAGGGGGGAGTGATCAGTCTGGAGAGATGGGTGCAGCTGGTGACGGGGTTTATCTCTAGGGCTACCTTACTTTAGATGATGTCTCTGTGGAGGTTGCACCAGCAGCTTGTATCTTTTATTTGGGAGTGGGTGGGGGTGACTGGGATCAGCTTTTGCTCTGTTTTAATCCTGAATGTTGAAACTAAGTGCAGAAACTGAAGAATATGACATAAACACACCAGCCACAGGAGATTTCCCATTGTGACTTGTGTTTCTTTAGTTCGGTGGCTTCCTTGGTGCTCATCAATGTTTTTTTTTTCATGGATTTATCCCACATGCATTCTGAAGAACTGCATGTATATACATTTAAATATTTATAGCTTCAACACACACAGTAAACTGCAGCTTTTCCAGATGGCAGAAAATAAAAAATAGGTGTTTATAAGCATAATGGTGCAGGTTTGGCCCCATGAACAGCATCAACAAGAGCAGTTCACTGTTGAAACACTTACTTGTTGTGTTTCACTTATTAGTAACGACCACTGCTCTGATCAGCTGTTTCCTGTTGATGACTGCCATGCCAAGGCTGTGTATGTAAATCTGTACTCAGTGAAGTCCTGACAGCTGACTAGCTCGCTCCAGTCCGCCTGTCGCGTCGTGATCGTGCCTACCAGTTGTGGGTTACTGCACTGTCCTGTACACGTTGTGTCTGGAGTTTGTGTTTCTGCTCATGCAGACTTTTACAAATCACACTTTGAAAACCAATCCTGGACACGTATGTATATTTTCTATGATTGTTATTTTTATAAATGTTTCAGACACTGCAGATGTCAGTGCTTTTGAATCTGTGATTGGGCTTCAAAGGAAATGTTCTCAAAGGCTTCTGTTGTTTTTGGCTATATTATGTTACGTGTCCTACCTGTATGGGTCAAATGGCTGAAGATGTTTCCTTCAATAAAAAAATGAGAAAAACTTTCATCTGTCTCTGGTAATTCATCTTTAAATCTAAATTAGTTAGAGATATTTTAAAGACTTGTGAATGCGCCTGGGGTGGTGAGTGAGTGTGTGTGTGTGTGTGTGTGGGGGGGGGGGGGTGTATGGCAGTTTGGGGGCTTTCATGCTGGTCATCTTCTTCATCGCTGAGTGAAGTACATCATCTTCATGGCCTGCAGGGACCAACAGGTCCAATCAGTGGGCCATCCTGACAAGGCCCGCTGTCAAATGAAAATAACAAAAGTAAAAACTTGAATGCCTCTGAATCATCTTCATCAAATCCTCTTTTCAGCAGAGACCACCAGCCCTTCAGTGACGATCATCCATACAGAACTGGTTGTGCACCAGGTCCAACCAGTTCTCAGGTCAGAACTAACCTCACCACAACAGAACTGACTGTCACACAGCACCTTGGATATGGAGAAGAAAACACACAATAAGTAGAGACTCGCTCAGTGACAGAGGTCTATAAATAGCAGACATGATAAGAACATCACTGCACATAAGCTCCTTTGCAGCTCATTAATCTGATCTGTTATAGGAATGATTGACAGATCCAGGATCTTCTGCCATATGTGTGTGTGGGCTGTTCTCTCTGGTTCTGCTGAAATGATAAGTTCATGTGTTTCTAGTTGGCCTTTAACAAGCGTTCCCAAATGGAAAAGGAATGCTTTAGCTTTGGCTGAAGGCCGCTCGCTCCTCTGAAGTCCAGCATTAGGATCAGGCGAAGTATGGACTCACGCACACACCCATACACCCATTTTCCTGGTATCGCTTTAAGAGTCAGCCTCTAGAGACATGTGGAATGGTCTTAGCTACCTCTCAGTCTTGCAGTGTTCATGTGAGAATTGTTTTACAACACGGGAGGAAAATTGTGAACCACGACAGAGCCTCGAGGCAAGAACGCTGTCCAATAAAGTGGCTGGAGGATTCAGGCAGCAAAGAAGAATTAAAGCTGCAAGCAGCGTCGTTTGGCCCTTGCAGCTCCGCGCCGCTCCGGCCCGGCCGGCAGCCCGGGGCACCCGGGCACGTCCGCTGAACAGAAACGTCGACCCCCGCGACCTCAGACACCGCGAACGGTCTCCTCGTCTGCACCTCACCCTGACTCAGCATCTCCTCTGAGCCCACCATTAAATTACACATCTCACCACTAGGGGATAGGCTACTCTATCTTTACCACACTGGTGGTGTGATGACACAGACCAACTTTAATGCTATTCTGACCATGTTTTTTTGAAGTTATTGAAGGTTAAAGTTATGTAGAGGGTGCTGTGACCAACTACAGAAAAATCCTATTGAGGTCAGCTTTGGTTGACAAAGATGGTTTTCTGTTATTTTGGCATTAATCAGACATTGTGTGTGTTATCTAGAGCCAGAGAACCGAAAGGGGGTGGAGCTAAAAGGGTTTGAACCAACAACCACATCAATGTGTTTGGCATGGTCATGTGATGACACAAGCCAAGTTTAATGCCACTCTGACCTTGTCTTTAGAAGTTAATAAAGTTTGAACCTATCTAGGGGCACTGTGACCACTTACAACTAAATCCCATAGAGGTCGTCTTTGGTCATCAAAGATGGTTTTCTGTTAATTTGGCATCAATCAAATGTTGCATGTGTCATCTAGAGCCAAAAGGCTGTAAGTGGGCGGAGCTAAAGTGATTTGAACAAGGGAGCACATACATATGTTGATTGCAGTTGCGTGATGACTCCCATCATGTTTGATATAGTTTAGAGCTTTTTTGCAGAAGTTACAAAGGTTTTATTGTCTCTAGGGGGTGCTGTCCCAAATTTGGGAAAATATCCCATGGAGCAGTTTGTAAGTTGACAACAATTATTTGTGTGCAGTTTGGTGTGAATTGCATTATGCATGTGTTATTCAGGGCCTAATATCTGTTAGGGGGCGGAGCTAAAGATATATCAACCAATGACCACAGGATTGTGTTGGGTGCCTTTGTTTGATGACACATAGCAAGTTTGGTGCAGTTGCAACCTCGTCTGCAGGGGTTATTACAGTTTTAAAGGTATGTAGGGGGCGCTGTGGTGATATTATACAAAGTTCACCAACCGTTTGTGCCTCGTTGGCTAAAGGGCATGATTGTTGATTGCCATGTTCAGTCTTGGGCAGATCCGAGGCTGTTTATGGAAGTTGCAGTCAATCGTAAGGTCATGGCGTCACGCCAGAATTTGCCATGGCATCAAAGCCCAGGGACGAAATTTTGATTTCAGAAGTGGGGGGGACACAGCAGGCTTGTGCAGATTTGGGGTGGGGGGTGTTATGTAAAGACCCCTTGACACGTCACATGCCCATCTCAATAATTTTTCCATCCTTATTGAAGTGCAGTTTTGGCTGTTGACAATGGATAGGCCATTGTATTTATTGTTTTGGGTCTTTTTTTATTGTTTTTGGTGCAACATTTTCTAACAGGGAGTGAGATTCCTTTTTTATTTAATTTTTGTTTGTTATTTTTATTCATTTAGAAGTTCTGGTTCTGGACATTTCAATGTTAAATGAAGGTTTCTTTGTTGCATTTTAAAGGGTGTACTTGCATTATTATGATATATTAACATTATATTAGTGGTTATTTTGGTCTAGATAATGTTGACAATATCGTTTATCATCAACAATTTGTTGGACAAAATATCGTCCAGCAAAATTTGTTACTTTCCCAGGCCTAGTCAAAAGTATAAAAATTATTTATACATAAACGGTCCCTCCTGAGATCTGGCCATTTGTTCATTTGCTGTGTTAGAGGACATGCTGAACTAATGTTTTACACATGATCATCACCCTAACATTTGAGTGTATAAAAACATATTAAATATGTTTTTCCCTTAAAAGTGTTTAAACAGTTGTTGCATTTCAACACACAAAAAAATTTGAAAAAATAAGATAAATCTAATGAAAAGTGTACATCTTTGACATTAAGCTTAAAAAATCTGTTGACGATGATGATACTGTTCATTTTTCAGAGCTTTTTAATGTGAAAATATGCATTGCAATAGATAAGTTTACAATAAAGTTAAATGATAAGAGTTTTGAAGTTACACTTCTACTACTACTACTACTAGTAATAATAATTATGATGATAATAGTAATAATAAAAAATAATAATTATAATAATACGAATAAATTGTGTCAGAGGAGTCAGTTATGTGGAGGAGATGAGTTTGTAAAAGTTAGTTTTGAGTATGTTTGTGAAGGAGGAGGTGAGTCTGAGCTTAATGCAGGGGTGTCACATGTTCCAACTTACGTTTTGACTTTGAAAGAAGTCTCTTATATCCACTTTTCGTTTTCTTGACATGCTGCCTCCTGGCTGTGCCTAACTACCAAAGACTAACAAATGAACACTTATTCAAATGTTATGTAATGGAAGCTGAGCTGAGCTCTGATATTTCACAGCGTCTAGTTGACGATGTGACTCAGTACCGGTGTTCCCTAGCGGCTCCAAACTAGCAAAACAACGTGAGCACGTTCTGACTGTTTCCAACTTGAGTGACAGCAGCAACAGCCAATAATACGTTAGCAAGTATCAGCAGAGCCAATAGATTAGCTTTTGGGCGGGTCTAATAGTAAACCGGTTTCCGTTTCGGTCCTAGTGCTCAACCAAATCCATTTAATGGAGCGTAACATTGTTTTTGGACGGAAAAAAGTGCAGGGGACCAAAACTGCCTTTTGAAAAAGTGGGGGGGGGACATGTCCCACCCGTCCCCCCCCAAAAAAAAAAGTCAAAGCCCCTCCCTTTCTGGAAAGCTATCAGAACTGAATGGTCATTACAGCATCATGAAGACAGTCTATGACCTTAGTGTCATGTTGACTAAGGGCATTTCACTATAAAACAACATACTTCATATTGCCAGGGGGCGAGGCTTAGGTGATGCCAGTTGACCACATTATCATTGTCTTGAGATGTAGTCAGTGATCACACGGACAAAGTTTGATATAGATCTGACCATGCACATGGGAGTTATTACGCCAAGTAATGTAATGGCGAAAGGCCAAAGTTTGAGGCTTAGCCACACCCACACCTTTCAACTTTTGAAAAATCTGATGGTTGAATTTTCCCCTCCTATGTCTTAAGAGTATATAGCAGAAGTTTGAAGGCGATTGGTGAGAAGGGTGATGGGGCATCACTCTCCAAACAATGTGTGCGAAAACCTCTAAATCGAGTACTTGGACAAAAATGGCCAACTTCCTGTGCGACATTGACCTTGGCCTCAAGAGACTTTTTAGAAGGTCAAAAGGTACTACATTAGTGTACCAAATTTCGTAGTTCTCAGACAAAGCACGGCTTGGGGCTGACAGTTGTAATGGTCCTAGGGGGCGCTATTTCAGAAAATAGGCCACGCCCACAAACCTATCACGTCCATTTCTATTGGTGGTCAGACTAGGATCACTCACCAGAGAATTTGTAGCGATAACACGATAACTGAGGAAATGAGAGGCAAACGTATTTCCATGGCGTGATGGCGAATTTCGCCATGCTCCCAAAGTCCCACCTTTTTTTGAAACCTGCCATTACTGGAGACCAAGTGACCTCAACTTGTGTACTGCTATTTGCCAGAGATTGCTGGTGATTGGGTGAAAGGAGTTCAATAGGGAGCTGTAAGTAAGTAAAGTAAGTAAAGTAAAAGTTTATTTTTAGAGCGCCTTTCACAGATATAAATCACAAAGCGCTGTACAACATGATAAAGATCAGGGCAAATACCTCTAACCAATAAAAACATCAGAAAAACAATAGCAGTGATAAACGTAGAAAATAAAATCATGAGTATAAACAAAGTGAAGGTGTGAACCCGAACAAAGCCATCTTTTTGAAACATTTAGGGAGGGAACGCCTGGATGAAAAGGTGAGTTTTTAGATGATTTTTAAAGACCTCTACAGTGTTAGAAAGACGGAGATTTGAAGGTAGACTGTTCCAAAGTCTGGGTGCAATAGTCTGAAATGCCCTGTCCCCTTTGGTTTTCAGTCTGGTTCGAGGAACAGCCAGGAGGTTTTCAGATGTGGATCTAAGGTTCCGAGAGGGGATGTGTGGGGATAAAAGCTCAGATAGGTAGCTTGGGGCCTGGTTGTTAAGAGCTCTATAGGTCAGGACTAAAACTTTAAACTGTATTCTATATTCTACCGGGAGCCAGTGGAGGAGCTGTAAAACTGGGGTGATGTGAGCTCGTCTGCTGGATTTGGTTAGGAGTCTGGCTGCTGCATTTTGGATGGCTTGAAGGCGTGAGAGGGAGGTTTTGCTGAGACCAGTAAAAAGAGTGTTACAGTAGTCTAAGCGTGATGACACAAAGGCATGGATTATTTTTTCCAGATCTGCAGTAGAAACCAGTTTACGGACTTTTGAAATGTTTCTCAGTTGAAAGAAACAAGAGCGGGAGATGGTTTTGACGTGTGAGTCTAAACTTAAAGCTGGATCAAAAATAACTCCTAGGTTTCTAATGTTGGCCTTGGCTGATGGGCAAAAAGAGGCAATTTCTTGCTCGATTTTTGGCTGAAGTTCCGGGGGTGCAGCGATCAGGGTCTCTGTCTTGTTAGCATTTAAGACAAGAAAGTTGCTGGACAGCCAGTTACTGATCTGGGTCAGGCAGAATACAAGTGTGGCCAGCCTGTCCAACTGGTGTGGCATAAAGGACATATAGAGCTGAATATCATCAGCGTAGATGTGGTAGGAGATGTCTGGGAAAGACTGAATGATGCCAGCTAGGGGAAGAATATAGAATGCAAATAGTAGAGGCCCTAGAACCGAACCTTGTGGGACTCCGCATGTTAGAGAGGCAGTATCTGAAGAGAAGGTTTTGGACTTCACTGTGAATGTTCTGTTAGTGAGATGGGAAGAGAGCCAGTCTAGAGCAGAACCTGAACTCCCAGCCAGGGCATTTAACCTGTTTAGTAGTACGTTGTGGTCTACAGTGTCAAAAGCTGCACTGAGGTCGAGCAGGACCATGACAGAGCATTTCCCTGCATCAGCAGCCATCAGGAGGTCATTATGCACCCTTACAAGAGCAGTAGTCTCAGTTGAGTGCTGCTTCAGAAAGCCAGACTGGAAGGGGTCAGAGATCTTTGACTTAGAAAACCAGGATCTGAGTTGGGTTTCAACAACCTTCTTAAGTACTTTGCTGATGAAAGGTAGCTTAGAAATGGGCCTAAAGTTACTGGTGGAGCTGGCGTCAAGGTTGGGTTTCTTTAAGAGAGAAGTCACTACTGCATTTTTAAAGTAAGATGGAACACAGCCTTGGCTCAGTGAGCTGTTGATTATAGTCAACAGAGATGGACTGATAGAGGCAAGGGACCCGACTAAAACAGAGGGAGTTAAGATATCTGATGAGCATGATGAGAGTTTCATCTGACTGATTATTGAGGTTAAGTCATTTAGTGTAATTGGGGAGAAGGAGGTGAAAGACTCGGAGCACTGGGGGGCCTCCCCTCCTGGGGGGGGGGGGGGGGGGGGGGGGGGGGCTGGTGGAATGCTGGATCACAGATTTAACACCTTGTTTGCAAAAAAGTGGAGAAAGGTGTTACAGTCATCAGCTGAAGACAGGGCCGGAGTGGGACACATTTTCAGCCCTGGAGTTTCAGACCCCAGACCGGCCCACTTAACGAATTATTATTAAAATCATGTTAGAACTTTATATGTATAGTCTACAAAAGCACACTACTCGGTAAAGCCTTGTAATTGTAAAGCAAGAAAGAGTTGAAAGAGTTGAGTTGCTTTACAAGAAAGAGCAAATCTTTCTTGTAAAGCAAGAAAGAGTTGCTTTACAATGTAGGTTTATTTGAACATCAGTGCACATCTCCAACATTGTTCTTTACAACACATTCTCTAACAATATAACAATCTACATTCTGTTCAAACAGCTGTTCTGAGATTTTCAAACCTTTAAAATGAAATGACTCAGCACTCCCTTTCACACTTTTTCCAGTTTCCCTATACTCACCTGCACACAATTAAAATAATCATCTGTAAAGCTTTAGCACATTTGATATGGAAAACACATCTTTGTAACCAATTAAAATATTTTCTATGGCAAAATATGCAGGCTTATTTAATTTTACTTTCATTCTAATAGCGATCTGTTGTGGGCTTTGTGCATTTACTAATAAAAATACATCAGGTCACTACTATTATTTGGACATTAAAATTATTATAATGAAACTGATGTTTGCTTGTTTGCACATGAGTTGGCTCACCTAGTCCTTCTATCCCAACAGGAGCAATACCCTCACTGCTGGCTCCTGGCTCTTCTTCTGACACTACATTGTGTGAAAATTGTCACAATTCAGCATTCATTTTCCTTTTTTACACGCTTTCTGATCAATGCTGAATCATCTAGGATTTTAGGACACTTTCATATAGATCCAGGATAGTTTTCATCATATAAATTTTAATAATATTCAGTTCACTGACTCAATAAGTAATCCTACCTGTACATGCCCGCTCTGGAATTGTGGGTTTCTGCCTGGTGCTTATTAGGCCTACTGGATCTTGTGTTTGACTCTGACAAGACAGTTTGGTGGCATCAGTCACATCATACTGTAAATTATATTACATAACGTTATGTCATGATGCCATATAATTCATTATTGATGCTTAATTAACTTGAATGGTGATTTGCAGCCGGTAAAGTTTAACATCTTGACTCTCCTTACCCGTTTTATCTTCATTTGAAGTTAAAGACCGCAAGCTTGTTTGAGAAAAAAAGGTGCTCATTTTTGCACATTTAGCTGCATCCAGGGCCAGATTAACACTTTGTTGTACCCTGGGCAACAATATTCAAGGGCTCCATCATCACGACCCAAGGATCACCATAATATGGTCACATACAGAATATTTTACTGTAATATGCAGTAAATATACTCAATACTTGAATGCCTGACATCACGTAACCCGCTCAGGGTAACCTTTGACCCACCTTGTGTGGACTGACCAATGAGGAGAGGGTCTTAACTTGAGGCCCTCTCTTCATTGGTCAGTCTGCATGAGACTGACTCTCAACTGACGTTTAGTCATAGGCAGCGAAGCGTCTGTGCAGCGCAAAAGCCCGGGTGGACAGTTTGTTTAATGTAGGGTGACCATATTTCCATTTCCAAACAAGAGGACAGGGGATCTGTGCCTATGACGTCACACTGTGGCAACGCCACACAAACCATGTTGGGACCCATTTTTTGTAAGAACTAAATTAATATCAGATTCTGCCAATAAAAGGGCTCTAAAACAATTCATATGTAAATATTTAGCATATGTATTGCAAAATCTCATTTTTCTGCTTTAGTGCTGCAACAAGGTTTTAATAATAATAAATTATTATACCTTTTGTTTTACTTCAGCATCGGTAAGCTTCCTGTGCACAGATTATTAAGGGTGCTTGTTTCAGCTGTGAGATCAGACGATAGGATCAATGATAAAATAAGTTGTCACACACTCCATGGAAACTTTCAGAGAATCCACAAATAGTGGCTTTCAAACGGTTTTGTTTCTTTTTGCAAGTTTAGAAAAGCAGCAGATGAGACAGCATGTGATAATTTAGTTTTTCATCTGATAATATTAGAACATGTCAGTAATGTCAGTAATGTCAGTAATGTCTTTTATAAACACTGTATAACTAACAATACTGGAGAGGGTAACAATTACACAGAGGCTTCTGGGGAGCACAGTTATGGGGTGGGTGGGGGGGGGGTCATTTTGCCTTGGCCCCCAAAATGTCTTGAAACGGCCCTGGGTGTGTGACTGAGTTTTGAAGGTGATTTGAATTGTATCAGATGTGTAAATATGACATGTGTATAACTTATTGTTTTATACTGGTAAAAACTTGTAGTGGAGATAAATCTACCTACATTTTACTTTACACTTAGTTTTGTTTTCTTGTTTTTATTGAACTATTTTCCTGTCCTGTCTGTCTCTCATCTTCCTGCGTCTCCTCTAAACTCTCCAGAAAAAACTGCTGCCAGGATTCTTACTTTTTCACCTCATCAGTTACTTTTCAACAGATCAAAGGGATCTCCTGACCGCAAAGCGGAGTGCGCCTTTCGATGCTGCGTCAGTGAGGTGAAATCACCGCAGCACCGCGCAGCACAGGTGATGAGCTGCGCAGCAGCAGAGCGCTTCAGGCACAAATAAGACAGAAAATAGAGAATATGTGCGGACATGAACGATCGTGTGCTAATTATAGTTTTTGGGTTGCGCCACTTTGAGAATGGACCGTGCGCTGGACGCAGCTGCCTGGATCGCTGCGCAATAACGCGCTGTGCCGCTCTTTGTGCTCTCTGCTCAGAAGAGTCCATAAATGATGTAATATAGATAGAAAACTTGTTTCCGGCTCCCCTGGATGTGTAAGATATACAGCTCCCCCATAATTCGATCCCTGCTCCTGGATGAAAAGCCGGACATTTTCATCAATACAAGAACCCGCAGTCCGGACGCCCGGACAGAGAGTGAAAAGTGGACATGTCCGGGGAAAACCGGACATACGGTCACCCTAGTTTAATATAATGCGGGAGATTACAGACATGCCTACAGTATTTTGCTCGTGCGCTTGCTGCCCTGGGCCCCTTAGAGTTCGCGGGCCCTGGTCAATTGCCCAGTTGCCCATATGGTTAATCCGGCCTTGGCTGCATCTGTTTCCAACGCTTTCCTCTTTTTAATTCTTGCCTTCTCCGCGCCACCCTTGCTCTTTCTACTTTCCATCTTTCCGTCAACTGCGTGGTCACGTGGTGCGCACAGGCGCATACGGGGGAAAAAACGAGCTGCAGCCTGCAGGTAGAGCCAGCCAGAGACAGCCGGGAGGAGCGTATGTGATCAGCCCGGCAGCCTCAGTGCCATGACTGAACACCGGCACCAAAAAATAAAAATAAAATGATAAAAAACAAAAACGAGAGCACCGGCCCCATGCGGCCCAAACATCGCGCGGCCCACCGGGAATTCTCCAGACCCTCCCGATTAGCCACTCCGGGCCTGGCTGAAGATAGCTGAGCCTGCTGCAGAGGAGAAGACATGATGCTGGAGATGGTATCAAACAAAACCTTAGGGTTATTCTTATTTTGACATATGAGGTTGCTGAAGAAAGAAGACCTGGCATTTTCTACAGCTTCGTTGTATGACTCGAGAAGTTCTTTAAAATATTCACGATGAACAACCAGACCTGTCCTCTTCCACCGTCGTTCCGCTTTTCTATAGGAGCGTCTAAGTTCAAGAATCTGGATGTTCAGCCAGGGTGAACTAGAGGCACTGGAACTGCGGCTGGTTTTGTAAGGGGCGACCTGATCTAGAATTTTGAGGCAGTGATCATTAAATGAGTTGGTAAGGAGCTCTACGTCATCAGAGGAAGGAGGTACAAAGTCAAAGAGGGAGGAGAAATTTAAAATGGTAGAACTGTTGATAATACGTCGTTGCTTAGCAGAGACTGGTAAAAGAGATTCAGAATTTAAGTTGATATGAAAAGAAACTGACTTATGGTCACTGAACACAACATCATTTATCTGCAGCTTATCAACAAGAAGTCCGTCGGAAAAGACCAGATCCAGGGTGAGGCCTGCTCTGTGAGTGGGACCAGACACGTGTTGAGAGAAATTAAAAGAATTCATCATGTTTAGGAACTCCCTAGTGGAGCAGTTAGATAGATCCTCAGAGTGGATGTTGAAATCTCCAACAATGATTATCCTGTCTAATTTAATAGTTGAAGATAGGAGATCCTGAAAGTCAGACAGGAAGGATGAAGTAGATCCAGGTGGGCGATAGACCAGAATCCCATAAACTGGTTGAACTCGACCAATTTTAATCATGATCATCTCGAATGAGCTGTAGGAGTTTGAGGATATAATTTGGCACGAAAAATGTTTCTTAAAGATAACAGCTGTTCCTCCACCGCGGCCTGTGGTTCGTGGAGCAGAGAAGAAAGAGCAGTCTTGAGGACAGAGCTCACGGAGATGAGTGACGTCATTTTCGCGCTGCCACGACTCGGAAATCCACAAAAAGTTTAATTTTTTGGTCCGGAACAGATCGTTGAGAATGTGAGACTTGTTGGTGATGGAGCGCGTGTTAATCAACATCATTTTCGCGGAGGTATCTGGTGGTGTATGTGCCGCGGGCTCGATAATGGCGGGCGGTTGGCGGGCTAAGCTACGTAGCGACTCCAGGCTATGCCCGCGGAGGTTCTTTGTCTCCCACTCCTTCAGGTAGCGTCCTGCATCAGGGGCACCATTTAGCAGCGAGATCAGCCCAACTCCGTTAAGTTTCTGTTGGATCCGCCACAACACAGCCGCGGAGCAGCGATCGGGAAGAGCTTCGCCTCTCAGGATCTTTCGGAGCTGAACGAAGAAGCCGGCTCTCTTCCCCCGTTTCCTCTTCCATGGCCTCTTGGGCAGCGGCAGGCCGACAGGTAACAGAGGGCTGACACCTGGGTTAACGCCAGGTTCCAGAGGTGGTGGGAAAGCAGGTCCAGTATCGGAGTTCTGGAGGTTGATCATTGAGGACCTGATCGACAACAGTAAGTCTCGATCATATGTTAGTAGGGACTCCGCACCAGATAGAGAAAAAACAATAAAAAACAGCAAATAACCAAAACAGATCAGGAGCCTAGCAGACGCACAGCCACTCATGGGCACCATCTTGCTTCTGAGTCCAGCTGTGAAAAAAAGAGTGGCGTAGCGACAGGTCAAAGTTTGAGGCTTAGCCACGCCCATACCTTTCAACTTTTGAAAAATCAGACAGTTGATTTTTTTCCCTATAAGAATATATAACAGAAGTTTGAAGGTGACCGGTGAAAAGGGCAACGGTGCATCATTCTTCAAACAACGTGTGTGAAAACCACTAAATCGAGCACTTGGACCAAAATGGCCAACCTCCTGTGCAACTTTGCACTCGCTCCAAGAGACTTTTTTGTAGGTCCTGAGACACTACATTAGTGTACCAAGTTTCGTAATCCCCAGTCAAAGCATGGCTTGGGGCTGACAGTTTTAATGGTCCTAGGGGGTGCTATTGAAGAAAATAGGCCACGCCCACCAGATTTTCACATCAGATTTTTTGGGGGGCCAGACTAGGATCACTCACCAGAAGAATTGTGGTGATATCTTTAGAAATGACGAAATTGGAGGCAAATGTATGACCACGACGGTACACCTGATTTTGCCGTGCCGCTACAGCCCCGCCCTCTTTTGAAAAACTCCCATAACGTGACCCCAAGCAACCCCCACTTGCCTTGAGTTACCAGCTACAAATGTGTGATTAAGTGAAATGGGACAATTTGGGACCTATCACAGTAAAACTTGACCTATTTGGTCCTGTGAGGGCGGGGCCTGTGTGATGTCATCATCCAACCATTCAATTTAGTTTGTGGCTGGATGTCAAATGACCACAGAAATTTGTGTAACTCTATTCGAGTATGAAGTTATAGCCATTTATATTTTTTTGGCGAGTAGTCGAACTTCGAGGCCTGGCCATGCCCCTCATCATATACGAAAAGTCAGTTTTATTTATTCTATTTGATTGCCCATTCCTTCTGAGCAATTTCCCACAACTTTCGAGACGATCGTGAAAAAAATGATTGAGTAAATCAATCAGAAGCGGACCCTAGAAATGGCCAAAACGGGGTCAAAATCACTACTTCAAATCAAAATGGCCGACTTCCTGTTTGATGTTGTCCATGGTTGCAAGAGGCTTTTCTGTGCGGACCGTTGAGTACTACAAGTGTACAAAATGTCATAACTGTACGACAAACTAAGGTTTATGGAGGGGGTATTTTTCACGCGCTGTGGAGCTAGTTTTATTGCAATATTTTTGGGACCTTTAAAATACAAAATTTTACACCACGCCTGACATTTGTGCAAAAATTCCAGAGTTTTCGGGTATGTTAAGGCCTCCAAAACGCCAATTTACTTGGCGGAAGAAACATAAACAGGGCAGATGCAATAGGCCTTCGCAGGGCTTTCGCTGCTCGGGCCTAAAAATATGCTTCATCAGAACACTTGCACCTTCTACCAACAACAGCATCATTTATGAGGAGAAAAATAAACCCCTCAGATGACTATTATTTGTTTAAAGAAAAAACTGTGTTTTAATTATGACCAATGACTTTTGGAGTATCTCAGATTTCAGATGATCACATTTAAAATCTTAACTTTAAGAGCACATTAGATGCTTTCTCAGACTACTTATTCAAGTTTTACAAACCAAACAATAAAGGTAAGAATATTATTCAATTAAAGGCCTAATATTCTTTGTATCGGCTGCTTTTTGTACCAGAATTTTAAAGTAGTATCACCTAAAGCCCAGTTCACATGCACAGATCTTTTTACCTGTCAGAAATGTTTCAAAAATTGAGACGGCACAAGTGAAAATGAAAAGATATCATGGATGTACCAGTTTTAGTATTTAAGTGTGTGATGTGCATCAAAAAACACGCAGTGCTTGAGCCGATTTCACACACAAACATTCCCCAGTCAGATGGAAAATCTCACATAACCTCTCTATCAGATGTGATTTTGGGATAAGCAAACATGGCAGAGGAGGAGCTTGCGACGTGCTTCTGTCACCTCGCTTTCTGATTGGCTAAACATCCCATTCAACAGGCAACATGTTTGTTTGTGTTGGTGGAACTAACTGATTCATCAACATTGTGTTTCATCAGGATGATTCACTGTGGCAATTATCTTGGAAAGGTCTTCTGTTGTAGACATACGTCTGATGATTATTTTCTGAGTTTCATCATCAATACAAACAAACAGACTCGGCTAGGGAACAAACTTGACCATTAAGTAGAGCGTGGACTGGAGTGTGTGACGGGGATGACTCTCAGCTCTAGAAACACAAATGTCTAACTCAGTAACCGTCAACCCGACGGAGGTGTGTTTTTTATTATTGTCAGGAGCAGCCATCTTGAACTGAGTTGACGTCAGTGTTAGATGAGCATCCATTTTCAACTTTCTGAAGGTTTCATTAGTTTAGTGCTTTCTGAGATGTTTTGCTAAAGCATGCAGACATGGGTAAAACATGATTGCCCTCCTTTCACACCAATATGAAGAGCAAAATCACAGCTTTTAACTTAGAAAACATTAATTCTTGAACAACTCTGCAAGACTTTTCTGCCAGCGTGGGTTAACTCTAAAGAAATAATGATGAGGCACCCAGAAATAAAATGCCTTCAAAAGACTGAAGGTATAAAAGAACAGACTGATGGTTAACTAAATTTCATGTTTCCCATCTTTGCTCTCTTGAGTTGAAGTGACTGATTTAAACCGAATAAAACAGAATCATCCAGAACCATAAAGGATTCCCATCTGTCACCAAAAGCTTGATCACATAAAAAGACTAAATGTATATCGGTCCTGTGGTGCAACAGCACCTAAAAAGGTCTCTTGGATGCTATTTATGTACGTCTCTGTCTTAATTTCAAACATGACTGCACATAAGCCTTTATTTTCACTTGGGGTTTTCAAGGAAGTCCAACTGATGTAAAGGTGCCGATAATCCTAAATCTCCAGTTGTTAACCCTCTCAGGCTCAAAATGAGTTTTGATAAAAGGAAGAACAACTACGTCCTTCAGGGGTACTTCTGAGTTAAAAAATGCTCATGAAATATGCATGTGGAGTAACCTGGATGGTAGGTTTTAATGTTGCAAATCTGCAACGGCTTCCTCCAGAGGGCTAATTTAAGATGCAGCATCAAATGAAATTGCCCTCTTAATTTAAGGAGAAGGTTGATTTAAAGCTGTGAAAGAGTCTCACCACAGTAGCTAGCTGGCTCAGAGCAGAAACTGCAATAAATCAGAGTGAATCCACACACTGTTTCATCAACGACTTGTATAATTACCTGTTTACACACACACACACACACACACACACACACACACACACACACACACACACACACACACACACACACACACACACACACACACACACACACACACACACACACACACACACAGTTCTCTAATAATTTTCCACGGCAGAAAACTGGTTTCCTGGGATTTCTCTCCACTTTTTCTGTGAAGAATATTTTCCAGATGATTGTTTTTATGGAATAAGTGAGATCTTTTAAGAGGGCGCCTTCGCCATGGTCTGTCCCATTCAAACTTCAGCTCAGTCCACTAGTGAGCAGCGATTACCACACTTACCTGCTGCTGTGGTTTACAATGTGGCTCAGTTGCTGAAATACTGAGTAATAGGAACAGCTCAGCATTGTGTTTTCATGTCACTTATTAAAAATGTGTGGGAGACCACTGAGCAGACAGCACTGGAATATAATCGACCTTCCTGTTACCCCATCCATCCATCCATCCATCCATCCATCCATTTTCGGCTGTTTATCTGGGGTCGGTTCGCAGGGGCAACAGCCTAAGCAGGGAGGCCCAGACTTCCCTCTCCCCAGCCACTTGGGCCAGCTCCTCCGGGGGAATCCTAAGGCATTCCCTGGTCAGCCGAGAGACATAGTCCCTCTAACATGTCCCGGGTCTTTCTTTAGGTCTTTTCCCAGTTGGACGTGCCTGGAAAACCTCACCTGGGAGGTTTCCAGGAGGCATCATAACTTGATGACTGAGCCACCTCAACTGGCTCCTCTCAATGTGGAGGATTAGCGGGTCTACTCCGAGCCCCTTCCAGATAACCAAGCTTCTCACCCTATCTCTAAGGGAGAGCCCAAACACCCTGCGGATAAAACTAATTTTAGTCGCTTGACCCAAAGCCATAGGTGATGGTTGGAATGAAGATCGACTGGTAAATCAAGAGCTTTGCCTTCTGGCTCAGCTCTCTCTTTATTACTACAGATCGGTACAACACCCGCATCGCTGCAGACACAGCACCAATCCGCCAATCGATCTTGCGTTCCATCTTTCCCTCACTCGTGAACAAGACCTTGAGGTACTGAAACTCCTCCACTTGAGTCAGGATCTCATCCCTGAAAAAGCATTCTACCCTTTTCTAACTTAAGACCAAGGGTTCGGATTTAGAGGAGCTGATTCTCATCCCATCTGCTTCACACTCAACTGCGAACCACTCCATTGAGAGCAGGAGATCCCGTTCCGATGAAGCCAACAGGACCACATCATCTGCAAAAAGCAGAGACCCAATCTTTAGGCCACCAAAACTGATCCGCTCAACACCTGGGCAGTGCCTAGAAATCCTGTCCATAAAAGTCACAAACAGAATCAGTGATAAAGGGCAGCCTAGTCAGACTCCAACTCTCACCGGAAACAAGCAAGACTTAATGTTGATTTTCCATTCAGTGCCACATAAATTTGGTGATCGTTGGCGCAGATGTGATAGTTAAACCATGCTGTTCCAGGATTTTGCCCAGCAGCAACAGATATATGGAGAAAAGGAGTGGCCCGATGACATGTTGTGAGATAAGTGTCTAACCCACGACATACAGAATCAGTTCGCAGACTACGGTGAAAGTTAAAACAATAATTTATCAAGGGAGAAACCAAGGGAGCAGCATAAAAGTAGCTGAGATCATCAATAGGGGTCAGGTGCGGGAATCTGCAGACAGATGGAGGTTAGATCCAACTCGAAAAGGCAACAGAGGATTTTGGTGATCTTTTGAGAACTTACAGTCTTGAGAGATGAAATAGCTCGGGGGGAGAAGCTGGTCCGGTCTGGGTCGATGAAGCTTCCAGGAGCAGGGATCCGGAGTTGGAGGTGGAGGGAGCTGAGTGTGAAGATGGTGCAGATCCAGGTGAGTATCGGTGGGCTACTGGAGGTGGATTTGGCCAGGGAGGGACTGAGAGACGAGCAGGTGTAGAAGTTCTCCAGAATTCAGTCAGTCAGAGATGGGTATGGAGGGTTTGTCTGGAAACAATGGCAGGAGATCAAAAATGCAAAATCCAAAGTCCAAAAATACAACAAATGCTGAATGGCAGGAGGAAAAAACCCATATCGTGACACCCAAGGACAGAGCCCTGAGGCACACCCCAAGGCAGCGAGATTCTGGGAGATGTACGGTCACCAATCTGGACAGTGATGGATCGGTTAGCTGGGTATGAGCAAAACCATTCAAGGGTAATACCCGGCACCCTAACAAAGAACTTGGTTTTGTATTAACATCTCTGAGTTTCTCTCACCCTGCTCTGCATCAGCACCATGTTCCTAAGATGATCCTACCACATGCACCCATAGTGGAACCACACCCCAGGACCAATCCTGGAATGGCTCTCAGTTCATGTCAAAACATAGCCACAAGCTCACAGGTTACACCAAAAGTATGAGGGCATGATAGAGCCGTGCTAAGCAGGAGGTCAGTGGACCAAGACCTGCTTCAAATTCCCAGTAGGCCCCACATCATGAGCACACTGACAATGTTACCCCCACAGTCTGCCCAGAATCCTACCACAACGAACCTCCACGACCTCACTACATTTGTTTTGTCGTGAACTTGTAAGACTTGCTGTCAGCTTTTCAGGTAACATCAATAAAAGTAGACACCACAGATGAACAGAAGTCATTCAGTGGGGTGATTTGTAACTGATGATCTTTGTTGCTGATATCTGAAAATTGACCAATTTGTATGAAGCTACACCTTCAATGACAGCAGCATCAGGAAAGCGGAGAAATAGCTGGGGAACTGAATCAGTCATGGGTCCTGTATAAGGTCATACACAGGGCAGGAGTAGAGATGAAGTGAAAGAGGAGAAAGATTAGAGAGAGAGGAGACGCAAAGAGTGGCTGATCATAAATAAGGTTTCCCTATGTGTGTGTGTGTGTGTATGTGAGTGTGTGTAGACAGAAAAGGTGATCCTCTCATCTCAGAGATTAGTGTCATCTAGGTTAGCAGGCTTATCCCATCTAATTCCTGGGACAGATGAGTGTCCTGCTTCCGTCAGAGACAGAAAATTGTCTATCTAATTAAACCAAGTCAGTTAGTAATCTAACTACAAGCTTCACACCGACCACACCTCACTTTGGCTCTGACAGTCTCATGGTAGTTAAAGCTGCAATGGTAATTTGGAAAACAAACTTTTTTCATACCTCTTACTAGCCTTTTACTGTAATATAGTATTGCAATAACTATACCATGGAGATAAAAACCACCTTGGTGAAGGTTTTTAGACAAATGCCAGCGAACCACCTTGTCATTTTATATATATATATATATATATATATATATATATATATATATATATATATATATATACATATATATATATATATATATATATATATATATATATATATATATATATATATATATATATATATATATATATATAATGACAAGGTGGTTCTCTGGCATTTGTCTAAAAACCTTCACCAATAACACAGCTCAAAAGCAACCATTGGACCATCCAGTTGCCAGTCTCGCTGAACTGCCGTACTTCCCTGCATCCTCTGTTCACTACACACTTGCGTATTTAGCTGGTGACCACTATGAGCAAGCAAGATGGGTTAAGTGTCTTGTCCAAGGACACAACATTCTCTGGGTTGAGCTGGAATCAAACCTGCAACCTTCTGATTACTGGACAACCCAAAGTACCTCCTGAGCTACTGCTGTCCCTTTGAAGACATTTAGACCAGTGTTTGAAGTGCTAAATAATAAGTGCTCCCCATTACATCATGACTGTACCATGGAGGTTCACAACTTAGTAGGAACAGCTCAAATGGACATTCTCTTTCAGCAATGGAAGAAGCCTTTTGCAGATGCACACATCATGTTTTTCTGGATGAAACATCATCAATGAGGCCATCTGATGTTCTTATGATAGCCAGGCCACTCTTGTGTTCTTGTGCCATTGATGACCCTCAGTTTTGAGAAGCTTCATTCAGCAGAAGAGGGAGAGCTATGGTTAACTTTTACCTTTGATTTTGACCCTGGTATGACCAGAAATCCATCATGGTGGTTTTTGGTTTTTGCACTGCAAACACATATAGAAATCCGCTAAGAACTTTGACTGTAAAGGTTTGTAACATAATGTTGGCAAGAATCATTCTAAGTATTGAGATGTTATGAGAGTCAGAAACATATAGAATTCATATAAAACTATATGTCCCTTTTGTAAATTTTTATCAAAATTTAAATCCGTTTTACTGTAAAAAAGATTTAACAATCATCAATAGCTAAAATTAACCCTTTAGAACCCAAACCCCTTTGAATTAGAACACAGATTGGAAAAAATACATCAAAAATGTAGAATGAAATAAAATAAATAAATAAGTGCAATAATTGTTTAAATATGTATAGACAGAATGTCAAATGGGGTTTTCAAACTTGAGTCTTTGACTCAAGAAGCAATTTTGCAGCTGTTTGAAATGGGTTGTGACACCGGTGTCACAACAGGTCCTTAGGGGTTAAATAGAGCTTTGATCAATACATCTTCTGTGCTAGAATATACAAGTGCTGGTAATAAAATTAGACCATCATGTTAAAGTTGATTTATTTCAGTAATTCCATTAAAAAAGTGAAACTTGTATTCATTCTTTACACACAGACCAATATATTTCAAACGTTTATTTCTTTATCATTGATGATTATAACTGATAGCTAATGAAAATCCCAAATCCAGTATCTCAGAAAATTAGAACATTGTGAAAAGGTTCAATATTGAAGACCCTTGGTGCCACACTCTAATCAGCTAATTAACTCAAAACATCTGCAAAAGCCTTTAAATGGTCTCTCAGTCTAGTTCTGTAGGCTGCGCAACCACTGACACCTTGCACAAAGAGGGCAAGACACAAAAGGTCACTGCTAAAGAGGCTGTCTGTTCACAGAACTCTGTGTCCAAGCACATTGATAGAGGCAAAGGGAAGGACAAGATATCATAGAAAAATGTGTACAAGCAATCAGGGTAACTGCACCCTGGAGAAGAATGTGAAACAAAACTCATTCAAAAATGTGGGGAGATTCACAAAGAGTGGACTGCAGCTAGAGTCAGTGCTTCAGAAACCACCACACACAGCCACATGCAAGACAGGGTTTCAGCTGTTGCATTCTTGTGTGAAGCCACTCTTTAACAACAGACAGCGTCATAAGCCTCTCACCTGGGCTAAAGACAAAAAGGACTGGACTGCTGCTGAGTGGTCCATGGTTATGATCTCTGATGAAAGTAAATTTAGCATTTCCTTTGGAAATCAAGATACCAGAGTCTGGAAGAAGACAGGAGAGACACAGAATCCACGTTGCTTGACCACAGTCAGTGATGGTTTGAGGTGCCATGCCATCTGCTGTTGGTCCATTGTGTTTTCTGAAATCCAAGGTAAATGCAGCTGTCAACCAGGAAGTTGTTGAGCACTTCCTGCTTCCTGCTGCTGACCAACTTTATGGAGATGCAGATTTCAGTTTCCAACAGGACTTGGCACCTGCACACAATGCAAAAGCTACCAGTATCTGGTTTAAGGACCTTGGTATCGCTGTTCTTGACTGGCCAGCAAACCCGCCTGGCCTTAACCTCATTGACAATCTATGAGGTATTGTGAAGAGCAAGATGCATTTCACAGAACCAACAATTCAGAAGAGCTGAAGGTCACTATCAGAGCAACATGGGCTCTTGTATCCCCTCAGCAGTGCCACAGACTGACTGGTGTGTGTGTGTGTGTGTGTGTGTGTGTGTGTGTGTGTGTGTGTGTGTGTGTGTGTGTGTGTGTAAACCACTGATAACTCTTCTGACTTCAGTATGAAGCGTCTCTTTCTCACAGGTTGTATAAACAGCATTACAACCGTAACAGCAGACTCCTCTGTGGTTTAATGCATCAGCGCATGGCCTTCTAGTCTGTGAAAATAAAATGAGGTCAAACTATTATTTATTTTAGATACAAGCTGTTACCAGGTATCTGAAGCCCATCCAGCCTCTTGCTATGATCACATTATCATTTATAAATGCCAGACTGATAAGGTTTTATCATCAAACAAACCAAACCAGCAGAAGCAGATCTTGCAAAGCAAATTTTGGTAAATGGGGATGCCAAGTTGCTTGGCAACCAAATGACTTCTGTTGTAATGAACAATAACATCTGCAATTGCTGCAGAGGCTCTCCATTCAAGACACTGAAAATAGGCTGACAATCTTTGGAGAGCAAAATTCTAAAAAGAGTCCAACTATGAAAGATGCTAATTATCTTAGATATACTAATCTTTTTCTTATGTCATCCAAACCATTGATGATTAGAGTACAGATTACAATGTGAGGCCATGGATCTTTGTGGAAAACAGATCGACTGCTACATCTGCGTTGGGAGTGATCCCTCAAGGGATCTTCCCATCTAGTCGACAGGTAGGATGAAAGGAGAGATAGGAAAACAGATTAGTGTTTCGTAATCATGGCTTTGTTCTGGTCCATTTGAAAAAGACAGAGCTGAGCTACAAGTTGAAGCTCTAGATTTGCTGATCCATCTACATTCTTTATACTTGCTTTGTCATTGTTACATCAAATAACATCCCTGATTCAAGGAACTGAAATTAGTTTATTTCTTGGGAAGGCCAGGCTCTGCCTTTTCGAAAAGGTAAGGAACTCCAGGGATAAGAGCTGCTTTTCTTCTGGATCAAAAGAACTGAGATAGTTTGGAAGTAACTTGGGTCAGTTCCTGGGTCACAACTTGCTACAAGGATTAAATATCTCCTCTGACTTGGGACTGCCTTGACATCTCTCATCCCTATGGAACTGGAGAAAGTTGAAGGGGAGATGGATGCTTGGGTTTCAATTCTGGATCCATCACCTGACCTTGAATGACTGGTGGGTGGATGGATGGAGGGATGAAACTTGGTCTAATTTTATGTAGTTGTGCACCAATTCATGATATCTGACAATAGTAGATCGTTTTTGTTGCATAACTGATGTTTAGTCTTCAGGAAAAGAAATCCTCACAGTGACGCTCCGAATTTAATTTGAAATCTTTCACAACACCCTTTCCAAGTAAATGCTGATTCTTCAGTCTGAAGCACAGTGGTGGACCAGCGTTTCCACCCACAGAGCCACAGCGTTCGCTTGGTGGAAAGATTTCATGTAAAGCTTAGATCTGAATTGATAGGACTCTTTGGTCTCATGCTGCTGCAGAAACGGTTTTCTGATCTTTTCTCCCATTTTGCTGGCGTCGTGTTTAATGGTTGCTGTGGCATTCAACATAAGACAAAAAAAATCTCTGGCTGGCTGTTGCTTATCATCTTGCATGCTGCTTTGGCTTTTTGACCCCTCGTTGAAACAGTTTTTATCTTTAAACAGATGACACCCTTGGCTCTGAAGCAGGCCTCAACAGCTTTGAGTGTACCAGCTGCTTTATATAAAAGCACATTCTTCTCACCATTAAAATGGTAGCATTATACACGTACGTTCATACATTTGACTGAAAAGTCCCAAATGCTGTGATAAAACATGCCATGGTTTCCACAGACCCTGTTGGTGATCCCAGAGAAATGCCAGCGTTTTTTTTTTAACCAAAGCCAGCTACAGTGTACATTTTAGGACATCCTCAGGTCTCAGGAAAACATCAGTCATCATATCAAACAGCCCATAGACAAAGCACATTTAATTAAAAACCCATCAGCCTTCTGACTAAATGGCGTCAGACCACGCAGACTAAAGCAAAACTCCATCAGACCAAACTGACACAGAAATAGCATCCTGCAGGTGTCACCAGTTTATTTTTGTTTACACTCTAAATCATTGCATTTGTTACAAACATATCCCAACAAACTGTGGAAAGGTATTGCATAGCTAAAGGGTGAGGGGTGAGGAGTAACTTATGGCACTTGGATAAGGCTACGGTCACTCCAAAATGTGAGGAAACAACAACTGTTTACATTCTAACCATAAAAATAAAACAAGTGGTTCCCAGAAGTAAGACGGATTTATTAAACAGAATAAAATGAAATAAAACATTTTTTAAAAAGTGATAAAACTAATTACTAAATGGAATAACTGGTAAATAGCCTGTAATTGTATAGTGCTTTCTTAGGGCTTTACAATGTCCCAAGGCGCTCACTCACACATTCACACGCTGGTGGGGATGAGCTACGAAGTAGCCACAGCTGCTCTGGGGTACACTGACAGAGGCGAGGCTGCCGAGCACTGGTGCCACCGGTCCTTCCGACCACCACCAGCAGGCAACATGGGTTAAGTGTCTTGCCCAAGGACACAACAGCAGCATTCTCTGGTCAGATCCAGGATTGAACCGGCAACCTTCCATTTACTGGACAACCTGTTCTACATCCTGAGATACTGCTGTCCCATAGATGCAAATACTAAAATTAATTTCTACTGCATTCCCCAACCGTTTGCACTGTCTTTCGCTCTGACTTTGAACCATAGAAAGTTTTGACTAGTTTATGGAGGGGTGCAGCCAACTTGTCAAAAACTTCCATGATCCGCCAATCAGTGTTGGGAAAGTTTGTTTAAAAATGAACTAGATCAAAGTTCAGTTCATACATTTTAAAATTAACTAGTTCGTTTCTTAGTTCATCATTAAAAAAAGTTTGAACTAAGTTCACTGTTCTAAAAACAAACTCGTTCATAGTTCTTTTTTCTCCTATATACATACATACATATATATATATATATATATATATATATATATATATATATATATATATATATATATATATATATATACATGCATACATATAAGATAAGACTGTCAAAAATTTTGTGTAAAGGGGCCCCATATCTGTTTTCACCTTGGGCCCCCAAATTACTAAATCCACCACTGCCTAAAATATACACGATAGGTGTGTTTTCTGCCCTGGCCATGGAAGAAAAAATAGTTTTATCATAATTTTTCTCATTTCTACAAAGAAAAGGAAAATAGCAGGAATGCTAGTGATTTGGGCGTGTGTGAGTCTTTTGAACACAACCTTTGTTGGATTAAACTCTGAGACAGATAAAAACATTTTACTGCGCTAACAGTACCCAGATGGCAGATGTGATATAAAAAGCAAATTATTTCATGCATGAGCTGCAGACTTCTTGTATAAATTGAACCAGACTGGTCCAGACTCTCTTCTTTATCATGAGGCCAGATAAGCCAGTCATGTGTCTCCGCAACTAGACAATCCTCGTAAACTTTTTTAAAAAGAACATTTATTGCTTTCCAATTAAATTTACTCAATAGGAAAATATGTTGTCAGGCAAAGCCAGAGGCAGAGGACTCCCAGGCAGTATGTAATCATTTTCGTTTTAAACCTGCCTAATGCAGGCCGGCTCAGGCTGAGGGCAATTTTGATTGTTTGTGCTAAATCCAAGTTTTCAAATTCAAGCCTTTAAAAATGAAATTACACACACACACAGATGCACACACACACACACACACACACACACACACACACACAGATGCACACACACACACACACACACACAGATGCACACACACACACACACACACACACACACACACACACACACACACACACACACACACACACACACACACACACACACACACACACACACACACACACACACACCTGTAATTGAGTCAAACACCAAATGAAAAAGTGAATCTGTAGTTGAACAAAAAGGTGTGTGTGTGTGTGTGTGTGTGTGTGTGTGTGTGTGTGTGTGTGTGTGTGTGTGTGTGTGCTTTTCCCATAACAACACCAAGATGTTACAGCTCATTTTTGGGACATCAGCACCATCAACATTTTCACCAGCTGCCACTCCGGCAGCAAAATATTTTTTGTAGGTTATTGCAAAAAAAAAAAAAAAAAAATCAAAAAATCAATAAACGTTTCAGAAGATGTCATTCAATTGGTCAAAAAGACTTGAATTAGGTGGTTGACACATCTGAGTCGGATATCTCTTGGTCTCCCTGTGGAGAACTTTGGGGAGAGAACCTGGAGAAAAGCTAAGTCTATTCAGGGATTACTTATACAATATGATCAAAAGTTTAAAGCCACTTAAAAAATGTGCAAAAATCTTTTTTTGAATGGGTGGATTGTATCAAGGTTCCAAGTAGAGTTTCAACAAGAAGAAATGGGTTAGACTAAACATTTTCTGAGCATGAAATTAACTGAAAACAAGGTTTGTTGTTTAAACAGAAACAGGCTGGTGTACAGCTGATCCAAGGTTAAGTCCACGAGCATTTAAAAGGCAAAATCTTTCTGTCAGGTTATCCCACTGTCATGATGTTCTGATGACAAAGGCAACAAAACGTTATTATTGTTAACGTCATCGGGTTGTTGAACTGCACAAGCCGGGTAAAACATTTTATTTCTTAAATGATCTTGACGGTTATAAAGTCAAGACCCAACAAATTCCACCAGCACTGAGTGAGAGGATCCACTAATGATAATGGGATTTTTTGGAGGCATGTCCCTAAACTTTTGATGGTCTGTGAAACAGCCTAATCTAATTTAATTTAATTTAATTTAATTTAATTTAATTTAATTTAATATAATTTAATTTAATTTAAAATGGTCATTGAGCACCTTCCTGCCACCAGTCAAGGCTGCCCAAGGTGTAGTAAAAGATAAAATCATAGACACTACATAGCACAATTGGGATAAACAAAAGACCATGCTATAAGAAAATGTCATGTGACACATAAATGAATTATAGACCAATATCTAACCTTCCATTTTTATCCAAAGTCCTGGAGAAAATAGTGGCCATCCAAGTATGTGAGCATTTAAACACTAATGCTCTGTTTGAGGAATTTCAATCTGGTTTTAGAGAGTATCACAGCACTGAAACTGCATTAGTGAGACTTACAAATGATATTCTTATGGCCTCAGATAAGAATCTTGTGTCTGTTCAAGTCTTGTTAGATCTCAGTGCTGCCTTTGACACAGTTGATCACAATGTTCTTTTAGAAAGACTTGAACATGTTGTAGGGATCAAAGGAGCAGCGTTAGGCTGGTTTAAATCCTACCTGTCTGATAGATTTCATTTTGTAAATGTACATGACAAATCTTCTTCATACTCCAGGGTTACTTGCGGAGTACCACAGGGTTCAGTGCTTGGACCAATTCTTTTTACTATATATATGCTCCCAATTGGTAAAATCATTAGACAGCATGTGATAAACTTGCACTGTTATGCTGACGATACTTAGCTATATTTATCCATAAACCCTGATGAACCTAATCGGTTGGGTAGATTACAGGCTTGTCTTGAGGACATAAAACATTGGATGACTCTAAACTTTTTGCTTTTAAATCAAGACAAGACGGAAGTTCTCATCTTTGGACCAGAAATCCAGAAAAGGAAATTGCTTAGCCAATCACCTGACCTTAATGGCATTAAATTAGTCTCCGAGAACAAAGTAAAGAAGCTTGGTGTTATCTTTGACCAGGACATGTCATTCAAATCCCAGGTTTCACAAGTTTGTAGGATTTCCTTTTTCCACCTTCGGAATATTGCTAAGATTAGAAGCATACTTTCCAGGAGTGATGCTGAAAAACTAGTTCATGCATTTATTACATCAAGACTGGATTACTGTAATTCATTACTCTCAGGAAGTCCACAGAATGTAGTTAAAAGTCTTCAGCTTGTCCAAAATGCTGCAGCTAGAGTTCTGATGAGAATTAAAAAGAGCAATCATATCTCTCCTGTCTTGGCTTCCCTACATTGGCTACCTGTTAAATTCAGAATAGATTTTAAGATCCTCCTTCTCACATACAAAGCTCTTAATAATCAAGCTCCATCATACATCAGTGATCTGATTGTTCCATACATTCCTAACCGAGCACTTCGCTCTCAGACTGCAGGTTTACTGGTGGTTCCCAGAATATCTAAAATTAGGATGGGAGGCAGATCTTTTAGTTATCAGGCTTCTCTCTTGTGGAACCAGCTCCCAGCCTTAGTCCGTGAGGCAGACACTTTGTCTACATTTAAGAATAGGCTTAAAACATTTTTATTTGATAGGGCCTATGGTTAAAATCTGATGTTAGCCTATCTGGACAAGTGGGGGAGTAGAGGGAGGTGGAGTGTACAGTCGGTAAAGACGACTCTCCCTTGCCCTGCCTCCAACATGCCTCCATCTAAATCGGATAGATTATCCAGAGTTATCTCTGTAGTTATGCTGCTATAGGCTTAGACTGCTGGAGGATACACTGACCACTTTCCACACTCTACTGCTTTCTTTTACTCTCTGCTCTTTAACTGTATTACTTTCTGCAATTTCAGCTGTTAACTTTATTTTCTCTCTGTGTTTTTCTCCCCAGAATAAGCTACAACGATGTTCTGCTGAGCTGTGGTGGCCTCATGGAGGGGGCCATCGTCTAGCACACTGCTGCTAACCACTTAAACAATCTCCTTCTCCTGATAATAACTTTATGCTTTCTTGACATTGGACGTGTTACTGCTAGTTTACCCGTTTAATTAGAGATCCACTAGGATAAATACAATAAAGTTGATCCCACCAGACAGAATATTTACTAAGACATCACAATAGAACTATAGACACATTATTGTGCGTGTGTGTGTGTGTGTGTGTGTGTGTGTGTGTGTGTGTGTGTGTGTGTGTGTGTGTGTGTGTGTGTGTGTGTGTGTGTGTGTGTGTGTGTGTGTGTGTGTGTGTGTGCGTGTCTGCTCTGTCTTTTCGATCCCCAGTGAGTCGTGGAGGATGACTGCTTATACTGAGCCAGGATTCTCTGGAGGTATCTTCCTGTTAAAAGGGAGTTTTCCTCTCCACTGTCGCTGCATGCTTGCTTAGTATGAGGATTGCTGTATAGTCACTGACACTCGTCAGTGACTTGATGCAATTTGCTGGGTTCCTTATATAGGAAACATTATTTCTGATTGGCTTAATGAACTGTGAATTGGAATGTTTATTATGTGAAGTGCCTTGAGATGACTCTTGTCGTGATTTGGCGCTATATAAATAAACTTGAATTGAATTGAATAAAAAGCAGTAAAAACAATAAAACATCGCAACAGATAAAAACCCAAAAATTGGCAATAAAATGTCTGTTTCAACTGAAGCAAAGTCTTCAATTAATTACATGGAGATGTTTTGTTTTGCTCCCATTTCTTTTTCTGTGTGTGTGTGTGTGTGTGTGTGTGTGTGTGTGTGTGTATGTGTGTGTGTGTGTGTGTGAGTGTGTGTGTGTGTGTGTGCGTGCGTGCGTGCGTGCGTGCGTGCGTGCGTGCGTGTGTGTGTGTGTGTGTGTGTGTGTGTGTGTGTGTGTGTGTGTGTGTGTGTGTGTGTCTGCTCTGTCTTCTCGATCCCCAGTGAGTCGTGGTGGATGGCTGCTTATACTGAGCCAGGATCCTCTGGAAGTTTCTTCCTGTTAAAAGGGAGTTCTATTTTGTCTAGTCTTAGCCCTTAAGCTAGCTGCTATTGGAAGGATGATCTCCGCATCAGCCAATCATGAAGAGCTTAAATGTACGCCCACCAATAGTGGGCCCCCTCGTGGTATATAACCGCAGTGACCCCACTGCTCACCTCCTTTTTCTCTTCATGCCAAGCTTGAGAGCTTTATTAAAGAGCAAATATTATCCCAAAAGAGCAAAATTATCTGAAGACGACTTACCAGCCATGTCCAGCGACGCCAGACCCTGCCCGACCTGCCACATGTTAAGCCACTGGCCCCACTGGTTATGATGGGAATAAGAGCCATTGGAGGTGAGCAGTGGGGTCACTGCGGTTATATACCACGAGGGGGCCCACTATTGGTGGGCGTACATTTAAGCTCTTCATGATTGGCTGATGCGGAGATCATCCTTCCAATAGCAGCTAGCTTAAGGGCTGCGACTAGACTCATAGAATCTGGGGTTACAATACGTAACCAACGTTTTCCTCTCCACTGTCGCTGCATGTTTGCTTAGTATGAGAATTGCTGTAAGGACACTGACACTAGTCAGTGTCTTAATGCAATCTGCTGGGTTCCTTATATAGGAAACTTTTTTCTGATTGCCTTCATGAACTGACCTGTGTTGGAATGTTAACTGTGTGAAGTGCCTTGAGACGACTCTTGTCGTGATTTGGCGTTATATAAATAAACTTGAATTGGAGTGAATTGAATTGAGGCCCTGTCCACACGTAGCCGGGGATCTGCCAAAACGTAGATATTTTTCTACGTTTTGGCCTGTCATCCACACGAAAACAGAGTTTTTTCACACGAAAACGGATCTTTTTAAAAACTCCGGCCAAAGTGAAGATCTGCGTTTTCTCCATTTTGGGTGTCTGCGTGTGGACAGACAAAACCGGAGTTTTAAGGTCCGCAATGTCACTTTCCGCGACAAAAAAATGCTGACATCACGTGTGCGACCTGTGTTTATACTAGCCGACAGCATGGATGCCCTCAGAGCTGCGCTCGCTTTATCAATTGTCCCAGCACTTTTTGCTTGTTTGTTTTTGCAAGCGGAATTACTGCTCCTTGCGGAAGACCACAGACGAAGGACGAGGTTAAGAACGGGGGAAGTACTGCCGCCTACAGGTCTAGCACGTCCTTAACAACGTATTTATCCGGGTTCATGTGGACAGAGTTTTTGTGTGGTGTGGATGCAAGTTTTTGGAGGGGCGGATATTCGTTTAAAAAAAAACCCGGCTACGTGTGGACTAGGCCTGAATTCTTGTTGCAGGTCGAAGCACGTTTGTTCGATTTTTACCCCTTCTTTCCATCGGAGCCGTCAGCAGCACGTTACTGCAGCAGCATGTCATAGCTGCTGATAGGAACCACTGTGGTCAACAGAACCTTTTACACCGGAGCCGTCAGCAGCGCAAGTCGGCCGCGTCTCAGGAGCAGCATGTCGCGGCCCTTACGCGCCGGTTCTATTTTCTACGCACGATGTCTCTGAAACGGTTCAAGTTCGACATTTTTGGGGAAGGAAAGACAGGAAATCAGACGCGTAAACGGAGCGAAGCTCCTGAGATTTCCAGAATAAAGAAACGTACTGCCTTCCGGTCAGTGGCGGCTGGTGAAAAATATTTTTGGTGGGGCTGTGCTATTTTTTTTAAACAAACTTGTGCTTTCTGAGCTTTGTGCACAACTTCACTATTTCCTGAATTAAGCACAGCTCTTTTATTTCCTGTCTTACATTATTGGACAAAGGGATTAATCCACGTGTGTCTGACTATTGGCACACTGCCTTGCGGACCAAGGTTGAAAAATACTGCATTAAATTGCACATAAAATAACATGACCATAAATGGTCCACATCCACATTACTGTTTGTGAAACTAACATACTGGAGAATTTCATCACAATAATATTAAATAAACAAGTATGTACCTGATCTTTTGCATGCTGTTGGTGAAGCTCTGGATGACCCCTGTGATGGAGACAGAGTCAATGTTCCTCTTCTGCAGCTGGTTGAACAGCATGTCCACATGTGGCATGATCTTGTGGCATAATGCCAGCAGAAAGCCAAAATCTTCTTCCTCCAGCATTCTCACAAAGCCTCTTGCCTCTCTCTCAGTGATTGGATCAAAGTCATCCGAGTCTCTGATCATCTGGAAAAATCTGAGGAGGTCATCCTTGTGCTCATACACTGTGTTGACATCTCTCTCTCTTGGACAAAATGTGCCGGTTCTGATCCACTTCTTCATTGTGTTTCTTCACTGCAAGCCTGCGTCCCTCGTTTCTAGCTGCATGGCAATGTTAGCTCTGCCTAGCATAGCTAGCTTCACCGTGTTGTCCATGTGTGCCCGGGATAACTCATGTTTCTTCACCTTCTCAGAAAAATGTTTCATGTCCTAAACTCCTGACTCAATCCATGCCTTTTCTGTCACAGTCGTTTTGAATAACAAACACGGAAAGCAAAAATAACGCATTAGCGTGATTGCATCCAGCTAGCCAAGCCTTCCCAGAAGCCTCGTGTGTACAATTTACCTCTCTCCCCCTCCTGCTGGCTTATCTTTACGTCGGGCTGATCTGGTCCAAGCTCTTTGACATTAAGTTTTTCCACCATAGTTCTCCTCTTGAACGGATACTGGAGAAGAGACCAAACTGAATTCAGTGGCTGCTGAGATCCGGTATCCATGCTGCTGGTTGTAGGCACACTGGCGTCCATGTCTATTACGTCTGCGTCACGACCGTCACGAGTCACGACCAAAAACGTGCTGGAGTCGACTCTCCGAGTTCTACCGAACACCAACGAAAGCCTTTGGCGGTAGCTCTATTGCCCATCATGCTTCTGAAACAACGTCGACGCTGATTGGATACATTCCCATTCCTACCCTTTGATTTTCTTGTCAGCAATTGGACAGCTGGTCCCGTCCTGTTTGGGCGATTGAAACACAGCCCACAGCCTCCACCGCTCGGCAGAGACCGGCAGAGACCAATATAGCAATATATATATATGATTTATTTTTGTTACAAAACACACAATTAACTTAGAATATGTGATTATTGTTAATTTTATTTATTTATTTTTTAAATAAAAATGAAAAACACTGGGGAAACTGGGAGGGGGGCACCCTATCACCCTCTACTGGCCAGCCGCCACTGCTTCCGGTTGCTTTATTTAAAAACAGTTACTAACTGTGCGGCCCCGTGAGAAGTTATCACCTAGCTAGCGGTCTCCTTTGTTATCAGGTCCGTATTGGCGATTATAAAATGGACAGAACATAAAACACAAACCTTTTGGGGCCATGTTGTAATTTTCTCCTGCTTGTTGTTGTGTTTACTGACGAAGTCACTCCGTGCTCTGTCGGTGACAGCTGCTCCCCTGCTGCTTCGCGTCTCGTGGGAAGGGCCAAGCAGCAGCTTACGCGAGCAAGACGTGCTGCTGCAGTAACGTGCTGCTGACGGCTCCGGTGGAAAGAAGGGGTTATAGTATCCAGTCCTTTGAGTCCTGTATTAATGAGGTGAAGTCTTGGCTAATGGCCAACTATCTACATCTGAATGAGGGAAAGACAGAGCTCATTGTTTTTCACCCCAACAGCAGGAATGTGGATTGTTATGTTGATCTTGGCCCTCTTTCTCCATACTCAAAACCAGTTGTTACCAGTTTGGGGGTGAAACTTGATGCAGGACTTAAATTTGATGCTCACATCAATTCTGTGATCCGGTCCAGTTTCTTTCACCTGAGACGCCTTGCAAAAATCAAGCATATGCTGTCGAGAGCCCACCTGGAGCGGGTTCTGCATGCCTTTGTAATTTCTAGGCTTGACTACTGCAACTCTCTCTATGCAGGGTTGTGTCAGTCATCACTGCGTCGCCTACAGGTTGTGCAGAACAGCGCAGCCAGGTTCCTGACTGGGACCAGGAAACGTGACCACATCAGTCCGGTTCTGGCCTCCCTGCACTGGCTTCCGGTTTGCTATCGCTCACAATTCAAAATCCTCGTCTTTGTTTATCATTTCTTCCAGGGTGGTGGTCCCCCCTATCTAGCCACTCTCCTGAACAAACATTCCCCATCACGCGCTCTGCGCTCCTCTGACCAAGGCCTGCTCGCTGTCCCTCGTTCTAGGTGTCGTACCCGTGGGGACCGGGCTTTCTCAGTCCTAGCACCGTTACTCTGGAACCAGTTGCCACCCTCAGTTAGGCTGTCCCCATCTCTGCCAGTCTTTAAGAGTCACCTAAAAACACACCTCCTCCGCTTGGCGTTTCCAGAACATGTTTGATTTTGGCCCTCTTTTATGTTGAATTTATTTCACAGTTTTCATTGGTTCACTCAATCCATCCACTCAATCCAATTGCGTTTTCACACATTTGTCCTGTACCAGAATGTTTCATCTATCTTGTAATTTGTATTTTGTAATTTGTATTTTGTAATTTGTATTTTGTAATTTGTATTTTGTAATTTGAATTGCTTTTATTGTTGATTTATTCAATATATTTACCTATAACTGAACCATGTTCAGCACTTTGGGCTTCCTGACAGGGTTGCGGAAGGCGCTTTATAAATAAAGCTTTGATTGATTGATTGATTGATTGATTGATTGATTGATAGTGAAAAAAGAAAGGATAATTTTATTAAAGTGTCTCAGAACATGGAAGAGACTACATGACATTTTGCTGTGAAGTGAAAAATATGAGACAATTGGAACAGTGGTCCCATCCACTGTCCTCACATGTTCCCTCCCTGTGGAGTGTGCCTGGAAATCAGGAAGTTTCCTAATCCAATCCCTGAACTGCTTCAGCTGAGTACTTTGGATGTGGGAGATTAGCAGCTCTGCTCATTTAGCTGCATTTCAGAGATGCCACTTTTTGGTCACAATCAAAACTGTAGGAGAAGGTCAGCACTTTGACCAAGAGTTACCCCGGTTTCACACTGCAGGCATCAGCGGAATGGAAGAGCAGCGGGGCGGCTCACTCACGAACTTCAAAGTGGTCCTTTTTACACCGGGAGAGTCTTGGCCGCAGCAAGGCTTCCTCGCTGCGCCTTGCTTTACCCGCGAGATTCTATAATCCCTCGAGACTTCCGACACCTTCCTCATCGAGAGATCACAACCCCCGCATCACTGCAGACGCTGAACCAATCCGCCTGTCGATCTCCCGATCCCTCCTACCCTCACTCGTGAACAAGACCCCGAGCTATTTAAACTCCTCCACTTGAGGTAGGACCTCTCCCCCGACCCGGAGTTGGCAAGCCACCCTTTTCCAGCCGAGAACCATGGTCTCAGATTTGGAGGTGCTGATCCTCATCCCAGCCGCTTCACACTCGGCCGCGAACCTACCCAGCAAGAGCTGAAGTTCACAGCTGGATGTAGCTAGGAGGACCACATCATCCGCAAAAAGCAGAGACGAGATTCTCCTTCAATCAAACTCGACACACTCCACACCACGGCTGCACCTAGAAATTCTGTCCATAAAGGTAATGAACAGAACCGGTGACAAAGGGCAGCCCTGGAGGAGTCCAACCCTCACCGGGAACAGGTCCGACTTACTACCGGCTATGCGGACCAAACTCATGCTCCTCTGGTAAAGGGACTGAATGGCCCTTAACAGAAAGCCACCCACCCCATACTCCTGGAGCGTCCCCCACAGGGTGCCCCTGGGGACACGGTCATAAGCCTTCTCCAAATCCACAAAACACATGTGGATTGGTTGGGCAAACTCCCATGCCCCCTCCATCACCCTTGCAAGGGTATAGAGCTGGTCCACAGTTCCACGGCCAGAACGAAAACCACATTGCTCCTCCTCAATCTGAGATTCAACTATCGATCGGACCCTCCTCTCCAGTACCTTGGAGTAGACTTTCCAGGGAGGCTGAGGATTGTGATCCCCCTATAGTTGGAACACACCCTCAGGTCACCCTTCTTAAAGATGGGGACAACCACCCCGGTCTGCCACCCCACAGGAACTGCCCCCGATGACCACGCAATGTTGCAGAGACGTGTCAGCCATGACAGCCCTACAACATCCATAGCCTTGAGATACCCAGGACGGACCTCATCCGCCCCCGGGGCTCCGCCACTGTGTAGTTGATTGACTACCTCAGCAACTTCTGCCCCTGAGATTGGACAGTCCATTCCCAGGTCTCCCGGCTCTGGTTCCTCCTCGGAATGCGCATTGGTGGGATTGAGGAGCTCCTCAAAGTATTCCTTCCACTGTCCGACTATAGCCCCAGTTGACGTCAGCAGCTCCCCATCCCCACTGTAAACAGTGTGAGCGAGTTGCTGCCCTCCTCTCCTGAGGCGCCGGACAGTTTGCCAGAACCTCTTTGGAGCCAATCGATAGTCTTTCTCCATGGCCTCACCAAACTCCCCCCACGCCCGAGATTTTGCCTCGGCAACTGCCACTGCTGCACCCCGCTTGGCTATCCGGTACCTGTCTGCTGCCTCCGGAGACCCACAGACCAGCCACGCCCTGTAGGCCTCCTTCTTCAGCCTGACAGCTCCCCGAACCTCTGGTGTCCACCAGCGGGTATGGGGCTTGCCACCACGACTGGCACCGGCCACCTTGCGACCACAGCTAGCAACAGCCGCCTCAACAATCGCGGAGTGGAACAAGGCCCACGCTGAGTCAATGTCCCCCACTGCTCTCGGGACGCGGTCAAAGCTCTGCCGGAGGTGGGAGTTGAAGACCATCTTAACAGGTTCTTCTTCCAGGCGTTTCAGCAGACCCTCACTATATGTTTGGGTCTGCCAGGACTACACGCCATCTTCCCCTGCCATCTGATCCAACTCACCACCAGGTGGCAATCAGTTGACAGCGCCGCTCCTCTCTTCACTCGGGTGTCCAAAACATACAGCCGCAGGTCAGATGATACGACTACAAAGTCTATCATCGACCTGCGACCTAGGCTGCCCTGGTACCAAGTGTACCGATGGGTATCTTTATGTTCGAACATGGTGTTCGTTAGGGCCAAACTGCGGCTTGCACAGAAGTCCAATAATGAAACACCACTCGAGTTCAGATCAGGCGGGCCGTTCCTCCCAATCACACCCCTCCAGGTCAAGCTGTCATTGCCCACGTGAGCATTGAAGTCCCCCAGCAGGACAATGGAGTCCCCTGATGGAGCACTATCTAGCACTCATCCCAGGGACTCCAAAAAGGGTGGGTACTCTGAACTGATGTTTGGTCCATAAGCACAAACAACAGTCAGGACCCGTTCCCCGACCCGAAGGCGCAGGGAAGCTACCCTCTCGCGTAGAGTCGCAGAGTGTCGTGGGGCTAACAGAAAGCCAACCCCAGCCCTCCGCCTCTCACCCAGAGCAACTCCAGCAAAGGAGAGTGTCCAACCCCTCTCAAGGACTTGGGTTCCAGAGCCAATGCTATGTGTCGAGGTGAGTCCGACTATATCTAGCCGGTACCGCTCAACCTCTGCCACAAGCTCCTGCTCCTTCCCCGCCAGCGAGGTGACGTTCCATGTCCCAAAAAACAGTTAATTGTCTTACCTCTCAAATAATCACAGAAAATAAAAAAGGAAGAAGATCTCTAGAATTTTGAATAAAATCTGTGTACATAAAGTAAAACACTACACCAGAGCTCCTGCTGGGAGCTTCCTGATCTTTGTTCAGTCTCACCCTCTCACAGCCATGTGTGAGACTGACTGAGGCTGCATTGAGATGTGCGGGCCCGGGGTCGCTCTGTGGATTTGTCTGCTTGGTTCATTAGGGTCAGTGCAAGGATGTATTCTGTTTGCTCAGTGACATCACTCTGCTTCCAAAGTGAGCCTGTCTTTGCAAAAAGGAGCCATTTCTACAAAGCTCATGGTTTTTATTCTTCACCATTATCTCAGGGAACCTGCAACCGAACGAAGAATCTGTTGTTTATATAAGTGAAACTTTTGTTGTGTTTTGGAAGACTCGATATTATGGGTTTAGTTAATCAGAACGTTTGTCAGAGTTTAAGTTTGAACCATTTCTTCAGCATTCCACAGGTCTCAGTCATTGCACATACAGTACATTAATAGGGTTATCTGCACATGTAATCGGGACCATGTTTGTGTGTGTGTGTGTGTACACTGACACAACCCCAGCTTCCTTGTCCATTCCTCAGAAAGCACAGTAATTCATCGTCTGACAGCTGTTTTCTTTTCTGTGAGCCTGCCCCGCTTGGATCCTGGGGTGTAATTCCACACACAGGGCCAGCTGGAGATTTTCCTGAAGAGAGAAAAAGAGAAAAAAAAAGAGAGAGAGAGAACTGAGCTCAGATCTGACATGTTTGACTGGGGTGAGATCAACATGTCTCCTCCAGTTAGTATGTATTTTGTGCCCAAACCAAAGTTCAGGGTACTTTTAATGTAGTTGTACTTTAAATTCATGTCTGTGTCATTGGATGTGCTCAGTTTTATTAACTTCTTCATAAACACCTGCTGTGTTCATTCACTTTAAGCTGTGAAGTGTAACAGCTAATGCTGACTGGAGTGACTTTAGAGCCGCTTTTTACAGTCATGGTGTAAAGATAAAGCATCGTCTTTGGTTGGGATTTTGGAATTCATCTCAGTTAAAAAATAATGCGGTTTTTACCAAATTCTGCATTTATTTAAATTTAATCTCAAGTGTAAATAAACTCTCTTGCTTGAAAGGGATGCAGGAAGAAACTTGTACTCTCTAAAAAGATCATGTGCTTGGACAGGTTCACATGCCAAAAAAATGATGCTGCTTTCTGACCCCATTCTCCTCTTCTTTCAATGTGACAATGTGTACTTTTTACCAGTAATCTCTGGAAGCATCCATCAAAATGTTGTTGAAAGAAGAAAATGAAAAGAAATTATGCCCAGTTGACGGAAAGTTTTGGCAGTAGGGTTGTCACGGTATGAAAATTTAACCTCACGGTTATTGTGACCAAAATTATCACGGTTTTCGGTATTATCGCGGTATTTTTTAAACGGTGTTGCATATGTTCAGAAAGCATTGATAGTCCTGTTCTACACAAACTGAAATAGTTCTGGAAAGGTTTAACAGTGTTTATTAAACCTAAAATAACACAAAGCCTTAGCAAAAGTGCAACTTTTCACAAGTAAAGGAACAAATAGCTTCTTTTTCTGGAACTTGTTACAGTAGTCAGTGCAGGTTTAAATTATACAAATCCAAACATTCAAAACATAAACAATATGTAAACAAATCAAAGAAACACCACTTGTTTTCTCATATACTTGTTTTCTTCATTATCAAAATGAAAATCTAAAACTCCAGTCCACACTTGACTTGAGCACTGTACAAGTCAACCTTAAAAAATTTGTATTTAAAATAAATAGCCACTTTAAACAAATTACTAAAATAACTACTACACTATGTAATCAAATCCAAATGTTCAAGTATAAATGGCATTGAATAAGTAAACAAATCCATGACAAGGAACTAATTGTATATTTCTCTTCATCATCAACAAATAAGATGCTTCATCCAGCAACAGCGTGTCCGTGACACGGTTTAAATGCTGGCAGAGGACGCTGCGGCTGCAGTATATAGTGACTCGTTGCATTCTCCCTCAACCAAAAGTCCTCACGTCATGCATTTCAGCTAAAATGCTAATGTTAACTTACCTTGCACTGGCTGTGGAGACGTGGGTGATCGTCACGCAGATGTGCCATGAGATTTGAAGTGTTGCTGCCTTCTGCAGACACTTGTTTCCTGCACGTTCTGCAAACGGGATAGCCGTCTTCTATTAACTGTCCCTCAGCATTTTTCAGAAATCCCAAATATGCCCATACTTCCGATTTAGTCTTCTTTGAGGGCTGATGGATGTCCTGGGCGCTGCCGTCGCCTCCTTCGGCCATTATTTCAGCTTCAAAGTTTTGGTGCCATTGCAAACTAAAAAGTGCGTGTGCGCGCAGCGGGAACTTCAGCTGAAGCGACGGTGGCTGGTAAGGGTCATCGCGCCGAAACCGCGGCCACGGTAAACCCACCGAGATAATATAGTTTTTTAAAAACTGGACGGTTATTTTTATTGTCAACTTTTTTACCGGGGTTTACCGCTATACCGGTTACCGTGACAACCCTATTTGGCAGCTTTGTAACATATAACCATAAAAATAGAGTTGAAAATAAATGGGAGTGGGTCAAAGTATCTGGGTGACGCCATTTTAGACACCGTGTTTCCTGTTAGCTGGAGCCTGTGAGGACAAAATGCATTTGCTGACTTGTGACAAACGGTTGCGAAACGTTCACCATTCATAAACACTGTTTTACACTTTTACCTCTTCACTCGTTGCCAGTGATGAAAGGGAGTCTGTTGAGCTTGTCATTTTGTTGGAGGTTGCCCTCCCAGGGATCTTTTACCCTGATGGCCATGCGTTGGATAGGTCTTACTTGAACACGAAAATACTGCGTGCGTGCAATGGTTTGGGTATGTACTGCCCCCATCATCAGGGAAAATACACGTTTGTTTTCTCATGCTTTGGAAATCCTCCATTTAAAACTTTTGCCATGTGCCCCTGAAAAAAAGATCAAGACTCCTACAACAATGATGTTTGGACAGATGTGACCAAAGTACAGATGTTTCTCCATAAGTCACAGTGAAAATAAAAGCCACACACACTAAGCACGGTAGTGGAGGAATGATGGTTTGCTGTTGCCACCACTGTTGAGTAGTGCTTCTAAATCCTGGTTCTTGGACCTTCTTCACTGTCCTGCATGTTTTCCTGTATAAAGCCATCACTCTGTACACAGGCTGACACAGTGGGCCAAACATTCACTTTTAAACTCAAAACTATTCTGTATCAACATGAAAAATGAGGAATCCATGTAATTAGAATCTGGTTTTAGATGGAGCTCCATCTGCAAAATCACAAAATACAATAGTGAGTATTATGCTCATCTGAGCATGTTAGCTTATGAATGTCAGAAGATTTCAACACAAGGTATATATATATATATATATATATATATATATTCTTTCTTTCTTTTTTCTTTGCAAGACATTTAGAACTATAGTTCTGAATTCTCAGGCTAAACAATGTCTAAAATATTGGTCCAAATTGTAATTGATCTAAAATGCATTTCAAACCCACATGTGGGACCAGCTGCCATGGTGGGCAGGAGGTGCACACATGAAGGCCAATCATGTACGATTAATGTGAAGCTGTTCAACAATGTTTTGTACCTAACTTGCAGAGGTGGGCAATCAAGTCACATGACTTGGACTTGAGTCAGACTCGAGTCATTATTTTAATGACTTCTGACTTGACTTGAGAAAATCTATAAAGACTTACTGCACGACTTGACTCCGACTTGAACACCAATGACTTGCAACTTGAATCGACTTGCATCTGTTGACTTGATGATGACTTGAGCATTTTTGATATTTCAGCACAAAAGTGGCACGACATGAACAAAACTCATAAATCATTCTTCGTTCTGGGTTTGTTCTTGTACTGCTGAATTCAGCAGCACTTTCTTGCACTTTCTGCTTGTTTGAGCAAATAAATGAAGCTTTAAGAAGCTTTATTTCTGGAATTTGTTTATTATCATTGTCATTAAACTGAAGTTGGACAGATTACTTGATTATGACTTGAAAATTCAAAGTTAAGGACTTGGACTTGACTTGGACTTCCACATCACTGACTTTGGACTCAACTTGAACTTGATTGTCTTTGACTTGGACTTGACTCGAGACTTGACTGGAAAGACTTGTGACTTGCAAAGCAGTGACTTGGTCACACCTCTGCCAACTTGTACATGTAGAAGTGGCGACCAACGCTGCATCGCAAAGATTTCACCTTTCATCAGTAACTGGGAACTGATCGGCAGCTTCATCTGCTCCCTCAACCCATAATTACCAAAATCACGCCTTGACTAGAAGTGCACAGGTGTTTACAGGTACGATAGAAAAAAGGATAATTCAAGCTTTGTTAGATGTCATGAAACTGTCAAGCATCCCTTTAATCACAGTGTTTCTGCTTGAAAGGCAATTTGCACCTGTTAGCGTTTCATGTCGTCACGTAAACCCAGTTGAACATTTACATTACAAACAGCTTCTGGCTGGATCAAACTGATGACACCACCAAAACCTCTGGGTCAGAACCAGCTGAGGATTAGTCCTCAGGCTGCTCCACTCTGACTGCCAGGCCTTTTAATGAGTCCTGAACAGAACCTGTTTTACAGCCATTTTCCCTTTCATTTCCTGCCTGGATGACCCAAACCTCTCCAGAGGGGAGCTTGTAACACATTCCTAATGGAGGCTGGATAAAGCCTCATGCCCTTAATTTGTAGACAGGATGTTTAACCAGACCACCTGGAGGGTCATTAGAAGAAGACCGGGAGGTGTTTCCACGCAGATGCTGCAGCATCAGGACATTAATGTTGACAGGAAGAAACAGCACAGCATCACGCCATAAAGTTTAGTGATGATGTTATTTAGTAAAATGTCTCATAAATTGAACCCAGTTGACTTTACAGTTTTTGAGATGTGGCTCTAACAGATGTATTTGCATCTCACTGATGTTTACAACTACTGTTTGGACTCCATGTTTTAGAAGATTACAATTAAACTTTGCTAACGTTTTTTAATCAGCAGTTTACAGTAATATATTCACCAGTTGAGCTTTATTGACACATATTTGTACAAACTCTCACTGATATACTGAATCCAGCTTTCAAACGCAGCAAAATACACTTACTGTACACCTGACACCAAGTCAAACACCAAGATGATTTTCATCTTTCAGTCTTGGTGGAGTTTTCTATCTCTGAAGTAGTCATTTATTTGGGATTGTTCTTCAAAGTGAAGCCATCTTTCATCTAACAACCGTATCATGATGCTTTTCAAGGACTAAAATTCAGTTTGAGCTTGAAGTTGCAGAACACTGCAGCCCATAACTCTTCTGTATACATAAAGTCCCTACAGTGAAGGAATTAAACTTGAAAAGTCTTCAAGTGGAGCAATGACAGAGGCTTTGAAAGATTGACGCTGCCAGGAGCTTCGTTTTAATGTTTTATTGGCACAGAGTACCAATTTTCAACATACCTCTATTCTCAAGTGGTCATTAAAGCTAAAATTACACCAGTTACAGGCTTATAAACCGCTGTATCGCTACAGCTCAATGACCTGACAACCATTCTTGCCTCCATGGACAAGCCCCCCCTCTCCTGCAGAAGAGGAACACAGATCCAGGACCGCTGAGCCAAAGCTATACTTACCTGAGATAAAGATTACAGTAATCATCAGATTCTCTCTCGTCATACCTGTGCTAGCAGAATCCCCGTACACAGCTGCCGCAGCACAGGTAAGTATAACCCTCCTGCGGCGCAGCACATCTTCATCTCAAATGCGTCGTGCCACTGATGAGCAAGAAAAGATGAAGAAAATGGGACTGGGTCAACTTGTGTTACCATTAAGCTGTGAAACCCAAATGCATCACTGTAAACAACATAGCTCATGTGTGCTGAGTGGAAGCAGCAAGTAGGTTAAAGAAGAACCCGAGAGAAACACTGTCATGAAACTCACAAGGACACAGCAAAGATGGCGTTTTCATAAATAACATTAAAATGGTCAGGACCTGCTGGTTCTTTATTGACTTAAGCCTCATTTACACAGAGTGTGGTAAGGAGGAGGATTGGAATCCGTAGCAACTTCTGCAAAGACCAAAAATCCTTGAGCCCAAACAGAGCATTCACGCAGGCTGTGGTGCGGAACAGATATGGATACGGAGCGGCGAGATCTTTTGTTTTTTTTTTTCTGGATGCTGCACGTGGATCGTCATGAAGGGGAAGATATTACATGAGCCAGACAGGAAGGGAGGCACGTGGCAGCAAGGTGCTGCATCATTTTGTTGGCTTCTTTTGTTATTAATGATGAGTTTGTATAAGATGATGAGTGTGGCTTTTGTTTACCAACTCCTCTATACACAACGGTCCTTCATTAGCTCCTTTCAGTGTGGGCCCCTGTGCCATTCAGTCACGGTTTCAAAGTTTAACCACAGAAACCATGCTGTGGCTTGAGAGTAACCATCCTGATCTTTTGTCGCTCACCTCACAGACCTGAAGGATTCCAGAAAGAATACCTTACTCCACCTGAATGGACCGATCTTCCTGTGGAGCACTTCTGTCTGGGGTCAGTAATTTGAGTTTTCATTATCCAGTCATGACAGATGCACCACCAGAAAACCACTGGGTGTCACGAGCGCAGGTGAAGTGAGCGGAGGTGAGGATCCAATTGCAGGGGAGGAAGGCAGGCAGGCAAACAGACAGGAATGCTTTAGGAAGGTTTCACACACACACACACACACACACACACACACACACACACACACACACACACACACACACACAGAGTTAGTCTCAACATGATGACACGCTGCCATGAAGGACAACACACTTCTCTTTTTACAGTAACAGTAACATTTTTATTGGTTGCTTTCATGCAACAGTCAACTCAAACTCCACATTTCCAAAACACACAGGTCTAAGCAGCAGCACTCGAGGTCAAAGCAACACCTTTTGTTTTTCAAAATGCTCTAACTGTGCCAAAACATTTAACATGTGACAAAAAGCAAATCTTTCCTTCAAACAACACATGTTGCAATGAGCTCTTCCATTCAGCCATTACACAACGGACAACGAAATACCAAACACAGAACTCAGTGTGAGTCAGAGCACCATTGTATCCTGTCACAAAGCTTTTATAGCGGTGCCATTTATCATCTTTCTACACAGAATCAAGACTCAAAAATGCTTTGAGGCAGTTTTTATTGATTCCATTCTTTTTTGCAAACTGCGTGTCACAACCACATTTTCCAGCACCCCTCCAGCCGCAGATCGGCCAACAGGAACTCCATCCCCCATCAACCTCAGTGCGCCACGCAGCAACCACATTGTCACCCCTAGAACCAATCAGTCTCCACTCAGTCGTTGTTTTAATTTAGCATCCAAGCTCTCCCAGCCAACCTTCTCCTGACCAGTGAGTCAGCATTATTTTCTTCCCAGAACATCTATGCGCTCCCGTTTCCCTTCACGAGCTGTTCAGGTGTTCCTAGAATCCTCTTCTGCATCTGGGTCACATTGCACGCTACGGCTGAACTCCTTGCTCATTCAGTTTGTTATAGTGAACCTGACACTGTGTAAAAACTGAAATACAGTATTTATCACAGACAATATACCAAACCTCTGCCACAGTGTAAGAAATTAGGAAATGAAATATTTGACAGTAGACAATAAGTCCTGCAGACTGGTTTCTAATTTGTGCAGCTATCATCCATCCATTCAGTAACCTCCAGAACGTTTCACCAGGACAATTATTAGTACAAATTTAAATTTTAGTTGTATAAGGAACCTGTGGGTGTGTTTCTACTCCCTCCTTGTTCTGCTCTACAGATCCAAATAAACACAAATACGAGGATGATTAGTAATTTGGTCCAGAGGTTCCCTAAATCACTGATAACATGTCTGTATGTTCCTGAAACACACAAAACACATTTTCACAGTCAGACCTCCAGTTTTACTGCATTTTACACTTTTCTTTGAGATGATACCTCTCTTCCTGTCGTTTGTTTTTCCAGAGAACAAAGCATCTCCTCTGTGCTTCACGAGGTCATTGTATTGGAGTCGCAGTCCCTCTTCGGGTCACGGGCCAGTCCACTTCACGCTGAGGCCCTCATGTGACTGAAGCCTGTTGTTTTGGGGTCCAGCAGCGCTGGTCCTCGAGTACTGAAATGGTGACAACTGGATGTGTAAGAAAGGAACAAAAAGACCACATGCCAAGTGCTGTTCACTTCTCATTTATTAATGGTTGCCATGCCAACTCCAAAGCAGCATAATATTATTTTCTGATCACATTTATTCTGGTGTTTCTGGCTCGTCAGTCTGAGGCTGATTGTGCAGCAGCGTGTGGATCATCTGCTGGCTAACAGGCCCAGAATATCAGCCATGGCTCTGGAATGACTTCAGCTTTACTCTCTGATCACAACAGCATGTGGGTGTGAGTTATGAGCTCAGCTCAAAAAGAACTGAAGACAACAGGAAGATCTGGCCTATGGAAGTATTACACCATACCTTTTCCTTGGAGCAGAATCCGACCACGTTGGCTTCACTTGCCTTAAGTTCTCCTAATATGTGGTTTGAAATGTCTGAGCTGGACACCGGCCCTTCTGCTTTGACCACTTGTGGGTGTGAACAGGCGTCAGTTGACTGCACTGATAACACCTGCCGTGACCATGGACACATAAAACTGACACAGGATGGGTTGACATGTGCTATTCATCTCTCCTGACACGTGTAACCACACGTGCTGCTCTCCTGCTCATGATATAGTGCTATAATTGTAGACATTTAACTCCACCACAGAGCTTTTGTCTGAAGCTTCCGAGCTGCAAACTCTCAGCTGAAACAATCTCTTTTCTCCCTCTCTTGTTCCCTTTGTGCCAACAACCAGAATCTTTTATTTGACCTGTTGCTAAATCTTCCTCCTTGCTTTCAGTTGTGTGACTCCGTTGTGAGCCAGGTTTACAGAGATGCTAGTACTCTAATTCTGCTTCTTATGAGGCATGACTACCATGACCCTGAGCAGTGACTAAACCAGCATGTCCCTTCCTACAACAGGAAATTCCGTCACCCGCAATTTGCCAACCGATACAGAGCCCCTGGCTCCAATCACTGACCATCATCTTTGCAGATTGAGTTCTGTTAAACATGGCAGAAGAGAGAGAGTTTATAACGGCGTGTAGGTAATCCCGCAAGAGCTGCAACACAAAAGCCAGCGGAGCCAGCTGTGTCAGCAAAAGCATTTTTAAGTGAGAAATAGTTGGATTTATGCAGCAGCAAAATGATTTCAGGTTTCAAAGACAAGCTTCCCTTTCTTAGCTTTTAGTGTCTGCTAATTCACACGGACAGTACTTGGAAGAACTTTTTTTCGCAGTTCATCTCTGTTTCCTGTGATTAGTAAGCTCGTATCATACATTTATTCAGTGATCCCTCGCATATCTGATACATTTCTATTAGAAAAATAAATAACACATTTTAAAATATTTAGGTTACCTTCACTCAAAAGGTGTATTTTCTTTCATTCTTGCAGAATAAAGATGATTTAAAGGTCAATTTCACTGAATTTTTTTAAAATCTCATCTTCTTCCATCTATCTGGGTCCGGGTCGTGGAGGCAGCATCCCAACTAGGGACATCCAGTTGGGAAGGTCCAAGACTCTCCCCGGCCACTTCCACCAGCTCCTCCAGTAGGACCTCAAGGCGTTCCTGGGACAGTTCGGAGATACTTTCTTCAACGTTTCCTGGGTCGACCAGGGGGCATCCTGCCAGCAGGACAAGCCCAAAACACCTCCCTGGAGAGGCGTCCAGGAGGCATCCTAACAAGATGCCCAAACCATCTCAACTGACTCCTCTTTATATGGAGGAGCAAATCGCTCTCAAATGGACATGCATGTACTGTATGAACATGCTGTCACGACGCGCTGGTGAGTGGAGCGGAGGTGAGGATCCAAATGCTGGGGAGGGATCAGGCAGGCAGACAAACTGGAAAACTTAAAAGGTTTTTAATGATCACAGGACATGGAAACAATGAGGCAACAAGAGACACAGAACTGGAGGGGTTTAAATACAGGAGGGCTGGGAGCTTGGGTGATTGGGAAACAAGAGGCAGGTGGGAGCAATCAACAGAGACACAGGCTGAACCAAATGGGGAGACAGGACAGGGTGTGACACATGCCTGCTTGTATGTTGTGTGATGTCAACATGCACAGACTTTGTGAAATTTATCTAACTCATTCACGTTTTGTGCATAATTACAGTGAAACATGAACAAGGCTGCAAGAGAAAGCGTTTCAGTTGTATCAATAGGAAAAAAACCACCTCCTGTAATATTTTAGAAGTTTGATCCTATTTACTTTTGTTGTTGTTGTTGTTAAAGGCAAATAAAATGAAAGGTTTATCATGGTGGGAATGATTCTCTAAATTCTTCATGTGAACTGTAATTCTTTCTTTAATGATGTGATGCCTTCCAGGAGCAGCGGGTAAAGTAAAAATGGTGCAAAAATTAAAAGAAGAAATTCTAAACTTTCCATTGTGTGATCTCGTTTATTCTCTGTGCTGCTTCACTGGAACGACTGAGTGAGTGAGGAAAGAACACATGCTCACAGTTGCCTGTGAACTCTGGGAAAAACACAGCCTCATAAATGCTAACTTACTAAGATCACTTCCTAAGAGTAAAGAGAATTAATGGGGCTGACTGGGATGCAGCTTTCCTAGGTTCTGCAGCCAGAAGGCAAGATGGATGAGGAGGGCTTCTCCAGCCAACAGTACACAATGACCGGAATGTTGAAGGAAATCTTTGAATACACATTTGTTACACTTTTAGTGCATCATAACACTTGTGTCTTCCCCCAAAGCTTTTTCAGATACAAAATGATCTGAATCAAACAGATGAAGCCCAAATCTGTTGAGAGCAGCATCTGAGACAGAATGAATCATCTGCAGCTTGCATGGGCTTGTTTCACCCTTCTGCTGTGACACTCTAATATGTTCCTAGGAGGAAAGTGAGCACATATCCTCAGCAGGCTGGGGCTGAAAAAAAGAGCAAAAGAAAGTGGTGTCAAATTAAGAGGAGTTTGGGGTTAAGAAAGGGCCAAACTCAGGTTTGAGCCAAAACCCTCAGGTGCTGAGGTGCAGCTGTCTCTCTGGGCTTTGAAAACAAGAAGAAACAGGAAGACGAAGGCTGCTTACCATCACAAAGAAACAAATGAGAGGCTAACTATCCAAAAATAATAAAAACACCCAGACAAAAATTAGCCTTGATTTTATCTTGGATTCTTATCTAGGTGCTGTTATAGATGATCCTAAACAATCCAGAACAGCAAAAGAGTAAAGGTTTCAGGCATTCAGAACATACATGATATTACATTGTTTATATTGCCGTACACAGAGGCAATAGCTTGGATTTTTTATTGAAAAGGTGGCATTGTTGCGTTCTGCACTGTCAAGAGCAAATATGCAAACTCCCTCATTTACTTTGGATAGACATTTAGAGTCTTTTCAGCCAGTATCCCTTGATGACTTAGTTAAGTTGGTGGACGTAATTAAACCGAGAGGATCTCCTGAAGACATCATACCACCACGGCTGTTCAATGGTCTTTCATGGAATAGCACCATTAATACTGAAAGTTATTAATAGCAGTTTGGTCTCTGGCTATGTCCCAAATGATTTTAAAAAGACGGTTATTAACCCACTGTTAAAGAGATCGGGGTTAGATGGTATGCAGCCTTGCAACTACCGGCCGATTGCAAAGCTCCCTTTTCTGAGTAAAATTCTGGAAAAATGTGTCTATACTCAGTTAAAGGATTTCCTAGAAGAGTCTAACATTAAGGAAACTTTTCAGTCTGGCTTTAAAGCTTTTCATAGTACGGAAACGGCACTGATAAAGGTATTAAAGGACATTATGTTGGAAACTGATTGGGGAAATCCTGTGCTACTTGTCTAGTTGGACCTTACAGCTGCGTTCGACACTGTGGACCACGAAGTGTTGCTCCATCGTTTGGAGTATAATGTCGGAATCTCTGGTCTGGCCTTAGACTGGTTCAGATCTTATTTGAAGGATAGGACTGTAAGTGTAAGGATGGGTGGGTTTAGTTCTGGATTCACACACCTGCAGTGGGGGGTCCCGCAGGGTTCAATATTAGGACCACTGTTGTTTTTGATTTACATAATGCCACTGGGGGACATCATGAGGAAGTATGGAATTCGATTTCATATGTATGCTGACGATTGCCAACTTTACTTACCCTTGGATTATAGAAGCGACTGTTCCATTATTACCTTAATGCACTGTCAAACTGAAGTTACTGTAAGTCATGGTTGACGGACAATTTTTTGAAAGCAAAACTGAGGCAGTGCTGTTTGGGTTACATCGTGATTTAGAGCGATCAAAACTAGATTGTAGGGATATGAATGCCTACCTACGTTCTTCGGCAAGCAACTTAGGAGTGACATTAGATAACACTTTCATCTTTGATGCACATGTGGGTGCGGTTGTATCGTCCTCTTTTTACCACTTGCGACGTCTGGCCAAAGTGAAGTAATTTTTAACTAGAAAGGACCTCGAGACTGTTGTGCATGCGTTTATCACCTCTCTTTTAGACTGCTGTAACTCTGTCTTAATTGGGATGAGACAGAGTACAGTAGCTCGTCTGCAGCTTGTGCAAAACACCGCGGCAAGATTCCTAGAAGGGAAAAGGAAATATGATCATGTGACACCCATCCTGGCAGATCTACACTGGTTACCGGTCGCTTTTAGAGAGCGTTTTAAAATTCTTTTATTGGTTTTTAAGGCACTGAATGGGATGGCACCAGACTATTTATCTGACTTGCTACAGCCATATATACCTAGTCGTTCGCTCCGCTCAGAGAGTCACCATAAGCTTCTAGTCCCTGCAACTAGGCTCAAAACAAGAGGAGACAGGGCTTTCTCGGTAGCAGGCCCAAAATTATGGAATGATCTTCCATTATCTGTGCGACTCTCCACGTCAGTAGAGGTTTTTAAGAAGGCGCTGAAGACCCATTATTATAATCTGGCTTTTAAATCTGTGTGTTAACGGATGTTTTGTATTTTGCTGTTTTTAATTTTTTATTAGGTTCCTATATATTCTTTGTTTTTATCTTTTTAGTTTAGTCTTGTACAGCACCTTGGTGACATGATATATGTCTGTAAGGTGCTTTTATAAATAAAGGTGATGATGATGATGATGATGAATTCAATGTTTATTTAAGGGGACTGCCTCTAAAAACACTCCAAGCACAAAAAATGTCCCAGGAAAAATTGGTTTTCAGTCAGTGTTTGGTTGAGCAGATATGTGTCTAAAACTATGATGGTCCAATCAGGATCACCAACATGGAATGCCTGTAAACATTTCTATGGATTTATGATGATTGCCACTGACCACATGATCTGGAAAACAAATGCCATCAACTTCATTTAGACTTTGTTAGCTGTAGAAGGGAGGATTACCGAGTTTTGGTGCCATGTCACTCCCTTCAGCAGCGGCGACCCTGAGATCAGAGATCTGTGAATCGGCCACTTCAGCCTCCTGGACACAGTCGAGTGAGGTGGGAACAACTGCTAGATGAAGGGAGCCAGCTGCTCCCATCTCCCAGCGCATCCGAACTACACAATCTCCCAGCTTTGCCCAGCTCCCATGTGAGGCTGTAGTCATCCTTACAGCAGTAGCTCAGGAGGTAGAGAGGGTTGTCCAGTAATCAGAAGGTTACAAGTTGGATCTCGGCTCATACCAGAGAATGCTGCTGTTGTGTCCTTGGGCAAGGCACTTAACCTGCCTTGCCTGCTGCTGGTGGTTGGAGGGACCGGTGGTGCCAGTGTTCGGCAGGCTTCGCCTCTGTCAGTGTGCCCCAGGGCAGCTGTGGTTACATTGTAGCTCATCCCCACCAGCGTGCCAATGTGTAAATGACTGTGATGTAAAGCGACTTGGGGGGTTCAAGTTAGCTTGTAACTACATTGGTTCAGGGTTTGATGTGTGTCAATCATTTACTCCCACGCTCACAGCCCCACTCTCAGCTTCATTTTTTTGCCCATTTTTGGATTTGGGAGTAGTGATGACACGAGCTACATAGCCAAGATGGTGGTTGTGGGAACAGTCCATTTAGCTTTAAAAAAGACCACAGAAAGCTATGGGTGGGGGTTGTCCAGTATTGGGCAGTCATTGGTCCTCACATGCAGAAGAATTATATCAAAGGAAAGATTCAGTAGAAGCATTAAGGAAGTCTTAGCCAATCAGACAGCTGGGAGTTTCTTGCCTTGTGAACAGAAGACAGGCTAAGAGACATGCTGTAACAGCAGGCCAAGTTAAACACACACTACTAGAACCATTAACAAACTAATAATTAAATTCATTAACTAATTTGAATGCCTAGGTGAATTACATCGCCATGGTAACTGGAGTACATGCACATCTCCCCATACCAAGGGTTGATTTGATGTATAATTTCTGTGGGGGGTATGTGTTTTTGTTGAGGCTGCATCAGATGGAAGAAACGTGAATATAGAGACCACTTTGATGATGACTAATAATAATAGGTGCCTAACCTTGCATTAAATAATACAGTTTTTCTCTATTGCTTAAACACTATAACCAACCTTTTAAACTCAAATTCCCAAACCGTAACGCCATTTTTCCAAAAGCACACCCAGTTCCCTGAACCATACACACTATTCCCTGCTTTGACACATGAGTCAAATTTGGTGAACTGTTACTGCATAACTCTACACACATAACCTAACATTTTTCAGTGCTGGCACCATGTGGTCATTTAGAAAGCACTAGCAGTCAATAATGTTAACTGAAGTCAGCACAGCTTGAGCTCAGTTAGAACACAAAGAACCAACTGGAAACACAAGGTGTCACAATTTAACACACACCAATCAGCAAGGGTGTCAGTTTGTTTTCAGAATTGCTGGGGACAATAACCATACACTTGAGTGGGGTTTAAAAATTGCTGGGGACAATAAAGTAGGCTAGCACAGGGGTCGGCAATCCGCGGTTCTGGAGCCGCATGCGGCTCTTCCATCCATCTGATGCGCTCTCTGTGCTTGTAAAATAATGAATGGATATTTAAATAAAATGCTTTATATTTTACTGCATTAATTTTACATCTGTATGAGGGATGTTTCACTTGGAAAAATGTTCTTTTTATGAAATTATGAAACTTTGGCTGAACAGCGCTTGTTCCCGTCTCTAATATGGAGACGCATGACGCGTAGAGACATTTGATCACGCACAAAGTTTATGTGGAGCAGAAGCGGTCGGGCCACGGCAGGTGAAACGTTCCTAGCCTACATGAAGTGAAACTGTTTAATTGTAACATTAATGTGTTACTGGACATGCTGGTCTGGTTGGTTAGACCAGTGTTTGAAGTGGAAAACACACACACACACACACACACACACACACACACACACACACACACACACACACACACACACACACACACACGCACACGCACACACACACACACACACACACACACACACACACCAATTAAAACAATGCTGATAGCGTGGACTAGAAGACAGGTGATGGTTTACGTATTTAAATGATGATCAGGCTGCTGTAAAATGTAATCTCCATCCACATCCAGACACAATTATCCTCTATTCTGTCTCCATTTGCTCTGCTCTTGTCTGGGCTGATCAGCTGACGGTGCGCGCGGCGCGCCTAACTAGCGGCTGATGCACATTTTACGCATTTGGAGAGGTGGGCTGGATGCTTTGCGTTTACTGGAAGATGGTCCACTTAACGCACGGGTGTAGACTAAATATTAATGACAAATGAATGAAAATTAAATTGTGAGTTTTTACTTCATATTTTATAAATAAAAATGACGGGGAACACATTTATGACGTCTTTTTAAACTAAATTTTCTAGCGCGACCTGCCTGCTTCACTTAAGTCACTGCTTATTAAGGTCCGTCCAAAATTACTGTGGGAAACGGGTAATAATGGCTCTTTGATGGGAACAGGTTGCCGACCCCTGGTATAAGACCTGAGCTGGTAAAACAAAAATCCTCATCAGCAGGCGTTTTTGAAAGTGGGGGGGACACAGCTGCCAATCACAAATTTTGCCGGGGACATTTCCTCGGCGTCCCCGGTTAAAATGACGCCTATGCCAATCAGAACCTTTGATGGATAGATAAAAGGGCCAACGTCAGCTCATTCATGTTTGAAACAATGGAGCCAAAGAGATGCAAAGGAAGAGATGAAGGAGGTCTAGGGCACCAGGCTGGAAGAGTTGGAAAAGCAGGAGGGAGGATGAGGATGTGGAAGAGGAGGAGAAGGAGGTCTAGGACACCGGGGAGGAGGTAGAAGAGCTCAAGAACAACAGCGACAAGGAAGGAGAAGAGAAAGGACATGGAAACAAGTGGTCTCAGATGAAATTTGAGCCACTAAAGTTGACCATGTCCTTGTCAATGTTAGGACCATGAGGGAGAGGGGGCAACAAATCCAGCTTCACTGCTGCCTCTATCAGCGGGTCATTTATCATTTATCATTAGAACCATCAGAGAGGAAAACAGGTAGGTGTACTTGCAGTAAGACTGCTGTGTACAGTAACTTTTGAATTACTTGGAGTTCTTGAGCTTCAGTTTTTCCATTTATTTCCTGTAAAAATGCTGTGTGACAGTTACAGTAAAGTGTGCGTCTCTTTTTATAGGACACAGGGTCGACCACCTGGTGGAGGAAGGTTAAAAGAACAATGTGTAGTTTTTATCATTAATCTCTGGAAATATCTGTCAAATTTTAGTTGAAAATGAATTCAATGATGCCTATAGTTGTTGAAAAATATTGGCGGCTTTGTAACATAGAACCATAAAAATCAGGTCTAAAATACATGGGAGTGGTGCAAGTCTCAAGGCGATGCCATATTAGATGCCATGCTTCCTTCTACGGGAGCCCTTGAGGACAAAACGCATTTACTGATTTGTAACAAGCGATTACTAAACTTTCACCATTCATAAACGTTGTTGTTTTACACATTTACCTCTTTACTCATTGCCAGTGATGAAAGGGAGTCTGACGTGCTTGTCATTTTGCTGAAATTTGCACTCCCCAGGGCTTTTGACCCTAACAGGCATCTGTTGGTAAGGTCTTACTCCAACACAAAAATGCTGCTTGCTTGCAACAATTCATGTATCTATTGCCCCTATCACCAGGAAAAATACACACGGTCACTTTAAGGCTTCTGTCAGAGGAGCAAGAGAAGGAGCTTCTGAACATGGTCATTGCCAACAAAGTAATTTTTCAGCATGGCGGTGGAAAGTGTACAACAGAGAACCTCATGTCCATGTTAACCTCCTCTAGGCCATAGAAGAAGTCTGCCTCAACATCTCAGTAGATGCATGGCAGAGGTGGATCAGGCAAGCAAGATGATTTTACCCCAGCTAGGCCAGCATAGCATGTGATGTGGACGAGACTCTTTGGCCTGATCCAGACCAAAGACAGGATGCTGAGGTAAAATAACACAGACAGTGGGGCAAACACAGAAATGGATACAACTCAATAAATTGAAATCAAGTATGTGATAGCAACTGAGTGATTCACACATACTCTGAGCACTATGGCATCACGTATAATGTTATTTAAAGATTTGTCCTGAACAGCCATAGCTCCATCAGCAGCAGGTCAGGAGGTAGAGCAGGTTGTCCAGTAATCATAGGGTTGTAGGTGCTGTTGTGTCCTTGGGCAAGAGACTTAACCCACCCTGCCTGCTGGTGGTGGTCGGAGGGACTGATGTAGCTTTGCCTCCATCAGTGTGCCCCAGGGCAGCTGTGGCTACAGTGTAGCTCATCAAGTCAAGTCAGTTTTGTTGCACACCTGTGCAATGTCAATAAATTATCTTGAATCCCCACCAGCGTGTGAGTGTGTGCACGAATGGATGCATGATACATTACATTGTAAAGTGCTTTGGAGTCCTCTGATCCTGGTCATTTATCATTTATCATCATTTCTCAACATGACTTCAATTAGTGCAAATCTGATACTGAAAACAATCGTTTGAACTAAAAGAGGATTCCATAATTTCCTATGAAAACATTTGTGCTATAATAGAAATGAGTCAACATTTCAAAATATAGAGTAAAAAAATAAAATAAAAATCATCACATGAAATAATGACCGACCTGCCACACAGACACGGACCTAAGTTGTTTCCAACAACAGATGTACCTGAGGATAAATAAAAATAAATGACAGTTTTGATTTGTACTGTGAACTTCTGTGTGCGTGTGTGTGTGTGTGTGTGTGGGGGGGGGGGGGGGGGGGGGGGGGATTTGTAATAGCTGGAGTGTGGATCCATTAGCGGCTTAACAGGCTGGCTGTTTGGGCTCAAAGGAAATGAAATTACCTCTAGAAGAGGATCTGCCGTTTACTGAGCTGAAGTGAGACCAAAGCAACCACTCTGTAGCTAACTCCATAGCAACAAACCAGGAATTTAAAACCATCCAGAAACTGAAGCTCACTCTCATCAAGGCCACAGCTGCGTTTAATTATTACAACAAAAGAGAGACTGAGAAGCACAAAAACTTTTATGTCTTCATGAAAGTTGCTTTTGTATTCACTTTGTGATCTAATAAAACCCACAAAATCAACACACATCCTCAGAAACACCTCCATCCATCTCTGTGATTTATCCCTGAGTTCATGGTTGTCCTTAGGTGGAAGGTGCATGAAACTTAATCTGTTTACTAAATCTGAATATTCTCTCAAGAATTCTGCTGATGATCAGATACTTAACATGTGTAACGTCCAGCAATGGTCAGTTTTTAGGTACAGTTTGGCCATTCTGTCTGGTCAAAATGGAGACACGAGACTGCACGTGTTCCCTTTAAATCCGCCTGTCTTCATCCCATCAGCTGGAGCTCAGAGCCTCTCTGCAGCTCTGAACACGTGATAACGAATTGTCAACATTGATGTTCTCTCCTCAAAGTCCAAGCTTCCCTTGTCGTCCTACAGGACTCTTCATGCCTCTAAATAAGGAACACTTGCAGCTCGGATTAGTTGCTAAATCAAAGAATTATTTCTTAAATTAAATATGAACTTCTAAAACTTATAAGCTAGATAATCATTAAATAAACGTTTTTTATTGCTACTTATAATAATTATAGTATAATGAAATGTTTTCATTCATCTGTGCTCAATGATTGAAGTGTGAAATGAATGTTATGCTATGATTACAGTGATTGATATATGTTTCAGCATGTTAATATGACGAGGTCATCAACATTTGCACTCACACAAGGACAAAGTAAAGTTAAGTTAAATTCATGACACATAGATAGTCCTTTACCCCAGATCAGAGCATCCAGATCCAAGAAGGCGTGTTTCTGAGATTCTTGGTAATATTCCGCAACTTGTCAACCTCTGGTTGGCTACACAAATCATAACATGAGAACATTAAAACTGGATCACTCTGGTGATTCATCAGTTCTTGAGAAAAGCTTCAGACCGGCCATCTGAAGCAACACCTCTCTAACCCATCAAAGCTTTTGACACGTCATCAAAATCTTTTTGCACCTGCGAAGCTGATACAGCAAACGGTTCCTGCAGAACAAGCTGATATTGTTCAGACTCCTTAAGAGTCTGCCAGACGTGCAGTTCCATCCATCTGTTGTGACCTGGAGACAACTCTAAGACCAGTCTAGTAGTGCCGCAGTTTCTTCTACGGACCTCTGTGCCAGGAAGTCAGAGGAATTCGACATTCCGGATCTATCACGAGGGTCTTTGAGTGGGTATGTAAACATGACAGATTGCGTCTGATGTGTTTTGATAATAATCAACTTCTTAGCTTAACGCAAACCAAATTCTTTTACATCCAGAACTCAGCCCTCCTAGATATGGAAGTTCTGACTAACATCGCATTCACACATAGGCACCATACACTACACCTTTTCCATCTACATCCACTCACAGTAAATATTAGTTAACTTGTCATGTTTTAATTGTTTGTAAAATAAATTCTTACTTTTATAAACCTGACTCTTTTCTGAATCAAAACAAAGTGTTTACAATCCCTTAATACAACAAAGAATCCCAGAATCTTCTGAGTAAATACAGTAAAGACCAAGTAGGTTGATATTCTATATTTATATAGAGTATCACAGCTTATTGGTCATAAGCAGAGGTAATATATATTGAGCTCTTAAAGCACTCAGTTTACCAAACCCTACATATGCGATGAGAAATTAGAAGGACGAAGTGATAGATTATAGGTGCTTCAGCATCCTCTGTTGATTAGACTAACAGATAACATGGGAGTAAGCTTTAAAAGCATTGGAGCAAACTATATTTTGAATGTGCACAATTCAAAGACCCAACCCACTTTCTGTCAGATTCTTCTCCAGCATTCATAAACATGCAATGCTTGTTTTCAATGGTTTAGTTTTACGTTTTCGACCAGTTGTTGGCTCATTTTCTGCCATAATTCCAAATGTAATGCACCTATATGTGTCATGTTCTGTGTCCCTTCGTTCCCCAGCCCCCTCCTGTTCCCACTCCAGGCTCTCCTCTTGTGCCCTCCTAGTCACTCCTTGGTTTTCCTAGTTGTCTTTAGATTAGTCCTCCTTACCCATCTGGTTATTAGTGGTTTATATTTGCCCTCTGTCATTTAGGTTTAGTTAAATCCATGTTTTATAGGTTAATGTTTATCTGCCCTCAGCTCTTTCCCTTCCCATTTAGTTAAGTAATTCCACCAGTTTCTCCTCAGCTCACACCCCTCACACCTTTCACCTGTTTCCCTGATTACCTCCCTCTGTGTTTAAAAGCTCTTGTCTTGTCACTCTGTGGTTGTTGGTTCATTGTAATTGTCAGCATGTTCTGTCCTCCTCTAGTTACCCTAGTTCGTGCTCATGAGTGAGCTTCAGTTTGTTTGTTCTGCAAGTTTGATAGTAAGTCAGGTTTGTTTTGCGCCTCTGGACCTTGGCGCATCCGCCTTTAAAATAAAGGAAGTATTCTCTCAAACCTCTCCTTCCTTGAGTCCTTCTGGGGATTCTGCATCTTGGGTCCTAACCTCCTGCTCTTACTGTGACAATACGTATGTGTTTAACAGTATAGTATGCTAGCTAATTAGTGTGATGTTTCTATGGTGAAAAACAAGACAGGTTTCCTAGTTTATTCTTAACTTCTAAATCACAGCAGCTCTGAGCTACAATTATTCTGGTACAACCCCTCCGCCGTCAAAGCATGGAGGTCAAAGCATCCAAAACCCACCCCAACCCTCCTGTCACTGACGTAGGACGTTCACAATGATTGGATGAGCTTTTCCAGTTTCAGAGGCGATTGAAACCATTCCTTATTTAGAAAAATTATTTAAAAGGTGCAATTTGAAAGAATGAAGTAAAAATGGCATACCTAAACAAAATCTTACTATTATTCCAGTTACGGATAAGCGCCAGTAGAATCTAGATGAAAAGCAAATACAATTCATACACAGGAAGTTGATAGGAAAATTGTCATATATGGAGCTGGCACTCTTTTGTTTTTTATGGTAAGAAGCATTTACTACACCTTTTATGATAATATGCCTCCAGCATTAGAGGGAATGTGGCTGTTCTTGTTGTTAAAGAGACAATGTGCGGTTTTTAATAGGGATTTCAGTTCTGATATCAGAAATAGGTCCGATTTTGGCTCAAAACTACTGTATAGGATTATATTGGACAGCATCAAAAATCTCTGTCTCAGCAGTCCGTTTGCTTTACATTTTATTTTAGCAATTCTATCTAGCAACGCCCAGATCCAGGTTGCAAAGGCCACGTGATCAGAACAGTGTGTGCTAGCAAAGTAGCAAGGAACAAGAGTGATGTCGGCCGTGTGGTAGTATTTTTTGTTGAAGTCTGAAAAACACGGTGTGGCTCCATTCAACATTTACGTGGAACAGAATCTGGAAAGTTTAATACGTCCAACCTCATCGCACATTGAAGCAGCATCACAAAAGACTACATGAGGATGTTTGCAGTGTGTGAAATTGAAACTTAGGTCGCTAAACTTGTTGCAGACGGTCAAAGGACAATGTGTTTTTTTAACATGTCCATGCTCTCATCAGTTCCTACTATTTGTTGACAGTAAACTATAACTGAAGTGACCTTGAATTAGTATTTTGCACTTTAAAAATAAATCTTTTTGTTTATTACCTTAAATGTTTCTCAGTCTTTTCATTTATTACTTATCCTTTTATTCATTTGTTAAACATTATGTCTAAGGTTTACATTCATGCATCCAAAGTTTTGGTCAGTTTTTTCATATTTACTTTTGCTGGCTTTTGTTCTCTGTTTGGGTAATATCACTTGATCAAGCCTTTCATACATTCCACATTGCAAAATAGGTAAAAGTATGTGTGGTTTGTGCCGATATTGTATCAGGTTGATATCCGTATCGGTCAACACTGAAGGCTGCAATATTGTCATCATATTGGAAATGAAAAAGTTGTATCGGGACATCCCTAAGTTTTAATGTTAATGTTTAACAACTCTGGGGCTTTCTGCCTGCTGGCGTTGAATTACAAATGCTAGCACTGCATCGTTAGCTCGGCACAGACTCTGCAACCTCACAGGCTCAGGCATGGGTGGACTGGGACCCAAATTAGGCCCTGGCATTTTTACGAACCGTTGACCCTCAGAGCGGGTAATGCTGTCGAATGTGAGAGCAGGAAGGGGGATGGGGGGGGGATGGGGGGGGGGGGGGGGGGCAAGCGGCCCACCGAGACAGTGCTGAAATGCCAGATGGGCCAGTCCACCTATGGGCTCAGATTGTAAAACAGTGACAGCCCCCCAGCTGGCTGAGAATGATATCGGTTTGAGTATAACCTTCATTCCAACATGATCAACACATTAGACTGTTTTGTGATTATTCCAATACAGAATTCTTACATATTGCTTCTTTTATGTATTGCTTGGCATTGTGCGTGAAGAGCATTTAAAGCAATATGGCACATAAATGCTCTATAAAACATCTCTCCCTGCTCCTTTAAGAAGTGATAGATTATAGGTGCTGCCTTCATGTGAAGCTGAACAGAATGCATCACCTTGCCATTAAAGCCCACCTAGACTTAGAGCCAAGCAACAGGATGAGTGTTTCCCAGAATTCCTCACACACTATGCTTGTGTGTGTTTAGTCTACTGAACACAAATGGGGGGTGAAGAAGGAATCAGCGATGACTCAGCAGTGAACTTTATTTATATCTGATTTGCAGAACTTTGACCACTTTGAGAATATGATTCATTTGTCCCATAAGATGGAAAGAGGCATCCGAGTTCTCATGGGTGACTGATGAAAGTAAAGCAGAGGAGAGGAAAGCATGTTGAGACAAAGGTCAACACAACAGAAAATTTAAAAGCATTTGAAAAAGATGTTTATGAATAATGAAAATATAGATTATTTGTGCTTTCTGCTGTAGGTAACTTTTTTTCTAACTGTTGGTTAAAATTTTGCTTTATCTTTGTTTTTCCCCTCAGTTGTGCTTTCAGTTTCACACACAACAGGTTGGTTTTGGAATCATCATACCTGCCTTCAGCATTTCAACTCCCAGGTGTCTCATCCTGTTTCTGAGAGTAATCCGAGCAGCATGGTGTCTGATTTCTACCTTTGTCATCCTCACCCTATTTGCTTTGTTTAATGTCCTCAGCTCTCCTTATGTTTTGTTAATTAAACCATATTATGTGCTTATCTTCACAACTTTCTGAGGTTGTGGTTGGGCTGCACTAACTCCTGCATTGTGGCACTACATAAACCAGCTTAAATTAGCAATCCAGCAGAAAACTATCCCTTTAAATACAACATAGGACTTGCAAATACTAGAAATGTCACAGTTAATATGTTCAAGAAATTATTTGCTAAACAATCTTTTCAAGTGGTAATAACAATTTTAATCACCTGGACTTGTTGCCCCGCCTCCCTCACACTCACACCATGGACAAGGACATGGTCAACTAAAGTGACTCAAATTTCATCTGAGACACCTTGTCTCCCTGCCCTGGCTCTTCGCTTCCACTTCCTCCTCCCTGGTGTCCCAGACCTCCTTTTCCCATTCTTACTACTCTTCCTTCTTCCGGCTCTTGGAGAGTACAGACGCTTTAGTCCTCCTCTCCTCCCTATCTTATCCCAAGGCTCTTTGTCTGTGGGTGTACGGCGCTTCAGCATTTTTTCTGGAAACTGGAAATTATTAAAAATGGACCTGGTCAGTTGGTCTCTCAACGCGATTGACACAATTTTTTCAACGATGAGAACGGGAGAAGGGGCTTCTTTGGTGTGTTCTTGCTGTGTTTAGTTTCAAATTCCATCTTTCAGTTCTTTTTAAAACACAGAAAAGGTTTATTTACCTGCAACGTTTCGTTTGCGGCTGCAAACATCATCAGGCTGGCCAGCCTGATGATGTTTGCAGCCCCGCAAAGACATAATTCATCCATCTGTCATAGTAGTCAGATGTGACAATCGAAAGCACAAGGCTGAAATATTGAGACAGGCTAATAAACTTAAAGATACCGGTGTGTATATTAATGAGCTCTTGACAAAAAAATAAAAAAAGGCTGAAATCGTTAGAAATTGTGGAATCCCCAGGAAGCAGAAAAAAAAGTCAGTCAATGTGGTCCAGAAATGGGAAGGTGTTTGTGGGTTAACTGGTTCACCAGAGCAGGCTATGGTGGTTGTGATAAGAAACCTGAAAGAACTGGAGAAATAAAACTGATGGAAACGCTGGAAGGTTTTCGTTGTTAGAGTTTTATTTTTTTCATTCTTCCCTTTATTAAATGACAAGTTTAAATTTTTAGGTGGAAGGTGAGAGTGACTCCTCTGCGCTCTTTAGTTAGGAAGGTTTCTCTATCATACACTGTAACTATGGAAGTTTGTATTCCAATTTTGTACAAATCAAAGACTATTTAGAGTCATTAAAACATACGTTTAAAGTTATTGTTTTAAGTGAAACATGGATAACAAAGGGCAAAGATGCTAATTTTGTATTAGAAGGATACGATTTTTTTGTGTTAGAACAAATAAAATAGATTATAGACACCACAGTTGTTGATGAAATTATGGAAAGTTTGACTATTGTAATCAAGACATGAAGGTGCAAGAGTATAGTTTTGAGATATATTATATATATATATATATATATATATATATATATATATATATATATATATATATATATATATATATATATATATATATACATATATACACACACACACACCTGGCACCTGTATGGCTGTATGGAGCAGTTTTTGAATACCATAACTAACATTTGTGGGAAAAAAAGTGATAAAATCTCTTATTTTGTTTGTGGAGATTTTAATATTGATTTGTTGAAATGGAATGTTCATGAAGTAGCAAATGACTTTTGTAATACTATGTTTAGTTTTGGATTAAGGCCACTAATATCCAGGTACAATTACAAAGGACAGCGCTACACTAATAGATATCATTTTTACAAATTTGTATGGTTCAGCTACAAGTGGTATATTCCTAAATGATGTTATGGATCATCTCCCTATATTTGGAATTTTTCACAAAAAAAAAAACCAGTGATGAACAAGAGTCTGCTTCTAGACCTACAGAAAAGGGACACACAACAGTACAACAGGAGCAAGCTATCACTACGGCAACTTGATGAGGAAATATGAAATCAACATTGTTTTACGGAACAATTGCGACAATAACTCACAGTGCATTTAGTGCCAACCACAGCCTTAAGATGTATTGAAAATGCCCAAGTACATACTTATGAGAGCACCATGTGAGCACCTGTGTGTGTACACGCGCTTGTATATGTAGTGGACAGTACACAAGATATTGCCAAAGAATTTTACAACCATTTTGATGATGTAGTAATTTGGCCGAACAAATTCCAACTTGTGATAAAAAATTAAATATATTTGATTAGTTTATTGAGGATAATAAATATTCTTTCTTTTTGGGAAGGATCAATGAGAGTGATATAATAAAAACTGTTAAATTTAAAAATAAAAAAATTCCACTGATATTAATTTTATTGATACATTCATAATTAAAGAGGTCATTGATTTAATTGTAAAACCTTTGACCTTTATTTGCAATTTATCCTTTCAAAAAGGTGTTTTTCCTACAGAAATAGACTCACAAGGCATTTGTTTATACCAAAGACCGCCACAGATGTATGGAAGAAAACAAGTGAACTTGGTCTTTAACAAAGAAGACTTAATAAAAACTTTACAGCTAATGCATCTTGATGTAGTTAAACAGCAACAAAAGGAGCTGAGATGTTTTTTCCATCCTGTCAACAACAAGAACATTTCAACCCTCCTCTACAAACACACACGCGCACACACACTCCTAACCCATTCTCTCTCTCTCTCTCTCTCTGTCCTTTGCTCTGCTAGAAGTGTGAAATGTGACAGTGCGTTTCTTTCTATTTCTGTCACCTTGTGCATGAGCATCACTGCTACACCCTACAAGGCTGGCGTCAGTGTGTGTTCTACTCTCTTGGCATGTTGCGTGGCCTTGCAAACATGCAGCATAATTCTCCAGACGTGCAGGCCACACAACACAACAACATCCAAGGTCGACTGGTTGACGTCAGCCATCATTTTACTGGTTGGAACCATAATAACAACAAACACTAGAGAGGGTTTTAAATGCTCTGAACTGTGATGATGGGTGATCCTGTCAGCAGCTTAGTTATTAAACTCTGAGGCTGGCAAGTTATTCTTTAAATACCACATACTGTATATGTAAACAAGAAATTACGCTTTTGAAATAAAACAGACAAGTGTGGGTATTTTGTTGATGCATCCAGAGAACCAGAGGTCTTCCGAGAAAGGCTGGTGAGATAATCTGACAGGTAGGCAGTAAGACAGACAAGGGATGTAAATGCAGCTTCCCAAGTGCAGATGAACAGGTAATTAAGTCAGAAGAGCTGCAGGTGAGTGATGTATCTAACAGTAGCTCTGAAAGACTCTAGTTGTGACAGTCACATGAGGCACTTACACATGCAAACACAAAACACATGGATGGAAGACACTCTCACGTATATAAACACTAGAGGTGGTTCACCACGATCCTATAGGATCACATACATAACAATAGATCATTTCCTTTGCAAACAAAAAATAGTCCTCTTTTCTCGATAACATTGTTTTTCATTATGCAGCTAGTATGGAGAGCAAAATTTCAAAAAGGTTCTATGCAAAAAGTAGCATTTGTAAGTGGCAAAGAACATCAATCCCACCCCGAGCTTGTTCGCTTGTTGCTTTTACTGGCTGCCCATGAAAAATGTCCACTAGATGAGTAGTCAAGCTGCTTTCCATTTATTCTAGAGTTCATCTGTGTGGCGTTCCTGCTCGCTGATACACGCTGGATCACGCTTGTGTACATAAGACCCAGAGACGGGCGGCAGATCCTGCTCGTGTCAACGTTCTGGATTGTTCTCTCTGGTCGGGATTGGAGCCATATCCAGAATCACGTGTGATCTCAGATCTCTGATCAGAGTATTCACCTATTGTTTTAATGAACCATCAAAGTTCTCATCATTGTTTCTCAACAGTTTTTTTTTTATTGTTGAAGAGATAACGTGAACCCTGTTGGCCTCCCCATGAAATGTCTAAACTGTTTCAATGGAGCACTAATTACAAACAGATCCCCTATTAATGATCTCAGAGTCTCTTTTGTGGTTAAATACTGATCATGTAGCAATGTTCTTGTCTGGGTTGTCCAAGCTCATTGATAAATATACCAGAGTTAAATACATTCACACCTGAATCTGAATTGTTCTAGCCTAGTGGACTCAAATAAATTCTTGCTTTGAAAAGTTTGGTCTAGGAACGCTCCACTGGAACCTCCGCAGTCCCTAGCAGCATTCTGGCAGGCCAATCATAGCTCTCTATCTGAGTTTTTTAAACCAAATTTTTTTAAACCATTGTGAATCAATCACAGCACACACGGAGTGGAACAAGATGGTGACAGCTAGTTTGAAACGGCTTTTACATCAACTTTGGATTATTTGGACTTAGAATCCAGAGCAGATAGATGTATTTAAGTCATTTATTTAGAAAAAGGATGTATTTTTGCCTTCTTCAACAGCGGACTGCCTCGTTTACCGGCATTCATTGCGGTGAGTACTTCACTTTGTTCCATGTGCAGTAGCATGCAGAGACCATTTGGAAGACAACGGCAGAATCCGTCCCACAACCAAGAGTCATCAATGGAGCTTTCCCAGACTAAATAATAAATGTATTTATTGTTAAATAATACATTTATTTAGTCTGGCTTGCCTGCCTAGATTTGTTCTTTAGGGATGCTTTTATTTTTGGTAGACTGAATAGTTGACCATAGCAACATTAGCTGAATAATGAGGGATAAAACTGCCACATTTAAATTAAGATTTCACCATTTAGATATAACTTTAAAAACTTTAACAGTTTTATGTAACTTGACATATTATATTGTTAAAGATTATTTTGACATCGTTAATAAAAAAATTTAGTAGCAGTGCTTCATTTAATGTTTTGTACCATATTTTTTATCAGACAGAGACCCACATTTTCCCCTACTTTTTTCATATCAATATCTGAATTCTAAAGAGCATGCAGATCTTTGCTGCTTCCTTTGATCCATCAGGTCAACTAAAGCCAAAAATTTCAGCGACAGACATTTGTTTTGTGGCTGACCTGTAACCTGACACTTTAAAGCTAACAGGAAGTCAGACATCCTGCTGGTTTCCTGTCCTGATCCTCTCTAAGTACCCCTCATCCTCTCTCAGGTAAAGAAAATGACATGATGTACTGAACACCATGTGACGCTGTTCCATGGTAGCAAATGTTCAGACTGCTGTTCCTTTGTGGCCTTTAGCTGTTGTTTAATAAGCCCTTGCAGGTCATGAGCCATCTCTGATGGGTTTTACCACACTATCTGCTGAGCATTGACTGTGCGGGAAGAACCCAAATCCGTGGAGATAAATTAATTTTTCGGCACATGGGAATGCGAGGACAGCTGCTGAAAAGCCGCTTTGACTGTCGGCCCTGCCAAGAAAAACATAGCTGCACAATACAGTGTTCCATATGCAAGAGGCAGAGCGAGTCAGATGTTGTTGATAAAAACGTTTATGAAATTTGATCAGCTGACCAACATCTCATTTTGTATTAGCACCATGTGGAAGAGGATGATAAAAGCAGTCATGTTGAGTTCACTTCGACGACTAGAGTCACAGATGCGTCTTTATTCAGCCGCAGACAGAAAAATCCAACTAAATGTCAAATAAAAGTGAAAACAGGCATTTAAATATTGTTTAAATTACTTTGGTAATCAAGCAGATCATAGCTGGTGTATCTCTAAATCACATAATAGATTATATAACTCATCATTCATGCTACATTGATCTCACAGGTCATGCAGTTCATCGTGAACCTTTATACACACATGCTTTCCAGGCTGCATCACTGAAACCGTTCTTTTAATTATTCCAGAGAAGTAAAGACGATGAGTACAGGGTGTACATACAGTGGTGTGAAAAACTATTTGCCCCCTTCCTGATTTCTTATTCTTTTGCATGTTTGTCACACAAAATGTTTCTGATCATCAAACACATTTAACCATTAGTCAAAGATAACACAAGTAAACACAAAATGCAGTTTTGAAATGATGGTTTTTATTATTTAGGGAGAGAGCAAAATCCAAACCTACATTGGAAGGTGAATAATTACTCCTCAAACATTCCCACAAAGGAAGAAACTGGATAATGCTCCGTGGAATACCACTGCACGTTTCTATGTTTGTTTTAACCCGCCGACGGTGACAGAAGGATGACAGGGTGCGGGTGCAAGAGGACAGACACAAAAGTTTAGTTTAATATTGACTTGATATGTGTGTGTGTGTGTGTGTGTGTGTGTGTGTGTGTGTGTGTGTGTGTGTGTGTGTGTGTGTGTGTGTGTGTGTGTGTGTGTGTGTGTGTGTGTGTGTGTGTGTGTGTGTGCAGGCTTAGGAATGTTGCAAGGCATGGGACAGTAATTCCTACTTTCACGACTAATGTTTTAGAAGCGTTCTGTGAAACAAGCTGGAAGTATTTTAACATGATTTCACAGTCTATAAAAGCCAAGGAGGAGGTTTCCTCCAGGCTGAGGACAAGCACATCAGTGTGGAGTCTGAAACACGACTGCTCTGCTGCAGGAGTCTTTGACTTCTCAACCAACAAACTACACTCAGAGCTGGAGTTTTTGCCCTGAAGCAATAGTCAGTGAAACATCTGATAAGAGCTGATTGGGCAGATGTATTTGGTTAGATTTGCCCTTCCTGCCAATATTCAGCAACTTCGCACTTCATTGGACCAGGGCTTAATTTGAGCTGGATCTTGCCAGAATAAGATCCGGGAACTGTCTCATTTTGAAAGGACCATTCCGGCAATTGTCTGCTAGGTTCCGACAACTCACATAACCAACTTGTGCTTTACGCAGGGTTCGAATTACGGGTGAGCTGGCGCTCCTGGAAGCCCTCATCTTACACGGCAGGGGGAGCCCGAAAAGATCCTGTTTCTACTTATATTACATTATTTATGTGGATTCTCCTAGGATTATTTAGAGCTGAGCGGCGCAGAGCTCTTACGCGCTCCAGACAGATGCATCCTGAGCACGGCCACAGTAACAATCTCAAAGTGTCGCCACCTCAAAAACAAATCTTACATGGGATCGTGTATATCGGCTCATCCTTTTATGCTTTCTGTCTTTTATTTGTGTCTGATGCGTTTCGCTGCGGCGGAGCTGAGCGTTTCACCTCTGGTAATTTCACCTCACTGTGCGGTCGGCATGCACTCCGCTATGTTTGCGGTTCGTAGATCTTTTAGAACTGCAGTTCAAAGGTAACTCATGAGGTGAAAAATATGAAGCCAGGTAGCAGTTTTTCTTTAGGATTGAGAGGAGATGCAGGAAGACAATAGAGACAGGACAGAAATTTGTCAAAAAAAAAACAAGTTTGTTTTTGTACCTGGTGGTTGCAACAAACAGAAACCATTGAAGGTAATCAGAAGTAAGCAACAGAAAAGGAAATTATTCTTTCAATGTTTAGAGCAGCAGGAACTCATAGAGGCTGCAGGCGCATCAGTGAGTTTGCGGCCGCTGTGCGGGGGAGGGGGAGAGGGCCGAAGCAGGGGAACAGTAAAGATGCAGAAACTACCATTGTTAAAAGAAATGTGTGTCAACTTTGAAAATGTGGGTGCAATTTTTAATTACTTGTCAAAAGATCAAGAGACCCCCCATAGATGTTAAGTGACAGTGTGACATAGAAGTGTCAGGCTTTTCTAATCCTAGATTTTCATAATCTAATTTCTGTCAGAAGCTAATGCAGGAGATAGGTGTAGGAGATAGGGGCTGCAGCACTTAATTTTTTTTTTAAATCGACAGTCAAGTAATGAAAATCTAGTCGACTTTGACGAGTCGTTGATGACGTCATACACCTGAAGCGACTAAAACTGACGATGGGTGACCAAGCATTTTTTTTTCCGACGCACGTCACTGGAGTTTTTCACAATCAAAATTGCGCCCACATTTTCAAAGTTAATACATCTCTTTTAACAACGGTAGTTTCTGCATCTTTACTGTTCCCCTGCTTCAGCCGTCTCCCCCTCTCCCTGTGCAGTGGCCGCAAACTCACTGATGCACCTGCAGCCTCTCAGAGTTCCTGCTGCTCTAAACATTAAAATAATTATTTCATTTTCTGTTCCTCACTTCTGATTACCTTCAATGGTGTCTGTTTGTTGCAACCACCAGGTACAAAAACTAACTTGTTTTTATTTGACTATTTTTCTGTCCTGCCTGTTTATTATCTTCCTGCATCTCCTCTCAATCCTAACAAAAAACTGCTACCTGGGTTCATATATATTCACCTCATGAGTTACCTTTGAACTGCAGTAATGAAAGATCTACCGACCGCAACAACAGCGGAGTTCGCGCTGCTCGCTGGCCGCACCAGTGAGGTGTAATCACCGGAGGACAAAACAGGTGATGCACTCCGCTCCACAGCAGCGAAACGCATCAGGCACAAATAAAAGACAGAATACATAAAAGGAAATGAGCCGTCATGAACGATCGCGTGTTAAATTTGTTTTTGAGGTGGTGACACCTAATTTGATAATGTTACTGTGGCCGTGCTCAGGACACAGATGTCTGGAGCGTGTCAATGATCAGAGCTTTGCATGCGCATGCTGGATAAGGTTAGGATGGGGGTGAGGGGAAGGTTAAATTTCTAGATTGGACCGATTCCTGATCAAAGAAGAGATATTAAATGACAGTCAGTATGGTTTTAGAACAAATCATTCAACATCCATGGCATTAATGGAATTAACAGAAGAAATATCGGAAGCCATTGACAAAAAAACTCATCTCATAAGTATCTTTATTGATTTAAAAAAGCATTTGATACAGTGGATCATAAAATTCTTATTAAAAAATGTAGTAAATATGGCATCACAGGGATGGCCCTAAAATGGATAACAAGTTATCTTACCGATAGGCAGCAATATGTTCAAATAAACAATACAAAATCACATATAAATAGCATTACTTGTGGTGTACCACAAGGGTCGGTATTGGGCCCTAAACTATTTATCATTTATATAAATGACATTGTTGAGGCATCCAATATATTAAAATGCACCTTATTTGCAGATGATACAACTTTTTACTATTCAGGAGATAATGTTGAGCAGATGATAGAAGTGATACAAACAGAGATGAAAAAAATTAAACTATGGTTTGATGGGAACAAACATCAATAAACAGTGATAAATCATGTTTTATGATATTCAGTAATACATATTCAAATGATGAAATTTTATTAAATATAGATAAGATTAATATCAAAAGAGTTAAAGAGGTCAAGTATCTGGGAGTCATCATTGATGAAAAAATGTCTTGGAAACTGCATATAAACAGTGTCAAAACTAAAATATCTAAAACTATTGCACTGTTACATAGAGCAAAAGGGTTGCTTGGTAATAATTCACTATATTTGTTATATAACTCACTGATCATACTGTACCTGAACTACTGCATTGAAATCTGGGGAACAGCATATAAAACTGACACAAATTCCATTTACATCTTACAGAAAAAAGCAATAAGAATAATCACAAGGAGCAACTACAGAGATCCGTCCAATCCATTATTTACAAAATTAAAAACACTAAAATTCTATGATCTGGTGGACTACAATATTTTAAAATTTATGTATAATGCAAACAAAAGGAACGTACCTGCAGGTTTAATCAAAAGATTTACAAAAAGACATAGCAAATAAGATCTAAAAGGACATGAATTATTTAACATACCTAGACATCGGATACTCATAAAGGAACATTGTGTGTCTATATATGGAGTTAAATTGTGGAATAAATTAAATACTGAAATCAAGAATGCAAAAACAATATTGACTTTCAAAAAAAAGATCAAAAATGAAATGATTAACCTATATAGATCTGTTACATAAATGTGTGAGGGGAGGGGGGTTGGGGGGATGAAAAAAAAGGAAACAAGTCTATGTATTCATTTGTGTATATGTGTATGTATAGAGGTCTATAACTTTATGCTTCTTTCTGTGTAACTTGTTTTCTCTTTTTTTTCGATTCATGGGTTGAGATTGTGTGGGCCAACCAGTCCAGGAACTATATTGTTCAATTTTTTTTTTTTTTTAAGAATCATGATTGTTTCATTTGTATTAATGTTAGTTTAGTTAAAAGGGGCAGATAACATAAGTTTTTCTTCTTTCTGTCCCCTTTTTCATTTTGGCTTGTAGCAATTTATTTCTGTATTTTTATTTTAATGTCAATAAATGAAAATAAACGAGAAAAAAATATTGCAATAGGGTAAAGGTCACAATTCGGTCAAATGTCCATTTTACCGCGGGTATCAGATGCCGACGCTCTTGCACAGCGACGCACTGGGGCTGTCACCTGCTATCTTTTCCGAGGACTGCGTCTTGTCTGTCATTATCACGTGACAGCGACTAGTCTATGAAAGGCATAAAAAGTCACTACAGAGCAGTGAAATTGACTAGTCGACTAGTTGATATAACCCCTGGTAGGAGACTATTTTCATGTTCAGCCTGAATGAAAAACTCAGAGTGACCGATTATGATCAGAAATAATAATTAAAAAATGTTTTTTCAGCGTTCCACACCTTTAATTCTTTTTAGAAAAAGCTCTTTATCCAAACTCAAATTGATAATGACTGAGTCAGTAATTTAGTAATGGCCCTGTTTTAGTGAAACTTTTTCTCTGGGTTGTGGCAACGGTCATACAATGTATGTTTTCATTCCTTTGGTGTGTTTTTAACTGGATTTTTTGTTTTGCAAAATCAACACAGGGTCATGTTCTTTTATACAATTGTACATGGCCATCCCCGAGGATTATTCATTTAGCTGTGCTAAAAGTTCCTAAATATCCTCCAGCGAGCCGTTGTGACTTATTGGCAGATCTGATTGTCTGCAGCTGTTAGCATTTCTGGGCACACATAAAAGGAGTTTGTTTGACAGCTCCCACTGCTTAACCAACACATGGTAGAAAGAGAAAGAGCTACGTGCACTTCTCAGAAAGAAAGTTCTAGCTGTACAAATGTCAGGAATCATTTCTGCATCACACGCTTATTTACCACCAAGTGTAATGTGATGCGATCTGTAATACACTCTTCATTTAAATCACAATAAGTTCTTTCAGGAAAATGTTTTCAATGGTCATTAAACCCTCATCTGTTGTTCATGATCTAAACCTTCATCTAACTTTGATCATCTGTCAGAAAGGAAAATGTCACTAAAGCAAAAAGAGTCAGATGTTTGACCTCAGCCACAAAAGTTACATTCACTACAACAATCTTTGAGTACGGTGGTGATAGCATCATGATGCGGAGCTGGAAGGAAATCAAAATAGATTGACTTTTTAGAAGGGGAGCCGGAACATTTATGTAGTTTGTTTCTCAGATTCAAAACTAATGTTTCAAACTCCTCTACGTTCAGTACTTGCTAAAGGTCTTGATTTACCAGTTGATCTTTGTCCCAATTTTCATCTATGGTCATGAGCTTTGGGTAAAGTGACAATGTGTAGTTTTTACCAATAATCACTGGAAATATCCATCAAAATGCTGTTTAAATTGAATAAAATGATGTCCAGTCATTGACATATATTGGCGGCTTAACATATAACGATAAAGATCTGGTCTAAAGTACATAGGACGTGGGTCTAAGGCTCTGGGGGGCGCCAAATTAGACACCATTGTTTCCTCCGGACCGGGGTCTTGTGCCTGTCGATGACACACTAGATGATTGGCTGGACGTACGGCTTATGGAAATTATGTTACAATATTTGTTAAAGTTTTGTTAACACGCTGATTCAGAAGATTTTGACTGGTCCAGACATATTTGCAATTGTAGTCCAAAAAAAAAAAAAGAAAAGAAAAAGAAAAATACATGTTTTGGGTTAAATTGTGTTCATGCAAAAGGAAATATAAAATAAAAGCAATCATATTAGTTGAGCCACTCTGATTTTGATTAAATGGGGCAAAATTTAAAAGAACTTTATTGAACAAATAACAAGTACACTACATTTTGAATGAATGAATAGATTCATTTACATAGGACGAAAATACAGAAGTCCACATATATACAAATAGAAAGGGCTGCTAATTATTTAAATACATTTAAAATGTTCACACATAATAACTGTTGTGCTTTCTGGCACAGTCTGATGTTGGTTTTATGTAGTTTCACATTCTTTAATAAAACTGACAATAAGGTGTTTTATGAACAAATTACAGTTATAAAGAAAACATTTAGGTGATAAGAAACATAAATTTAATAACAGAACTGAAAAACTCTTTCCAAAACCGATGTGAAAGAACAGAATCAAAAAGGGGATGCAATATATTTTGGCCGAGTGGTGTTGCCGTAGTTTGACGTCACCAGCAGGCGCAGGACCCTGAGCAGATCTGGAACCCACACCGCCAGACAACTACAATCAACATTGTGTTCTCTCGATGGAATTAACTGAAGGACCATCAAGTCTGAGCAGCCATGACGAGGTTGCTTGTTTTCTGTTCAATAGGTGACAGCAGTCACAGCGATATGGTGTAAAACTACACTGAAATCAGTATTTTTTGTTAATGAGGTAATTTCGTCTAACATTACAGTTTATTAATTTTATAAAACATTTAAAAAACAGTTTGTGTTGCGACACTCCCAGGGATTTTAGGCCTTTATGGCCATTTCTTGGTAAGGTCATCACTTGGAACACAAAATACCGCTCGTTTGCAATGATTTAGGTATGTACCGCCCCCTATCACCAGCAAACTACACACTGCCACTTAAAATATCGCAAATACAAGCAGCTGAGATGAGTTTCTTTCACAGGATGGCCAGTTTGTGTCTCAGAGAAAGGGTGAAGAGCTGGAAGATCAGGGAGGGGCTCAGAGTAGAGCCGCTGCCCCTTCATCAAAACGAGTTTGAACACATCCCAGGGGAAAGCCTAAACCAGCACTCGATTCACCTTTCAACCCAAGAATAACATTATTCTTGTCATGTCAGCACTTTTTGAGTATTATTTTAATAATTTTTCTCAACATTTAAACTTTTTTTTATTTTAGGTGGCCTTAATAAACTGTTGTAGGTTAATGGTGAAGAAAAAAAAATGTACGATTTTTTCCACGTTTTCTTAGACTCTGTTTTAAACAAATCTACAGTGTCAAGTTGATGTGAAATCCCCTCTGGAAAGGATCATTTCCTTCATTTGTTTGAACGTTTTGACTTCGTTTTGTAATTTCTCAGAATTAAAGGAAACAGCTATCTATCAAAATTTAAAAACAGGCAAATGTTCAGTCAAAAAACTGTTGTTTTAATAATAAAAACTAAAGTAAATGTAAAAATCTGGCTTCTTCTCATGTTCAAAATGCTTCATGATACAATAAAATCTGGAGCCCATTTGAGGATTTGTGACACATTGTGCATGCTAGTTTGCATGTTTGGAATAAATCGTGTTTTGGGCTTTGAAATGCTATATATGCCTTTTCCTTTTGGTTGAAAATAACGACACGCATCTCAGATTTGACTGAGGTCTGAAGTTTAGAACCAAACAGTATGTGGTCCATATGGTGAGGCATGTGGTCTGCTTTCATTTAAATCATGTGTGTGAAACGCTGAAGATGCACAAAAACACTCTGTGCTTCTCTTTCTTCCTGACTGTTGTTGACCCTATCAGTGAATTGGAGCACCACTCAGCTGTCTGAGTAACAAAATAAACCTGTTATTTACTTTTGCATTCAGCACTTTCTCCCTGTTTCTACTGTGAACTCTGACTGTTGCTGCTCCTCTGAACGTGATTAAGATGTGGAGACAAAAGGACAGAGAGGGCTGTTATTGTTGTATTTGCTAGAGGTGGACCTGATGTGGGGTCCAGCTTCAGAGGGGGACACATACCGGTCAGCATCTAAAGAGGACAAGCTGTTTTCCATCGCTTCTGCCCAGGCAAGCACATCATTATTTAGTTAAAACATCCAGCCAATCTGGATGTTTCTTTTCTGCTTGAACTACCTTACACTTCTATTTATGGTTAAGTGCTCCTGTTGCACTGAGGGGGTGAGTAAAATGCTAATTAGTTCAAAGGCTTCCTGTAATTAAATCAATCAAATGAGCTTTTAGATCTAAAACCTTACAGTGAATGAAGCTGAATGAGTGTGATATTAAAGTTTTAGGTGTAAAAGAATGATATCCAAAATATAAATAAAATTAGCTAAAATCTTAAAACAATGTCAATCCTAAACCGGCAGCACTTAAGGTTCAGCATCCAAACAATTTTCTATAATGCTTCTGCCAGAATAAGTTTGTAAAACTGAGTGTGAACATGTTTGAAGATGGCAGAAACCAACTGGTGCTGCTGTTAGAGGCTTCGTGGCTGAACACTTGACTTGGACGAGTAGAAAATGCTCAGGTGATCTTTTCTTTTCAGAATTAATCTAGAAGAACTGTGGATAGTTCAGATTCTTAGAAAGGATTTCAGTGGGAGTTTGATAATTAATATCGTATCTGCAGTAGATTGCTTTAAAAACAGCTACAGTTTGTACTGGTTTGACAAGCTAAACCAGGAAACCCCTTTAACTACAACAGACTATCACTGCAGATGCTGCACTAACCCACCTGACAAAAGCTGATGCATGAACCCATATTAAAAATTATTTTGCACATGGTCCCACACTAACCCAACTAACCATCTGCTCATCAGTCCAGTCAGAACTTATTTCTGTTTCTTCAAACTGAGGTCATTCAAAGATTTGAGATGTTCAAAACCCCACTTCAACATTTCCAAATTATTCCTTTAAATGTGCGGAACAGTCGTTTAATCAGTACATTTGCTGGGATCTCTAGTAGAAATGAATGAGCTTTAAGTCAAAATCCAGGGAAACAAAGCTCCCGTGCACCGTTTTCAGAAAGTAGCAGACTGCCAAATCACCCCGGGTTTCCACGGGAGCCGTCAGCAGCACGTTACTGCAGCAGCACGTCTTGGTCGCGTAAGCTGCTGCTTGGTCCTTCCCACGAGACGCGAAGCAGCAGGGGAGCAGCTGTCACCGACAGAGCACGAAGTCACACGAGTGACTTCGTCAGTAAACACAACAACAAGCAGGAGAAAACTACAACATGGTTTGTGTTTTATGTTCTGTCCGTTTTATAATCGCCAATACGGACCTGAAAAACAAAGGAGACCGCTAGCTAGGTGATAACTTCTCACGGGGACGCACAGTTAGTAACATTTTTTAAAAGTAAAGCAACCGGAAGGCAGTACGTTCTTTATTCTGAAAATCTTGGGAGCTTCTCTCCATTTCCGCGTCCGATTTCCTGTCTTTTCTTCCCCAAAAATGTCGAACTTGACCCGTTTCAGAGGCGTCGCGCGTAGAAAATAGAACCGGCGCGTAAAGGCCGCAACATGCTGCTCCTGAGACGCGGCCAACTCGCGCTGCTGACGGCTGCCGACGGCTCGAGTGGAAAAGGTTCTGTTGACCACAGCGGTTCCTATCAGCAGCTATGACGTGCTGCTGACGGCTCCCGTGGTCAGAGCTGAGCTTCAGAAGATGAGATTTGGAGTCTTATTTCCTGATATTTGGACATCTCGCCTCTGATTGGATAACAGCAACGTGACTCTACCACTGACTCTGTCTGATCTATAATTTTGATGTTTATCTCCACACATAACTCAAGCCTGAAGGAGTTCTGCTGTGTGGTGGAGTTGCTAATGGTTAGCTTCTACTAGCCAAGACATTCCCTGCTGTTTCCTGGACGCTAACCCAACAACAGCTCTCCCCGTCATCGCTGTCATAGTCGATTTGTCACCATGACGTAGACACACAAAATAATCAACATTAAATGTATTAGGGCACGTCGTTTTTTCTATGAAGGATTGTTTTCTTTTTGTATCTTACCTGCTGCGGCGCTACTGCTGCTTTCTGCTTTTCTGCTCGAGGCACTTGCGCGGTAGTGGCCATCCAGGTGAGCCATCGCGTCACAGGAGAAATCAAGGCATGGCAAGCTGGCAACGTAGCTTCAATGTTTGAGAGCATTTTAAAAAGATAAATGAGAAGCACGTGCAGTGCAAAATCTGAAAAGTAGAACTCTCCCCTAATGAGAGCACATCGGTGGTAAACGAACACGGGGGGAAGAAAACTGTGGCAGAGGACAAAGAGGGTCAGTCGCCTCTGTAGGTCAATTCCCTCTCATTAGCTGCTAACATCGTTAGGGAGTTACTTGTATTTATAGGCGTAGCAACAACAGTAGCCATGGCGATTTCATTACCTTTAGCACACGTATGCCACGTATTTAATCAAACGTTACAAACGCTAATGCTTTATTGTATCCCGCTACGTTACAGTGTTAAAAAGTGCTCCTCTTCAATGAACGAGTTTATTAATAAGCCAACATGCACAACTCAGCAATCAAACGTTCTGACCGAGGCAATGTTGACGTAGGGTTAGGGGGCCCAAATTTACGCTCCTGCCTAATTTAGTTTAAACAATTATTGCACTTTTTCTTTAAATCTAATAAACTTCATTTCACTTCTCAAATATCACTGTGTGTGTCTTCTTTCTGATAGAGTTATTTGAAATGAACAACGATTAATAAAGGAAAATCATGACGAATGACAACGCTGTCCAAACTTTTGCGCCCCACTGTAAGTGTAGGAGACTATTTTCATGTTCGGCCTTTATGAAAAACTCAGAGTGACCAATTATAATCAGAAGTAAGAATAAAACATGTTTTCAGGGTTCTACAACTTTAAGTTTAATTTAAAATGAACCAAGCAGGTGTGAAGTTCTTGTCTTTAGGGTGCAAACGATCTAGTTAATTCAGCCACAGCGTGGGAGCATTCAGCTATCTTCAGCAAAGGTAGTTATGTCATGAAAACCATCTTATGAAGAGATGAAAGCAGCACACTGATGTCCATCAAAAAATTATGTAGCAAGAAAATAGAAACAATGATTTAAAATCACTTTATTACAGAAAGCGTGTAACGTGTGATATTTATGAATGAACAAACGCCGATCATTATCTTACACGTGTGTTTTATTCTTTAAGCTTTGTCATTACATTAGTAACAACTTTTGCTTTAATAATAAATACAAGATTGAAGTTATCCTTGAATCAAGATGCCTTCGCTCTGCATAAAACAAGCCCCTCTGACTCATTCCTTACATCAGTCAATATCTGAGCGCTGCTGGAGACTCAAAAGGTCACTTGTGGAGTCAAAGGTTAATTAGCAGGTCCTGACCTGGCTCAGACACAAGCGGACGAGAGGTCATCACTGTCAGGGAAGATCTGGTCCTGTGACGTCCGTTTATGAGCATGAATCACACCTCAGTGGCATATTAGACACAATAAATTCTAATCTGTCAATTTTAGAAGCTTTTCGTTTCACAGATCAGGAGGAAAATTAAATCAGTCATTCATTTGAATCCTACGTCTGTAGGAATGCGAAGGGGGCACTGAGCCACCGTGCTTCTGGGCACTAGTAATAAATAATTCCTATTTTATCTGTTGTAGATCACTTACAGCATTTGTATGGGTTTATTAAGGGTTTATTAAGCTTGAGCTAGCAGATAGCTATTATGTGAAGACTGACCCTCACCGTCAATTTGAAGATACTGGCCAGACTCGGCATTAAAATTGTAGAAATTCAATTTAGCTACACTTTACCATCTATAAAAAATAAACTGGGTTCACTTTTTATTTTGTTAAAAGATTTTGTCATAAATCAATACAAAAAATTTTAAATTCCCTCCTTTAAACCCGGAAAAACTGTGTTGCGCAAACGTCACTCAAAGACATTGCATGTAAAAAATGTTTTGCTGCTTTTGCACTGGGGCCCAGCACAAACTTGCTTCGCCACTGTCAGCATCCATATCGATCTGCATATTGTCTCACTCTTGAATATGTCCAGATGTATGTTCACCTGGTAGGCTAACTAACCTGTGGCTCATCCAAATCAATCAGACTGAGAATCCCAGTTGCATCCTTGCGGCCCACCGATATCCGTTCTCCTCGTAGTAATCCAGAAAAATAAAATCTGACCGACTAGCAGAGGTTTCAGAAGCTACATCTGACTGAGGAAACATCCTCTGCTATAATGCTGACGCAGATAAACCGGAGTTGGGGAGTTTACTCTAGCTGTTTGAGCGGAGCTCCCTGTGAGATGTCACCAGCGTCCCAGGGCTTAGACTGGAAAGTACTTTCTGTTTTTGCTGCTCTACTCAAAAACTTCAGATTTCCTTAAAAATCCAGCCATGAAAATCCAAAAACCTTTTACATCTGAAGTTTTAACACTTTTGTACTCATGCTATTCAAAGGGAATTTGCCTCTAGCCAATCTCTTTAACATTTAGTGTTATTTATTTAGATTTAAATGGTTAATTGCAAAGGCAGCTGACGGGTACCGGCAGTCCAAGCGGCAAAAACCTGGGTGTGGGAGGAGTTCGGTGAGACCATGGAGCAAGACTTCCTTACGACTTCAAGGAGATTCTGGTCCACCATCCGGCGCCTCGGGGGGGGGGGGGGGGGGGGGGGGGGGGGCAGTGCGCTGCTGCTGACCTCTTCTCAGGACGTTGTGGATCGGTGGACAGAATACTTCGAAGACCTCCTCAAGCCCACGGACACGTCTTCCAATGAGGAAGCAGAGTCTGGCGACTTTGGGTTAGCCTCTCAGATCTCTGGTGCTGAGGTCACTGAGGTGGTTAAAAAGCTCCTCTGTGGCAAGACTCCAGGGGTGGATGAGATCCGCCCGGAGTTCCTTAAGGCTCTGGATGTTGTGGGGCTGTGTTGGCTGACGCGGCTCTGCAATATCGCGTGGACATCGGGGGCAGTCCCACTGGACTGGCAGACCGGGGTGGTGGTTCCCTTATTTAAAAAGGGGGCCGCAGGGTGTGTTCCAACTACAGGGGGATCACACTCCTGAGCCTTCCTGGTAAGGTCTATTCAGGGGTTCTGGAGAGGAGGGTCCATCAGATTGTTGAAACTCAGATTCAGGAGGAGCAATGTGGTTTTCGTCCTGACCGTGGAACACTGGACCAGCTCTATACCCTTAGGGGGATCCGGGAGGGTGCGTGGGAATTTGCCCAACCAGTCTACATGTGTTTAGTGGATTTGGAGAAGGCGTTTGTCCGCGTCCCTCAGAGGTCCCCGTGGGGGGTACTCCGGGAGTATGGGGTACCAGGCCCTCTGATACGGGCTGTTAGGTCCCTGTATGACCGGTGTCAGAACTTGGTCCGCATTGCCGGCAGTAGGTCGAGCTCGTTCCCAGTGAGGGTTGGACTTCGCCAAGGCTGCCCTTTGTCACCGATTCTGTTCATAACCTTTATGGACAGGATTTCTAGGCGCAGCCAAGGTGTGGAGGGCATCCGTTTTGGTGGACTGAGGATCAGGTCTCTGCTTTTTGCAGATGATGTGGTCCTGTTGGCTTCATCAGAACGTGATCTTCAGCTTTCGCTGGAGCGGTTTGCAGCCGAGTGGGAAGCAGCTGGGATGAGAATCAGCTCCTCTAAATCTGAGACCATGGTCTTGATCTGGAAAAGGGTGGAATGCCTTCTCCGGGTCAGGGATGAGGTCCTGCCCCAAGTGGAGGAGTTTAAGTATCTCGGGGTCTTGTTCACAAGTGTGGGAAAACAGGAGAGTGAGATCGATAGGCGGATTGGTGCTGCATCTGCAGTGATGCGGGCGTTGTACCGGTCTGTCGTGTTGAAGAGAGAGCTGAGTCAGAAGGCGAAGCTCTCAAATTACCGGTCGATCGACGTTCCTACCCTCACCTATGGTCATGAGCTTTGGGTAGTGACAGAAAGAACGAGATCGCAGATACAAGCGGCCGAAATTAGTTTTCTCCGAAGAGTTGTTGGGTTCTCCCTTAGAGATAGGGTGAGAAGCTCGGTCATTCGGGAGGGGCATGGAGTAGACCCGTTGCTCCTCCACATCGAGAGGAGCCAGTTGAGGTGGCTCAGGCGTCTGATCAGGATGCCTCCTGGACGCCTCCCTGGTGAGGTTTTCCGGGCACGTTACGGGCAGTTACGAAACACCATACTATTGTTTATTTACATTATGTCTGAACTGCTTCTCACATACACACATCTGATTACCATTTCATAGCTTTGATGAGTAAAACTGCAAATGTGGTATTTCTTTTAAATCTATTCATGTTTGACTTACAAAGAAGCTGCACATAAATATCATTTGCCTGACACATTTGAAGAATACAGATTTGAAAAGTATTTTTTATGTGCGTAAATTCATAAATACTGTGAACGGGGCCAAAAGAGTTCTGTGAGAGCAGGATTCTCAACCTCTTGCTCATACTAAAGCTGTCCGTGATCTTAACAACACTTCAGAAGTGTTTAGAAAATGTGGACGGTTGTTGTAATTTAGAAATAAAAGTGCTCATCTCTTTCTGGGAGTTGTTTCTTCTTTGCTCTTGTCTTTCATTAACAGTGTTTGTAGTTTATTTTTTACACCTGGACTCTGACTACAGAGCTATTATAACAGTAAGATGTTTATGTTTTTTTAGTTTGAAGACATTTTCATCCAAAGCTATTTAGTTTTTAACCTGAGATCCATGTCATTATTCTGTGAGAGAAACCCAGACATCACAATGCGTGCCATGGGAAGATCCTGCAAACTCCATATAGAACAGCTGCAGCTGGAATTTGTGACCATCTCTGCCTGCAGACGACAAGGTCACCAACTGCAACATCATGCAACCAAAACATCATCCGTCATTTTCATAACTATCCAACAGCAGATTTCATTAACCCTGGACTTCTGAATAGTCCTGAACTTTGGCACCAGAAAACCTCTGAACATGTTCATAAACAAAGCAAACTCATTTCTGTCATCCTGAGGTTCATCCTGATTATGTTTAGTTTCTCTGGTGTAGATGACAAACAAGCAAATTCTGTCAAATATTAAATTAGATTATTGCACCAGTGCCAATAAACAACCTCCAGCTGTTGAATTGCTCTATTTTTGTTTCTATGGTTTTGCAGCATCAAATTAGAACTCGACATGTATTTTTCTATATTTAGGTTTAGAGTGAATTTGTATGTGAATTAGGGGTTGTATGAACTAGTCGACTAGTCGACCTCACTGCTCTGTAGTGACTGTTTATGCCTTTCAGTGACTAGTCGCTGTCACGTGATAATGACCAGCAAGATGCAGTCCTCAGGAAAGACAGCAGGTGACGAGCCCCTGCGCGTCGGGAGGCGACGCGCTGTGCCAGAGCGTCGGTACTGACACCCGCGATAAAACGGACATTTGACCAAATTGTGACCTTTACCCTCTTGCAATTTAACCTTCCCCTCACCCCCATCCTAACCTTAACCAGCTTGCGCATGCAAAGCTCTGATTGTTGACGCGCTCCAGACATCTGCGTCCTGAGCACGGCCACAGTAACATTATCAAATTAGGTGTTGCCACATCAAAAACAAATTTAACACGCAATCATTCATGTCGGCTCATTTCCTTTTATGTTTTCTGTCTTTTATTTGCACCTGATGCGTTTCGCTGCTGTGGAGCGGGGCGCATTCTGTTTCGTCCTCCGGTGACGCACCTCACCAATGCGGCCAGCGCGCACTCCGGTGTTTTGCGGTCAGTAGATCTTTTAGAACTGCAGTTCAAAGGTAACTCATAAGATGAATATATATGAACCCAGGTAGCAGTTTCTCTTTAGGATTGAGAGGAGATGCAGGAAGATAATAAATAGACAGGACAGAAAAATAGTCAAATAAAAACAAGTTAGTTTTTGTACCTGGTGGTTGCAACATACAGACACCATTGAAGGTAATCAGAAGTGAGGAACAGAAAATGAAATAATTATTTTAATGTTTAGAGCAGCAGGAACTCCGAAAGGCTGCAGGCGCATCAGTGAGTTTGCGGCCGCTGCGCAGGGGGAGGGGGAGAGGGCTGAAGCAGAAACTACCGTTGTTAAAAAAATGTGTTTAACTTTGAAAATGTGGGCGCAATTTTAATTGTCAAAAAAAAAACTCCAGCGAACCAACCGACCCCTCCCCCCTTCGCGCCGCTTCAGGTGTATGACGTCATCAAGGACTAGTCAAAGTCGACTCGATTTTCATTACTTGACTGTCGACTTAAAAAAAAATTAAGTCGTGCAGCCCCTAGTATGAATGCAGTACAATGTAGATAAAATGCCATCAATTGCATTTTGTGCTGGCACTCCTTCACCATGAACCTAAGAGATAAGGGAGCATTCTTTGAGGTAATATTTGAGTTAACCAAAATAAAGTTTTATTTTGTATTATATTTATTCATTTAGAATTCAGTAATTTACCAGGTCTTGTCATAATAATCCCTTCAGAAAATCGGAACCCATTTGTGGATAACACTGCTGTTCCCTTCCGTGTTCTATCCGTCAGTAAAGTCAGCAGTGTGACGTTTTGGAAGGAAAACCATCAAATGTAATTAGGGGTTACATGAGCACGGGTTTAGATGTTTTCCTCCCTCACATGGGAGCCTAGCATACCGTGGACTGAGGCTGAAATCACCATGCATGTTTACACGCTGCTGCCAGTTGGATCTGGACAGGAGGACCTGCACTGAGCGTGAAGCATACCGGGTGGTAAAAGTTGAGGTTTCCTCATAGCTTTGAGCTGGGTCACTGTCGGTGTTCTAGATCGTACTTACAGAACCGCGTAGTTTCAGTTCCACTTTGAACTCTGGGTGTGGGAACAGCTTAGGAGGGGTTGTTATTATATAAAAGGTACTTAGACTTGTTAGTCCTGTACGCTTCGTATCACTAGAGTAATAAACGGAGGATGTAGCATATAGTTGTTAAGAACAGTCTAAAATGGGTAGGAAGCTATCTAGATGTGCTATAATCCTGGAGTTCATGCAGGGTTGCACTTATCTACAGCAATAAGATGAAGTACTAGATGAAACAAAGATGAGCCTCAAATGCATCTTTACTTCTTCCACAGAGGCAAATCCACCAGAGTGGAGCTTTGAAGCTGTGATTATGTCTGACCTGAGTAAATGTTTCACACAGCAACGATGGCAACTGAGGATGTGAGAAGGATGAAAAGAAGAACCAATCATGTGTAATTATACCAGGCCTTCCAGGTTGTTGGAATCTAAAGCATTCTACCATGCTAAAGTCACACGAGGGCACGCATGAAGCTGAAGTGCACAAGCTCTGGCGCAGCACGATGCTGTCCAGGGTTCTGAGAGATTTAACAAAAACGTCTCCGCGGGCAAAGCAGCGACCAGGCAACAGCTGGTGTTTGTGTCTGAGTGGGTTAATGACATCCAGGAAAATCAAAGGCCAATGAAATACCATCTTCATATTTTTCTGCAGCTGATCTGAGGGCATAATGGCTCCTGTGGGGCACAGAAAAGAAAGGAAATGCTGCCTCTTGGAAGTTATATCTGATGCACCTCCAGTCACAACACAAACACACAGAGAAGCTTTAAAAGCAGAAACCTAGTAACGCTGTGAGGATTTTATGCCAAAAATCAGTTAAATGGATGGATTTTTGCAGATTTCAGCAAATGAACAAATGCTGCTATTTAAATAGTAATTAGCCATGTGTGGTTCAGGTCATGTGGAGATCAAGATGAGACAAACAGAAAAAAACTGTCATTAGTTACAGAATAAGGTTTTTACTGGGATTACTGTGTTAGAACACTGAGTAATTCCAATCACAAACAATGATCTGCAGCGATGACCACACTCACATTGGGACATTAGAATCAGCCTTTTATGAGAGTTCCTGCTGGCAGATTTGTTTTAATTAAAATCATTTAGTTGGTCAAACACTGATTTCCTCATGCATGGCTCTGATAAATCACAGATTAATTTTAATGAAACGTTAAACTTCTTATTTCTGATGCATACCTGTTTTTTGAACACTGAGTGTGTACAAAGGCCAGAACACAATGCAGCCTGATTGGAACCAGAAGTCTTTCAGTGGCCAGGCACAAAACACAAAGCTTTTATTTTACTTTTCTTTATATTTCAAATCATTTCATCAAATACCAATTTAGAGCTTATTGTTTCTTATAGGTTACAAATAACTCTTGTCTGCCAAGTGCTTCACAATCACCATTAATCTTTTTGAAACCCTCTTTCTAGCTATTCCTTTTAAGAACAATAAGATTTACGTTAAAGACGGTGGATGATTTAAATGTCTGTGACAGAGGGGGTCAGGTGTTCAGCAGATTTTCCAGGCTGTCTCAGAAGAATTCACATCAAACCACTCCCTGCCAAGCCAAGCACCCTCTTCTTTGTCCGGAGCATACAGGCGTGTGTAAACACAATGTCAAGGACGTCGTCAGTTACATGCACATTTATGTTGATCCAAGACAGTCTACGGCAACAAGCCGTGAGCCTTTATCCTAGCTTACATAGAAAACCATATTATCGAATGAAGTTTGTTCCGCTCTGCTACGGTAGGTGCAGACATGCGCTCCTTCATGTCGGCATTTTCCCGGCTAGCCCATAGCAACACAAACAGTAAACAAATGCTGGTGGGAGTGAAGCAGACAGAGTAAAAACAGAATATGCACAAAGGCTGAGAAGAGGATAACAACAACACTGCAGCAGTGTTTCTGGTACGTACTGTGCTGTTTGTTGGTGTTACATTGTGACGATGACATCAGAATACCACTTCAACCGTCCTGTTACTTCCTGAAGTTACTGGTTAAAACTCAACTGAGGCGTTAACATGCAGAGGAAGTTGGGCTTCTACTGCTTTGTCGGGGTACTTCAGCTCGATTAGAATCAGTTCACTTTCAGCAAGACTAACGCGTTTCAAAAAGAAGAATGAAAAATACAACTTCAGTTGTTTTAAGGTATTTGCACAAGTATTGTAGAATGCAGGTGCAGGAGGCCAGATACGGTCCAGAAACACCTCCCAACCTATAGGGAGAGTGTGTTGATAAGGCAGGAATTGTGTGCAGCTGTGTAAAGCAATGTTTTATAGCATTAATAAAAATATTTTGTTGAGTTTTAGCATGGATTCTATGCAAAGTCTCTTTAGTGAGGCCCCTGGTCATGTTGTTATGTATAAAACCAAAGAATACAAAGTGGAAAATCTTTCCTTGTATTCATGGGTTCATAACAGAATTCTGTTTTGTGCGACAGAACAGGGGTGTCTGAAATTATCCACAAAATTGTCATTTCTTTTAAAATGAATGCATTTATTTTCTTTACACTCATGGCTGGGGGGTGCATGTTCTAGCTCACCATAATGCATGTTCTTTTCTGTGAAATATTCGAAGATCACTACATATGTAAGGAGACCTTGTTATGTTTGACGTTCACGTGGACCTGCGTTAGAGAATATTTTAATTGCAACTTTCTACTTTGCTGCTATCTCTTCCATTTTCAGCATCATCAGGCAGCTTTGCTACAAGGTGACAGTTGTTTCCAGCTGCAATGCACATGTGCACCAAGAATATGGACCAGTCCTGCGTTTATCTTAGAAAACCTCACATCTACACACACACACACACACACACACACACACACACACACACACACACACACACACACACACACACACACACACACACACACACACACACAAGACAGATCAAAAACTGATTTGGTTCTATGTTTCCATGTTCACCCAACAGTGGGTTCATCCTTAAATTCAGAGTATATGCCACCGTTACCGTTCTCTACATATCTAATTAATGAGGAATCAACATTGTAAAGTATTCCCTAAGATCTCATTTCATCCAGGAAACATTTGTATACACAACCAGATTTCCCAGAATGCCGAGCAACAGAGAACATCAAATCCTCACTGTCATGACAACATCAACAGAGCTGCTACACGTCTGAGATGTAGCAGCTTTGTTTGAGTGTGTGTGTGTGTGTGTGTGTGTGTGTGTGTGTGTGTGTGTGTGTGTGTGTGTGTGTGTGTGTGTGTGTCTGTGTAGGTCACTGTCAGTTTGTTTTTCTTAGAATATGATCAGGCTCGTCTCAGTTGATTCAGTGTTGGAGGAAGCTGTATAGGCAGTGTTTCAGAGGCTTTATTAGGCAACATGGACACGTGGACTTGTCTCCAACTCTGTGAGTTTTTTCTGATAGAAAAAACAAGCAGTTTTAAAACATTTCATATTTTCTGGAATTTTATGTGAACAAAATTTTACGAACCCGATAGTTGACCACCAAAAGACTGAGATCCTCATCTGTGCCCCAGACAAGCTGGTTCCCAAAGTCAGAGACTCTCTTGGTCAGCTTGCTTCCCACACCAAACCTTCTGTGAGGAATCCTGGCGTGACCTTTGACCCAGCTCTCACCCTGGATTATCATGTCAGTTCTCTTGTTCACTCTTCCTTCTTCCATCTCAGGAACGTTGCTAAGCTGAGTCCCATTCTGTCTCGCTCTGAACTTGAGACAGTTCTCCACACCTTCATCTCCTCACGCTTAGACTACTGTAACTCTCTTTTCACGTGTCTGAGCAGAACCTCCCTGAACCATCTACAGGTGGTTCAGAATGCCTGTGCTCGGCTTCTGACCAAGTCCTCCAAACACACCCACATCACCCCGCTTCTCCTCCAGCTTCACTGGCTGCCAGTCAACTTCAGGGTTCATTTCAAGATCCTGGTTCTGGTCTACAGGGCCTTACATGGACAAGCACCATCTTACATGGGTGATCCTCTTAGTCCCTACACCCCCAGCAGGTCCCTGAGTTCCAATGACCAAAGCCTACTGGTTGTGCAGCGCACCAGGCTAAAGACCTTGGGTGACAGATCATCTGCTGCTATGGCCCCCAGACTCTGGAACTCTCTCCTCCTGAGCCTGAGATCAGTGGACTCAGTGGTCTCCTTTAAAAAGCAGCTGAAAACTCACCTGTTCAGACTTTGGTGTGACCTTCTGTTGATTGTTGCTCATTGACTTCTCTTCATGTTGCCGTTTCTGCCCATTCGGTCTCTCTGGATCCCATGATTACCTTTCCTTATTCATGTATTTAATTCATTCTTTGCAGTTTTCATTTTTTTCACTTTTTTTCAATTTAATATATATGACATCATTTTTTAAATACTTTTTCTGATTTTTTTGTTCTTGGGAAGAAGTGGTTTCTTCTTCTTCTTCTTCTTCTTCTTCTTCTTCTTCTCCTCCTCCTACATCATTATTTAGCCACAGATATTATCAAATTCTGTCAAAAAAGCTAGAGAGGCACATATTTGCTGCACATAACCATATAATTACCTTCCAAAGATCTTTAGTTAGGGTTTGGCTCAAATTTGGTGCTTGCTGCTTTAACAAACAGGCTTTAGAAGAGTAAACTACAGCAGGTAAAAACAGATAAAAACTTTTTAAAGTTAATTAATTTATCTGAATTATGGCTTAAAGGGTAATGTTAACATCAGAATGTGTGATAACATCACTTCTCAGCAAGACGTGCTTGTCTGCAAGTTCATCATTACAAATCAATTTTATTTAATGTATACAAGGATCTGAACTGGAAGAAATTTGGATAAAATATATCAAATGTGCATAATACCAGGATGTAGCTCATGTTGTTCTGTGCTGCTAACATAACGGTGACTCAGAAGTTGGAATTTCTGGGTTACAAGTTTACAAAGCCAACTGGAACATGGTTTTTGTGGAAACTGGACGAGCTATGTCCTCTGTTACAACCCCGACGGTGTTAAAACGTGAAGGAGGGGGTAACATAAGAGCTTGGACCAGTGGGAATAAAATGTGTTTAATTGTCATAAAAGGTTTAAAATCAAGTGAGCAGACAGGTGGAGAGCATTATTAAAATAATGCCAAACAAAAACGATTTTCAAAAAGGTTAACAGCTAAAAGACTACTTAACAGCTCAAACACCTGGTTAAAACTTTAACCAAACTGGAAGGTGCTTTAAAAAGCATAACAGTTAACCTTTAAAAACAACTAAATCAAAGATCATTAAGATCATGACTAAGTCAACATGAGTGGACATCAGAGAGCGAATACCCTCACCACAAGATCCTTCTGGATCCTTCTCAGAGTTTTACCCTTTTCAGTTAAAACTCATCAAAAGACAAAATGGGATTTTAAACAAATTCTGAGGCCTTGGAGGACAGCAGAAATCCTGCACTGCTGACTCATAGACTGCTGATGGCACAGCCTTTTTCATCCAAGGTGTGGGTCATTAGAGGGATTAAGGTCAGCTGTGCTCATCAGCAGCCTGGGGGAGAGGACCAGGGGTGAAGTTTGGGCTGATCACCGGGGCTGGGGGATCCTGGCACCTGGATCTGAAGAGGCCAGGCTGGTGGCCAACACCCCTTTTAGGAATACATGAGACACAAAGATGATGGGGCAGAAGGGAAGGAGGAATCTGATTGGCCTTCTCCAATATTTATGACCACTACAGTCTCCCACTGCATGAACAAAATACACAAGCAACCACACTAGAGAGACAGACAACGAGCACAATTAATTAACCCTAACCCGTTCACACACTGATGGTGATGACCTACATTGTAGCCAAATCTGCTCTCGGTCCCACTGTCATGTAAAACTAGAAAAATTAGAGCATGGTGAAAAAGTCCATTTATTTCTGAAATCCCACTTAGACTGAGAGACCATCTAAAGGCTCAGGAACCCTTTGCAGGTGTTTTTGGATTCATTAGCTGGCTAGTGTGTTACACTTTCTAATTGTCTGAGATTTTGAATGTTGGGTTTTCATAATCTGTAAACCATATTCATTATATTTATAACAAATAAAGGCTTGAAACATCTGGATTTGCATGCAATGAGTCTATCTCATATATTAGTTTCACCCTTTAAGTTGAATTAGTTCAGTTCAGTTCAGTTCATTTCCTTATAAAGCACCTTCCATGACCTGATCAGCAGACCAAGGTGCTGGAGATGACAACAAAAAACAAAATAAGAACAAATACAATATTGTGGATCATTAAAAGAAAGATAAAAAGAAAAAACATTAAGAGAGAGTCAAATAAACAATCCTAAAAACAGGTTAAAAGATGTGAAAAAAAAAGATCAAGGCAGTGTTGTGATCCCTAATGCTGAAATACCATCACATAAAAGTGAGACTTAAAACCAGAAATAATGGTGCCTGCCTAACACTCAAAAAAGGTAACTCGTTCCAGAGTATTGGAGCCATAACTGAGAATGCACGATCCACCCTCGATTTGCATTTGGAACAGGGGATGACCAACAGCTCTCACTCAGCCGAGTGAAGAGACCGAGACAGAACATGTCTGGGCAGTAATGCTGACAAATAGGAGGGAGCAGTCCCTGTATACTAGTAGGAGGATCTAAAATTTGGTTCTGTACTGCACTGGGAGCCAGTGTAGGGTTTCCAGCGCTGGGAGCCAGTGTAGGCCTATCAGCGCTGGAGTGATGTGTTCACGGCATCTAGTGCCTGTCAGAAATCTTGCAGCTGAGTTCTGGACAAGCTGGACCCTTTCAACCGGACACTGATTCAGACTGGCATTGCAGTGGTCCAGTCGGGACAGGACAAATAACAGACTCCAGGTGTGCCCTAGGCAACAGGGGCTTGATTCTAGAGAGGACGTCTCAGATAAAAAAAAAAATAAGGCTGCACAATCACATTAATTTGTGTCTCAAACTTAAGGGCGTCAGTTTTTATCCCCAGATTGCTGACACCTTTCTTTTCAAGTGGTGCTAAAGGGCCAAGGTCCAAGACAGAACCCGAGGCATCTAATCTCCAGGAGCTGAGAATAATAACTTCAGGTTTTGTTTCATTTATGGGTAAAAAGTTAGAATCCATCCAGGATCTAACGTCTTAGACGGTCCAGAAGTGGAGAGAGATTCATCAGCTTGCAACCGGAAGATAGAAAGATGGAATTTGACACCATGCAAACAAATTGTGGACATAAGTCAACTTTTGCACTATATTAAAATTTTTTGGAGTTTCACCTGTAATTGAGGCTACCGTACACAGGCATCACTGGTCCTTCCACCAGCAGGCAAGACAGGTAAAGAACATAACTGACATGGATGAAGCCTGACTTTGAACTGGCAACCCACTGGTTATGAACTCCTTAACCCTGAGTTATCGCTTTGTTTGGTAACCTGTGTTAAGCTCCATCTGCTGTAATGTTCTGAATTCATAATTAAAATAAAAATAAAAAAATCACAATTCTTGCCACATTTTGACATCTTATTTGTAGAAGCAATGCTGGCTGACTCAGGGAAAATAATGAATGAAACGCCTGTTGAGGCAGCAGGGCCGCTTTTCCAGCTCTACATAAAGTTACTTCATGTTAACTGGGTGTCGCAACACAACACTGACACATTAGTATATGACAGCATTTCACCTAAACATGAGAGGGTTTTCTCTAATGTTGGGCCTCATAGATATGAGCAAAATGCATCAGAATAGAAAAGTGCTCCTGGTTAGCAGCGATGGGGTGCACTCATCCAGAGGTGCACTCCTTTTTCAAATTGGGTCTGAGTCTCATGTTTTTGGGATAAGATTTTCTAGAAGGGTGAAAGCTTCACTTAAGAAAGCCTCTCATTAAGAGGACAGTTATAAGTGACTCTAGAAAGCAACGTTTCAGCCTGAATAAATGATTATGTTCTAATGGCACAGACCAGAATCAGTAGAAAGATGATTACTATGATAAATCAAGTCACTAAAATACCAGACCACCAAAAAACTAAAGAGCCAGGACTTATTCTTGGTCAGTAAATCTGGTGGAAATGGTGTTCAGAAGAGAAACGAGCCATCCCCTACACACTGTGTTCTTATTCAGACTTCCCTTTACGCCAGGATGAAATCCAAACATTCATTCAGGGCATCATGTGACTGGCATACAGTAAAAAAAATCAAATTCATGTGATTAATTCCCTAAATTATAAAGTGCTGTGAGTGCAGTTCCTAACAGCCTATTCATTAGAGAACCGCAGACAGCCGAAAGTTTAGAGGATTCAAGTTTGTTATTTTTAAAGAGATTTTTAAAAGTCTCCGTCAGGGAGTCTAGTTAAGTGTCTGTCAGCTTTACCCACACTTCCTGTCCAATCCTGCCTTTATGAAGCAAAACAAACCAAAAACAACCTTCACACAGTTTCCTCTTATCAACACCGCCACAGGCAGATTTACACAGTTTGTTCCCAAAATGTCTAACTATTATGTCTTAAATCAGCCGTGTCACACATGATTAGGGGGAAGAAACGCTTGTCCTAATGACAAGCAGCAGCAACGATCATCTTTTCAGGAAGGATTCATTATTATTTTTAATAATGGAGAGAATGCGCCAAAAACATTGGTTAGGTCTAAAGCTGCACCTGATTTTCCACTGGAGTTATTCACACTGCTGACCCTGCTGCAGTAAGACTTCCTCCGCAGACAACTTTTGATCTTAGCCTCTTTGCAAGATGTGCGCTGACCTGCTGCCTGCTGCAGGCAGCCATTGCTGTCCCAATTGTTCTTGCTGGTGATTTAAAGAGAGTCTCCAAAGCCACACTGCTCTAAATATGTATTTCTACTGTTCTAATTAGAGACTGTCTCCAAAGCGGGCACCGAGCCCAGGATGAGGGATGGCTAAATATACCAAAACAAAAACAAAGCTTCTAAATGGAAAATTATAAACATTTAGGCAGAGCCATGAACAGAACTGAAAATATAGCTGGTAAGGTGAATTTTTGTGTGGGTTTGTTTTACTGAAGGAGAAGCACAGCAGTGACAGGAGTCTGTGGTTTGGTTGGATGCTGAGAATGTGGAGCAGAAGCTGTCAGTGAGTTTAAAATGCTGGAAAGGTCACTTTGTCAAGGATTTACATGAGAAAAACTCCACACAGGAAACGTTTCTCTTTGTTTTACAGTGTCTGAATATCTGATCCAGTCACACATTTCCCTCCCATGTCCGCTTGAGTGATGGAGAGGTGGAGTGAAAGGTTTCAGTGCATGTTTAACTCCGATTTTTATTTATTTAAGCAGCAATAACAATTTATTAATGTAAACACAAAATGCTAAAAGGCACGTGACTTTTACGTACTTAAATAATGTTCAATTATCACACTGATATTTAGCTTTCACTGAACAACCTGAGTTTGGAGAAATGTAGATTGAGAAAATAACGGCTAGCCCAAATAGGGACCGTTCTGAAGTGGATTACTGCCACCTTAAACTACTTGTCATTAAGCAAACCAGCTTGGATGTCGTAGGCTAGGCTCACATGGCAAGATAATAACACTGGTTTTTGACCACTTCCTCTCCATTTAACAATCTTAAAGGGTTAGGGCTTTTTTTTTTTACAACAAATTGTTTTGGTCTTTATAAATAATGCAATGTGAGTCATTTTCTATGGAAGAAAAGCTTGGGCGCTTCTGTTGAAGTTTGCGTGTGTGTGCGTGCGTGTGTGTGTGTGTGTGTGTGTGTGTGCGTGTGTGTGTGTGTGTGTGTGTGTGTGTGTGTGTGTGTGTGTGTGTGTGTGTGTGTGTGTGTGTGTGTGTGTTATGGCAGGATCTTCACCTCCGATTGGCTAACAGCAACACAACACTTCATCTGCCTTTGTTTGCTCTTCTTTCTTGGGTAAAAACTGAAACGTTGATGTTTTATCTCCACAAATAGCACCAGCTTGAACATGCTCCTCCATGTTGTGGAGTTGCTCTGGCTAACAGTTAGCTTCTGCTTGCCGAGACGCCCTCTGCTCTCTTGTGCCTGCTAAAGCAACACAGCCTTCTGCAGTAGCAAACCAGCGTCGATGAGGCCATGAATAAGAATGTTTCCTGTGATGTAGAAGAGACTGGCTTCCTCTGACCTGATTGGTACCATTTATTTCTTTTCTTTAGCTAAAGCAGGCAATGGTGGTTGACCGACCTGATGAAGTATTACATAGTTTCCGTACTTCTAAAGATAACTTGGTATTCCTGCAGTGTGTAGTATGTTTAAGAGCGCTCTGGTCCGCTCGGAGGCGCATCGGAATCGTTCCCATCATAAATCAGAGACAGTAAGTGTGTTAAACCGTCTTGCTCAAATTTTGAGGACGAACAAGCATTGTGTTGTTTTCCACTTTAGAAATGCTTGTTTCAGATTTCATGAGTTATTCATACTGAATACCTAAAAAAAAGACAGGTACTAAACATCCTTTCTTTAAACTCAAACGTAACATTATGAGTGGTTTGGATCAGTTCTGTCCATCAGAAGATCAGAAGGATATTAGAGTTGGTGATCCTTGTGGACCAGTCTCTACTGAGGAGGATGCCTGATCTGATTTCACCAACATGATATCAGAATGCTTCCTACGGAAGCTGTTAGAAAAACACCTGGAAGCCGCCTTGTTAGGGCTTAGCTTCTGAATCAGTCTCTGCAAACTTATGATTTTCCCATTTCAAATATTATAAACCCAGCTACCACCCTTCATACACTTTCAGAAAAAGGCCTTCCTCTGACAGTTCAAACGATTGGTCTTGGAACTGAGTCTGGAAATGGAAAAACGACATCTACTTCCTGATAATCCAGCAAACTGATACATTTGGATGTACTTTGAGTGTGTTCCCTTGTTCCCTGTTTCGTGCCATGAGAGGAGCTGTGTTCCATTTGAAGTCTGACGTTTTAACTTACGTCAAGTCCCAAGTAAAAATAAATCTGCTTGTTGGAATTCCAGCTTGGAAAATTGAAGATTCTTCAGCAGTCCCAACTTCAAAATCCAGAATGTTTGCCTTGCACATATCTTGCACATGAAAAGAGTTGACCGCTAACTGTTGACATGAATCCAACCGTACATAACTATGCAATCCTGTTGGGAAACAGGTTGCTATAATTATTGAATGCAGACAGGAGCAGAGCTTGTTAGCAGCAGGTGCTAACACCAGCTAGCCTGAAGCGTATTGTAGATTAATAAGAAGTGACTGACCTCATTAGTATTATTTGACACGATCTCACACTTCCTATAATGTTTTATTCTGGTGATACTCTTGCAGTACTTTGTGATAAAATTGTTACATTGCCTAACTCTGCATGTGTCCTTGCAACCTAGCACCAGATCCAAGTTGAAATGAAATGCATCTGAAGAAAACTGGCGGCATGATAAAGACATTCTTCACAGAGAGCATACCAAAGTCTGTCAGGGTCAAAAGGCTTGCGCACAAATGTTTGTCTCTAGCAAACCCAACTGTTCATGTTAAATTATCACCATTTCAGTTATTATTAATATCTTTATATATTCTATCTTGACACAAACACATTACAACAATCAACATTTTACACTTTTGAAGCAATCATTTATACCAAATACCATTTGTCTATTAGAAAGCATATTGTTGGTATTTTACCCTCTGAGGGAGAAGTATTTAATTTACTCCTCCAGCGTGACCTCAGCAGTGTGAGAAGGTAAATTCATCACCATCTCACCAGTCCTCCTCACTCCTATTTAGCTCCCACCCCACATGCAAGTAGCCTGAGTCAGCCTTCAGGGTGGTGAAATGTTTTCTGCTCACACATCTCCCCCTCTCTGACCTGAAGTGACTCCAGTGTTCCCTCCTAAAACATTCCTTCAAGACTTTCGTGTGCTGCTCACTGATCAATGGCATATCTGACACATCTGCAAACAGAGTGTGGATTAAGTGCACTGAGCATTTTTGAAAAGTGAGACTTCGTAAAAAGAAGAGTGACTCATGGTGCTCAAGCTATGGAGGCATATCAGTAAAAGGATGTCAACAGGATATTAACGGGCCTAAAGCAGATCCTGAGTGATGCTGAGGTTTGATTTGGTAAATATTACATTAAATGCTGCTCAGTGTGTTGCTGTTATTACAATAAAGTTCTCAAGTTCCCTTTATTTAAAAAAAGTACAACCCAATTAAATTAAATCAAACCCGTCACAGTAAACTAATTTGTGGAGCCGCCACAGATGTACATGCAATCCAGAGGAGAATGTGAAATAAAACGGATGACTGAAATACGAATGTAAACCAAGCCTTTCTCCTTTTGTAGATAATGTCAGAGATGATGAACTGCAGACTCTGCCGAACATAAGCACAGAGAGGAAGCTCTTTATCTTCTTGTTATGAAAAAAAAAGAGCTTCGTGTTTGTCCATCTTGGTGGGCACTTAAGACCAGATGGGCAACAAAGTGTTGACTGGGATGTAAACACAGCTGATTGGTCACCTGTAGCGCGAGTACTGAACTAAGGAAGAACAATGTCATTTATCCCTTCATGTTGAGGAAATAGGTGTGCTATAGGCTGTGATGGGACCTTATTCTGTTGCCATGTAACCTGGTCTGTGTGCTAAAATTCAGTAATAGTTGATGAGAAATGTTAATCGTCTCAAAGGAAATGATTTATATAAACAAGGAGAATATCCTGAGAAATGCAGAGGCAGCCCCAGTAATAACACACTTCATACAGGAATCCAAACCCAAATACTTGGAGTTTACAAAATTGATGGGCGATGTTATTTAAAAATATGTTTTTGCTCAGTTTGTTTGGAATAGATAAGAAGCACGTTTCAGTTATAACAAGATGGACTGTTTTGAGGTTTATTTTTTAAATATGTACATGAATATTTTAACTACATCATCAAGACAGTTAACACTCAGTAATGTAGTACACGGGCTGTATGTTGGTGCAGTTAGAAGCACTGTTGCCTGCAGCCAGAAGGTTGCAGGTTTGAATCCCAGCTGCATGAAGTTAGCATGTTCTCCACATGCATGCGTGGTTATCCTCCAGTACCTTAGTTTCCTTTTACAGACCAAAAAATGCACATCAGATTGACTGGAGACTCTAAACTGTCCCTAAGTGTGATGGACATGTCCAGGGTGTCCCCTGCCTCTTGTCAGATGACTGCTGGAGTTAGACACCGGCTCCCAGTGATCCTACTGAGGAATAGGCGGTTAGGGAGATAAGTGAGTGAGGTGTTACATGTTTAATTATGTGTAAAATGTTGATAGGTGTATAAATAGGTTGCCAAACCTTGTCCTGGGTCTACCTTTAGGTCTCCTCCTGGTTGGACCTGCCCGAAAAACCTCATCAGGGAAGCGTCCAGGAGGCATCCTGACCAGATGCCCGAGCCACCTCAACTGGCTCCTCTCGATGCGGAGGAGTAGCGGGTCTACTCCAAGCCCCTCCCGAATGACCGAGCTTCTCACCCTGTCTCTAAGGGAGAGCCCAGCCACTCTTCGGAGAAAACTCATTTCGGCCGCTTGTATCCATGATCTCGTTCTTTCGGTCACTACCCAAAGCTCATGACCATGGTTTCAGATTTAGAGGAGCTGATTCTCATCCTAGCTGCTTCACACTCGGCTGAGAACCGCTCCAGCGAAAGCTGAAGATCACGTTCTGATGAAGCCAACAGGACCACATCATCTGCAAAAAGCAGAGACCTGATCCTCAGGCCACCAAAACGGATGCCCTCCACACAGTTGTCTGAGGCTTTCTGCCTCTGGTAGGGGTAATTACCCATGGCAAACCAGTCTTAGGTGAGGGATCAGACAAGGAGCAGCCCAAAGACCTCTTATGATGAATTATATAAATGGAAACCGTGTTCCCTCGCCCGGACATGGGTCACCGGGGCCCCCCTCTGGAAACAGGCCTGGAGTTGGAGCACGTCGGCGAGCGCCTGGTGGCCGGGCTTTCACCTATGGAGCCCGGCTGGGCACAGCCCGAAGAGGAAACGTGGGTCCCCCTACCCATGGCCTCACCACTCGAGGGAGGAGCCAAAGGGGTCGGGTGCAGTGTGTGATGGGTGGTAGTCGAGGGCGGGGACCTTGTCGGTCTGATCCTCGGCTACAAAAGCTGGCTCTTGGCACATGGAATGTCACCTCTATGGTGGAGAAGGAGCCTGAGTTGCTCTGTGAGGTTGAGCGGTTCAGACTAGATATAGTCGGACTCACCTCAATGCATGGCACTGGCTCTGGAACCAGTTTCCTTGAGAGGGGTTGGACTTTCTACCACTCTGGAGTTGCTCCCACTGAGAGGTGCCAAGCAGGGGTGGGCATGCTCGTTGCCCCCCATCTTGGTGCCTGTACACTGGGGTTTACCCAAGTGAATGAGAGGGTAGCCTCCCTCCGCCTGCGTGTGGGGGGATGGGTTCTGACTGTGGTCTGTGCTTATGCACCAAACTATAGTTCAGACTACCCACCCTTTCTGGAGACCTTGGAGGGGGTGCTGGAAAGCGCTTCTTCCGGTGACTCCCTCGTTCTGCTGGGGGACTTTAACGCTCACGTGGGCAACGACAGTGAGACCTGGAGAGGTGTGGTTGGGAGGAACGGCCCCCCTGATCTGAATTCGAGTGGTGTTTTGTTATTGGACTTTTGTGCTAGTCATGGATTGTCCATAATAAACACCATGTTCAGACATAAAGGTGTCCATATGTGCTCTTGGCACCAGGATACCTTAGGCCGCAGCTCGATGATCGACTTTGTTGTTGTTTCATCTGACCTGCGGCCGCATGTCTTGGACACTCGGGTGAAGAGAGGGGCGGAGCTGTCAACTGACCACTAGCTGGTGGTGAGTTGGCTCAGATGGTGGGGGAGGATGCCGGTCAGACCAGGCAGGCCCAAACGTATGTGAGGGTCTGCTGGGAACGTCTGACAGAGTCTCCTGTCAGAAGGAGCTACAATTCCCACCTCCGATAGAACTTCCAAAATGTTCCGGGGGAGGCGGGTGACATTGAGTCTGAATGGACCATTGTTGAGGCGGCCGACTGGAGCTGTGGTCGCAGGATCATTGGTGCCTGTCGTGGTGGCAACCCCCGAACCAGCTGGTGGACATCGGCGGTTAGGGCCAGAGAATCCTGAAAACCTTCTCGGGCCGGGCCGGACATGGACTCAGATTTTAGGCCCATGCAGTTCTTTGTCCCACCCTTCACCTAAGACCCATTTGTCATGGGAGACCCTACCAGGGGCACAAAGTGCCCTAGACATCATAGCTCCTAGGATCATCAGGGCACTCAAACTCCTCCACCACGAAGGTGACGGTTCAAGGAGGAGTCTTCCAGTGCCGTTAAAGAAAACCTAATAAATAAATCTAAATCCTATAATCTATCAGTACAGCTGTCAATAGTGACCACATGAGTTTGGCAGGGCACTAAATAAATATAGTCAAAAGGATATTTTTAAACTTCCCTTTTTCTTGTCACCACCACTGTGCTCCAAGCATAAATTCATCTGTGCTGAATCTCTAAACGCTGACAGACGTAACGGATGCCACAGCTCTATCGTTGGAGAATGTGAGATCAAGAAAATCTATAAAAAAAAAAACAAAAAAAAAAAAACAAGAGACACACTTCAGGCACATTTGGAGAAAAAAAATGATTTAAGGGTTCTGTGAGGGAAACCGGGAGAGTCCCACATGGACTACATAAATCAAAAGGTGATTCTTTCTTACTGCTTTCTTAATGCAGGTATAGGTGCCAAAGTGACTTACAAGTCAATGTAATCGAGTGTTTCCTCTACACCGCTGGCTCACTTGGCTTGTTTATATTCTGACATTGCAGGTCAACCAGTTGCACCAATTTAGGTATGAAATATGAGCAAGTATCTAATGGAAAGTTGTAAAAATCTAGACTCACACAATTCAGAGTCTTCCTCAGATCAAATACATCTAGGACCTTGTGGTATGATTTGATGTTAGGACACTAAGAATATGTCCTAAGCAGAGACTGAGTAGACAGATGGAGTTCCCAGTGCTGCAGCTGCTGCCTTTCTAAATGCACCAGTCATGCTTCATTTTCTGTTTAGCCTGTGTGAAAGGATAATAATGAGACGTTCAAACATGTTTGCTTTTGCATTAAGTTAGCATGTTCTATGGTCCATCCCAAGTGGAACATTTATGCTAACACGCCAGACGTAAGAAGCTGCTTTAGTTATTAGATTATAAATCTCAGACCTGATGGCAGTGTGATTGTATTTACCTTTATTATGACTTCATACAAACTACATACATTTTCTTCAGTGGCTCATGCTCAGCAACAACCAGTTACCCATTTGAAGTCAAACAAATTCAAAATGGCCACCACTAGAAAACAGAGAAATTTGAAGGATAACTTCATAATTTCTCATTGTTAAGTGGGAGACTTTATTATGTAAACAGCTGCTGGGTAAAATTCATAGTTTGTGTTTTGATCCTGTTAAAATATTTTTTGTTTTATTGATGTGTGACAAGTAGCCCCTTCAGCCAGATGTGCAGAGAGAAATGATGCTCTGCATTATTGTAAAACTTGACAGGATGGAACACTTAGTGAACATTTCAAACAGTTTACTTAAGTTGATCTTGATCAATCTAAACGACTGCTCGGTGTTCTGTTAACTGCCTAAAGTCCCATTAGTTATCACACACTGATGAATATACATCCCTGCATCTGACCCATCCCCGTGAGGAACTATTTAGTGGTTTAACCCCCCAATCCAACCCCTTAAAGCTGAGTGTTAATTGGGTCCCATTCTTAGTCTTTGGTATGACCCGACTGCAATTTGAACCCCGATTTTTCAGTCTCCGGGTGGACACTCTACCACTAGGCCACTGAGAAGGTTACAATTATTAGTAACTCATCTAATATACCAGTAAAATTTTGAGCACAGCAACTCACTCAAAAGCCATAAAAAATGTTGGCTGGTACCATAAATAAGGCCATGCTACAATAGGACATGTCCTACGTTTACTGTTTATTAACCTCAAGGCCCGCGGGCTGAATCCAGCGCGCCAAGTCCTTTTAAACTCACTACTGTCTGCTTTTCACTCTACTTCAAATCATAAACTCACAGCCATTTATCTCCTCCTTCTCCTTGTCTGGTTTGAAGATGTAAATTTGGTGAGATGAGCAGTTGTAGCCCTCTACGTATTTTCAAACAAAACCTAAAGTTACTTTTGCTGCCCGTTTAAAAGAAGTGCTTTCCTCGTATCAAAATGTATCTTCAAAATTCACAGACATCATATTATTAAAGTTAAATCCATGGCACATTTCAAACGGGATCAGAAAATAAACTTTTATCAGCCCATAGACTCCCATTCATTTTGGTGGCAGTAGTACCCATGGTCTGCAGGTAGATGGGCGTGACTTGACTCCCCTGATCTAGTCCAGATACTTAAGAACTTTTCCAGGGTTTTGATTGTGTTTGAGTGTTGCAAAAAGCCCAGAATCTGTGCAAATTTAAGACAAAAACAGGGCAGTAAATACAAGTTTAACCTTTAGAATGAGGTCATGTTGTGCATTAGTGCTGGATGGTTCTTCACCTGCAGTAACGAGGTCTTCCCACCAAAACCTGAGAACAGAAACTCTGCCCTTACTGAGCAGGAGGAAAACTCAGGAACACAAACACCTGGATCCGGTTGGTGTGAGGCCCAGTGACATGAGGCGGTTCACCCAGTTCAAGCAGGAAATTATTTAGCTATCCCTATAATTAGCACCACTCATGTCAGATGTAACCGAACATCCATTTTGTGCATAAAGCATCAACATTGGTAAATAGAACATCTGGTCAAGCAGACAGGCAGGCAAAATTACCACTATTGAACCACTATTGATCCCTCGTCACCACAGCAGCTATTAATCAGACCCACCCGCGAGAACTGAGGCCCTGATCTCTTCCTTGAATTAAAATGTAAATAGATAAATATTCAAATACAGCTCAAAGGAGAAAGGAGGGACTGATCATCAGGTGATGTGCAGATGTACATGTGGTTTGTGTTTTAGTGCTGTTGTGAGCGCTCTGTTGGGTTTCAAGAGAGCAGCGGACTGCAGCTTGGAAACACAAACAGTATTAGCGGCGTAATTTACTCTATCGCACAGCATCACTAAACCCATGTAGAGTGCACGCTGAAGGTGTGTGTGAGTGAGTGTGAACGAGCAGGTAAATATTTGATAGGGTAATGAAGCTTTGGATGAATGGAACAAAAACAGCCGGCGGTCTCCATCACATTCCCTCTGATTTCAGCAGGCAAACACCGGAGTTGTCGAAAGCTACATGACAAACACGAGCATCATGTCGAAGCAGTGATTGACATTTAACTGAGCATGACAGATAAGGTGATGTAAAATAATTATTTGAGGCCCATAAATGTGTCAGCTGTTCTATTAAGGGTAGAAACAGTTTCACCTCACAAAATTCATTTATGTACAAGATTACATTAGATTTAGATTTATTGATGGGTGTGGCAAGATGGCGCCCGCGTGTTCGGCAAGCCGTCTGCTGATCTCAATTTATTTTTATTTTTTTTGCTGTTCCTATGTTATGTGGTTAATGTTGGGACTGCTATCCTAACTTATGACCGTGCCAACCTCCTGGATCTTCATTCACCTTGGCTCCCTGGCCAGAATTACCACCACTACCATCGCAAGACCCTGCAAACGCTGCGCTCCACTATTCCAGCCTCTCTGTGGAGAGTCCCCAGCCCGTTGTGGTTCAGAAAGCGGCGCCGTTGGCGCGGTAAGCGTGGCGGCAGCCTGGTCCGAGTGCAAGCTGAGCTGGCACGCTCCTCGGGATTCATGCAGTCTCAATTGGGTGTGCTGGCTCGATGCCGCTCTGTGAGGTGTTATCTGGATTCTGCGGACCGGCGGCTCTTCTCCGCTCCCGGGGCTGCGTCCTCGTCTCACCCTGCTCCGTCTCCCTGCTGGTGCCACCGTGGCGTGGATTTCTCAAACCTTCGGGATCTGAAGCACATCTCCTCTTCTCATACAGCCAGGTTGGGTTCAACCCCGCCGCACAGGTTTGCCCTGATGAACACTCGCTCTCATGGCAATAAATTGTTCATTATTAAGGATTATTTTATTGACAGTAACCTGGATTTCCTTCTCATAACGGAATCTTGGACTGCTCCTGATGATTTAGCTACTATTACTGAAATTTTACCTGCTGACTGCGCATATTTTAATAATCTAAAAACAACTGGTCGTGGAGGTGGTCTTTTGACCATCTTCAAACGGACTATTGCTTGTAAACCCATCACCTTCCCTGATTTTACCAGCTTTGAGTTAACTGCCTTTGAACTGTGTTCTTCACCACCCGATCTCTGTGTCTTGCTGTACCGTGCTCCCAAATACAGCAAAAACATTACAACTCAGATTTCTGATATTTTATCTGATATTTGTTCACACTATGACAGTGTTCTTATCTTAGGTGATTTTAATATTCATGTTTGCTGCCCTGAGAAGCCTCTTGTGGGAGATTTTTAAAATGTTATTGACTCTTTTGGCCTGGCCCAGTTGGTTAATATGCCAACACATGAACGCTCTCACATCTTGGACTTGGTTCTCACTCATGGCTTGAAGATCACTGACCTGTTTGTTGATGCTGTCCATATTTCAGACAATTTTCCGGTTTTGTTTCTCCTTCATAGATCCAATGCCTCTTTAATTAATTTAATGCCTGCTCGCAGAGCCCGATCTTTTACTCCATCTACTGCAACAGAATTCTGTACTTTATTCACTGATCTTGTTTCCACTTTGCCGGTGTTTTCCAGCACTGATGATTTGTTGCACTTTTTTCAATCTTCCTGCCTTACTGTGCTAGATCAGATAGCCCCTATGAGAACTAAATACGCTAAAGTTCGGTCAGATCCCTGGATCAATGCAACTACCAGATCTGTCAGGCGTGAGTGCAGAAGAGCCGAGCGAGCGTAGATGGAAAAAGGATAAGCTCCAGATTTCCTACCAAACAATGATAGATACCTGGGCTCGTTACCAGAAAGTAGTTAGAGATGCTCGTAATAAATTTTTTTAAAATATTATTACTGCATCCTTTGGCAACCAGCGTGTCCTGTATCAAACCCTCAGTGCTGTTCTTTCAGCCAGTGACCACCTCTCTCTTACTACCTCGGATGCTCAATGCACTAAATTTTTGAAAAAATTTTCTAGGAAAAATTGCTAGCATCCGGGCTCAGATTTCTTCTCCCTAGTTTTCCTGAACCCATTCTGCATCGGTCTCTTGATAACTTTGACTTACTTTCTTTGTCTTCTCTTGAGAACCTCCTGTCTGCCTTGAAGCCGTCAGGTTCTCCGGTTGACCCTGTCCCTCCACACCTCCTTAAAGAGACATATTCTGTCACTGGCCCTCTTATGCTGAGCATTATTAACAACAGCTTATCCACTGGTGTTGTACCCCGTGCTTTTAAACATGCAGTAGTTCAACCCGTTCTGAAGAAGCCTGGCCTTGACACCTCTGTTATGAGTAATTTTCGCCCGATCTCCAAGCTTCCATTTCTATCAAAACTACTAGAGCGTGCTGTTTTTAACCAAATTATTTCTTATCTTGATGATCATGGTTTAATGGATCCCTTTCAGTCAGGCTTCCGATCTCTCCATAGCACTAAGTCAGCTCATCTTCGTGTTTTTAATGACATTTTATTAACCCTTGACTCTGGTTCTAATGTATTGCTGGTATTGTTGGATCTATCGGCTGCTTTCGACACGGTTGATCACGCTATTCTGCTGACTCGGCTGAACCAGCTGGTTGGCATCCAGGGGACTGCCTTAGATTGGTTTAGGTCCTACTTCTGTGACCGCAGCTTTAATGCTATGATGGGTAGTGCTGCCTCCGCCTCTGCAGCTTTGACTTGTGGTGTTCCTCAGGGCTCTATTCTTGGGCCCCTTTTATTTAATTTATATATTTTGCCCCTGGGTGACATTTTTAAAAAAACACAAAATTGACTACCATTTATATGCAGACGATTGCCAATTATATGCCTCTGTGAAGCCTAATGACTCCTTACAGCCCCTTGTTGAATGCGTCAATGATGTGAAGAGCTGGCTGTCTGAAAACTTTCTTTTGCTGAACGACGCCAAGACAGAGGCCATCATTTTCAGCCCTAAGACTTCTCAAAATCCCCAACTGACCCTTCCTTTAATCACAAGTGGGTTGAAAACCCGTGTCTCAAACTTAGGGGTTGTGATGGATGTTAAACTAAAAATGGACCTTCATGTCAACCAGGTAGTTAAGACTTGTTTTTACCACCTGAAGCGTCTCTCTAAAGTTAAGCCCATTTTAAAAAGGCGTCATCTCCATTCAGTTGTCCATGCCCTCATTACCTCCCGTCTCGACTACTTTAACTCAGTACTATATGGTATCTCCTCTTCCATTCTCGCTCACCTTCAGCTAGTGCAGAATGCAGCAGCTTGTTTCTTGACTGGCACCAGGCAATGAGAACACATCACACCAGTTTTAGAAAATCTCCATTGGCTCATATCCATCTCCGGATAGAGTTAAAGATCCTGGTTTTTGTGTTCAAATCCCTCAATAACTTAGCACCTGGCTACTTGTCTGTGCTCATTCACCCTTATATCCCTAAGAGCGCACCTTTTCAGTTTGTGCACCGAAGCTCTGGAACCACTTGCCCCTCCTGATCAGACTCTCTTCCTCTCTTTCCCCTTTTAAGTCTCGTTTAAAAACTCACTTTTAGTCTTTGGCTTTTAATTCAGTCTAACTTATTCTCTTTCTCCTTTTCTTTTCAATTTGAATTACTCGATTTTAATGGAATTAGTTTTTATTTTTGATTGTTTTTATTGTGTGTTTTTGTTCAGCACTTTGGTCGTCTCTCATGCCGTGTTTAAATGTGCTATACAAATAAACTTGGTATGGTATGGTATTTATGTACAACACATTTGGACCTGGCCACATAATATGAACTCAGAATGGCTCAGCATCAAAGCCCAGCAAAGGCTCAGCAGCAAACCTCCCCGTGGCCAGCAAGACATAAACCCTGAGCTACATCCTGCTTTGTATTACCATACCCTGAGTCTGATGTATGAACATCTGAACTCAGTCATCTGCTCTGTCTGAAGTGCTGCGTGAAAGACACAAGCGGAGACATGGTAACCATACTTCAATGTGGAAGAAGAAACAGCACAGACATGGAGAGCAGACATTCACAGAACAGAAAACATGGCTGTGTTTTAGAAAGTCTGTGCAAATTTAAATGTGAAATACATGCTCAGGCCTCAGGAGGATGAAAATACTCCATTACTGCAAAGACACCAAGTGGTAAAATTATTTTGTCTTTTTATCTTTGTTGTTACAAATTTACCATCAAGTTCAAGTGAGATGCATGTTTCTTATTTTATGCCACAATTGCATTGAAAATGAAGGCATAACGAATCTAAATCAATAAAAATCAGAGGTGTGGACTTAAGTCACATGACTTGGACTCAAGTCAGACTCAAGTCATTATTTTCATAACTTCTGACTTGACTTGATAAAATCTATAAAGACTTACGACTTCACAGTGCTTTGTTTGTCCATTTTGGGCATGTGAAAGCTCTTTATAAATAAAGTTGATTTGATTTGATTTGACTCAGACTTGAATGCCAGTGACTTGCAACTTGAATCGACTTGCATCTGTTGACTTGATGATGACTTAAGCATATTTGATCTTTTAGCACAAAAGTGGCACAACATGGACAAAAATCATTAATCATTCTTTGTTCTGGGTGTGATCTTGTACTGCTAAATTCAGCAACACTTTGTTTATAATCATGCTTACTTGCACTTTCTGCTTGTTTGAGCAAATAAATTAAGCTTTAAGAAGCTTTATTTCTGGAATTTATTTATTACCATTGTCATTAAACTGAAGTTGGACAGATGACTTGAATATGACTTGAAAATTCAAAGTACGTGGACTTGACTTGGACTTCCAAATCATTTACTTTGACTCGACTTGTTTGTCTTTGATTTGGACTTGACTCGAGACGTGACTGGAAAGACTTGTGACTTACTTGTGACTTGCAAAGAAGTGACTTGGTCACACCTCTGATAAAAATGTTCTTGGTACAGCCTAGTCTGAATCAATATTCAGTTGAAGTTTCTAATGACTTCTGAAAGGCCTAACACTTCAAAGGATTTTTTTTTATCTTTAAAAAAATTCTAAATCAGCACCAGGTGTAACTGTGTGTGTGGCATTGCATTGGCCTGGTGATGCTTGTGTTAACCTTGCATACACTATACTACACATTGATGTGGTTGTAGCCAAGAATCCCTCTTAACACATTCTCCAAGTGTTAACACATCACGTGCGATCTTGCTGTATTATGCGAGATTACACAACTTTATTTTAAAGATTTGACCAAAACTGCTATAATTCTATACATTCTGCAAAATGATATGACTTTAGGTTTTCAGGGTGATGGTAGCCCAGCATTAAATGTTCTCTCTGTAATCAGCGGGTTGCCGACCAAGCCCAGACTATCCGTCAGTTATTGTGTTCTAGTAGCCTGGCAAGCCAGACTAAATAAATGTATTATTTAGTCTGGCCACACTCCATTGACAGCTCTCAGTTGTGGGGCAGGTTCTACCGTTGTCTTTCAAATGATCTCTGCATTCTACTGGACAATGAATGCGGCATACTCTTGTTTCACTCTGTTGCATCATCCCACCCACCAGGCATATAGAGTGCCCTGATTGGCCCACAAAGCGAATAAAGCTCTGTGATTTGTCACTAAGCAGATAGAGCACTATGATTGGCCCACCATTATGGACTAATCACAGCTCTTTATGTGTTTGAAACCCCTCTAGAGAGCTGTGATTGGCTAGCCAGAGTCCTGGTAGGAGCTGCTGAGGTTCCAATGGAGCATGCCTAGACCAAACTTTGCAAAGCAAGAATTTGGTCTAGTTCACTAGGCTAGTGTTCTAGTGCAAGACGCTTCACTCTTCTTGTCGGCTGGTGTTGGTCAGAGGTACAGCCTTCCTTCTGTCGGCGTGTCACAGGGCAGCTGTGGCTACAATGTAGCTCATCTCCATCAGTGTGTGAATGTGTTTTCAAATGAATGACTAAAGTGTTATGAAGTCCTCTGACTTAGAATAGTGCTATACCAATGCAAGTCATTTACTATTTAAACCTCTGGCAAAAAAAGCGACTTACTCTCTCAACGGTTTTTAAATGACATAATTCATATACACAGTATATCACACAAGGGAGTACATCCTTTGCATTCTTGATAATATTTTACTATATCTTTTCATGGGACAACAGTGAAGATGTTATGTACTGTGCTCCAGACCTTCTTTCTTCACAAAGTCCTGATGTGTCACCTGAACCTTCCTTATTCTCTAACTTTGCTCCCGTATCTCTTAGTGAATTGGCAGATCTAACTGGAACTGTGAAACCGGCAGGCTCTCCTGTGGACCCTCTCCCCCTGAGGATGGTGGGTGACATCATCTCTACTTTGGGCCCCTCCATTTTGGACATTTTTTATTCTAGCCTGACCACTGGGGTGTTTACTACTTATTTTAAAAAGGAGGTTGCGCAACCAATCAAAAAAAAAAAAACCTGGTTTAGACCACTCCAACTTTGCAAACTTCCGGCCAACCTCCAAATTACCGATTATGTCTAAGGTCCTTGAAAAAATGATCTATTCTCAGATCACATCACACATAAGTAGCTTTTCCTTAGTTGATGTGTTCCAGTCTGTCTTTGGGCCACTTGATAGAACTGAATCAGCCCTTCTTCGCGTGACCAATGATATCCTAGTGGCTTCTGACTCTGTGTCACCTGTTCTGCCCCTTCTATTAGATCTTTCCACAGCATCTGATACAGTTGACCATGATATTCTGCTTGATAGACTTGAGACTTGGGTAGGGCTTGGGGTCCCCACTTAAGTGGTTTTGCTCATATCTGTCAAACAGAGTTTTCAAGGTTCAGTTCTGTGACTGTTCTTTTCCATGCCTGCCACTCCCCTGGGGAGTGCTGCTAGGATATGTGCTCGGGCCTCTCCTGTTTTCAATTTACGTCCTCCCTCTAAGTTCTATCCTGAGGAAATATGGCCTAGGCTACCATCTCTGATGATTGCCAGATCTACCTGGCTTTGAACAAACCAGGTGCTCTTTCTCTTCTGGACCAATGTTTGGCTGAAGTGGGGGACTGGCTTGCTGACAATTTTCTGAAGCTGAATGACTTCAAATCTGAGGCACTCCTCATAGCTCCTAACAAAATCACACACTCACTTTCTGATTTTGGACACTCTCCCATATGAACACAAGCAGTGTGTTACCAACCTGGGGTAAAACTAGATACCCACTTTTACATGGGCCCTCAGATTAATGCAGAGGTTGATTCTTCCAGCTGTGCCGACTGATTCGCTTAAAACCAATCCTGAAACGGGTGCACCTGGAATCCATAATTCATGCTTTTATCATCTCCCAACTGGAGCCTCCACTCTTAACAGGCTTCAGGTCATACAGAATGCAGTAGCCAGGTTTCTGATGAACACCTCTAGACGTGACCATATCACACCTGTTCTGGTGCATCTCCATTGGTTACCCGTAAACTTCAGAGTGAAGTTTAAAAATCTGATATTTGTTTTTAAGGCCCTGAATGGTCTGGAACCAGATTACCTGTTTGACCTTGTGACTCATTATGTGCCAAACCGGGCATCAGGATCTGCCGATTGCTTGTGGATTCACGTTCCCACAATGAAATACAAAACGCGGAGCCAGCATGCTTTTGTCTATGCTGCTCCGTTCCTCTGGAATGCTCTTAAGCTTAAGGCCCACTTTTACGACCAGGCATTTTTAAACCCATGACATTTTATTAATTCTTTATTATTGTGTTTCTTTTTATTGACATTGATTATCTGCTTTGTTGTGTACTTTTATTATTGATTGTGTTTGTGTTTTTATGTTGTGTTTTACTTTTTACCTGTACAGCAGTTTGGTCGGCAGCCATGCCGTTTTTAAATGTGTTTTATAAATAAAGTTGGTATGGTATGGTATATGACACTTTGACAGAATGTAAAGTAATCAGTCTACAGCTGGCATAACATTGTAAATCTGCTGTCCCCTCAATATAAATCAAAACACAGCCATAAGTGTCTAAACCACTGGCAACATAAGTGAGTATACCCTTGTGAAGAATGTCCAAACTGTGCCCAATTAGCCATTATCCATCTCCGGTGTCATGTGACTCACTAGTGTTACAAGGCCTCAGGTGTGAACGGGCATCAGGTGTATTTAATTTGACGTAATTGCTCTCAGTCTCTCATGCTGGTCTCTGGAAGTTCAACATGGCACCTCACATTGCAGACCTCTGAGGATCTGAAACAAAGAATTGTTGCTCTACAAAAGGATGGCCTAGGCCAGGGGTCAGGCAACCTTTTCCCATCAAAGAGACATTGTTACCCATTTTCCACATTAAAGAAAACACTGGGAGCCACAGCTGGGGTGTTGTGGGTGGGCCTACCAGGCCTGAGCAGGTGCCCCTATTTGACGCATCAGACATGTGTAGAGAAGATGTTCTTACATTTAATTAGAAACCATAGAATGTGAAATATCATGAAATATGAGATATCCCCTTAATGGATCTTTGAGTAAATTTAACCAGAAGATCTGATCTTTTTATTGCAGGGATTGAGCAACACTTCGTATTAACTCCAAGAAAGAGAGAGAGTCAGGTTGAAAAAGTTAAAAGATTTATTTCTAAACAATTTGAGCAAGACTAACTTTGAACACTATGTGATGATGAATTAAGGTGGAGTAAGACTGAGGATGGTGTATGTGAATATGTTCAGAACCAGCAAATCCAGAGAAACGATTTGTTCTGATGGGAGTGAAATGGTGTTTCGCTCTAAGCTTTTGGTTTGGAGATTATAACACACATTGAGACACCATCTATCGGTCTACGTACCCCAACGGAAGTCCTCGTTTAGATCACGAGGTGTTGAGGTCCAGCTTGGACCTTGTCTGGAACCGAAGCCTGTGGCAAAGCCGCAGTTGCCGACCAGTCCCGTCTTGAGATACTCCCAGGTCATGACAGTTTATTGGCATCAGCGAGACCCTGAAGGAACCGTTGCAGCAGGTGGAGCACGCAACAGATTTAATCCAACTTGTCGTTAGGTTCTTTCGGCTTTAAGAGGAAAGTTACGGATTGGCCACTCCGATAACTTCTCTTGAACGCTTTGAACTCAAGTTAAGATGATGTGGGGCACAGTTTTATAATTTGGATGTTTTGATTTATAGTCGAATCAGAATTTGCCACAAAAGGGGATTTAACGAGCACCAACAAAACCACGCCTCGCGTCAGATCTGGAAGGTTCTGACTGGATCAGAAAAAGGGAATGTGTCATGTGATTTTGCATCACGTGTGATCAGTCTAGTGCAGGGGTGGGCAATTAATTTTTACAGGGGGCCACATGACAAAACCCAAGTTGCATCAGAGGGCCACATTAACGACAGCTTGAACCCAAGTCTGCTTAACTTTCTTAAATTGTAAAATTCACTAAATTATATATCACAAATAGCTGGCACTGGTAATCAGAAGAATAAAACTAAAATAAAATAATGTAAATATTTATATTGGGCTATGCTATGTGAAATTGTGGCGCATATTCCAAATAAAACAAAAACAACCACCGAATCAATGTCATTTTATTTTAACATGTTTAACTCAACAAACAAGAAGTTTATAGAAATGCAACAATACAATGACTTGTGTCATAATTTATTCAGTGAGAAATAAGTGAGTTTTTCAGTGAGAATAATCCAGCCTGTTTTGGTTTTGAACAAGGGCATTGAAATCTGGCTGAATGGCTGAGGTGGCTATGCGAAGAACAGCTGAGAGGTGGTCATCAGTGACAGAGGACCTGTGTTTGGATTTGTTGAACTTCACCGAGAATGTCTGTTCACATACATAGGTAGATCCAAAGAGGACTAGCATCCTCTGAGCATGATTCCTCAGGTGTGGAAAGTTCTCTTCTTTGAGGGAGGAATAAAAGTCCAGCAGTGAGACTGACCTGAAGTGCTCTGCCAGAAGTGTGTCAGACTGCAGGTCAATGAGTTCCATCTGAACATCACTTGAAGCATTATCCACACTGCAGGTGAAGGGAGAAGAAACCATGTCCATTTCATTTTCAACAGCTTTGAAATCTTGAAATCGCCTTGAAAACTCTGCATGCAGTACTTCTAACATGGCTGAGTACATGTGGAGGTGATTGGCATTTGGAATAGCCTCCTTTAGTGTTGGCAAGTGGGTCAGAAAGTTGTTCTTCACTTGTCTTGAGATAAGCTGCAACTTCCTCATGAAAGCCTTTACTGCACTGTACATCTCATGCACAAAAAGTCCCCTGCACTGCAGTTTGACATTTAGTTGGTTCATTAGTGCAGTCACATCCACAGCAATTCCGAGGTCTGCCACCCAATCTTCATCTAAGCTCTGGGACGACATGTCCTTTCTTCACACAAAAATCCTGAATCTGTTCTCTCAGATCCCAGACACTTTTCAGTACCTTGCTTAGGCTGAGCCACCTGACAGAGCAGGGGTAGCTGATGTCACCATGCTCCATCTCATTTTCCTCCAAAAGAGCAATAAATTGTCTGTGATTTAATGCTCTTGCTCTGATGAAGTTAACAGTTTTAGTTACAACATCAACAACGTGGTCCATCTTTAACACTATCTTACACAACACTTCCTTTAAAGCTTAAAGCGGTTCAGTTCATAAACATTTTTTGTTTGTATATTTGTTTTTTAAATTACATTTTAGGCAGAAATCAGCCAGAACAAGTTTGTATCACGGGTCCCAGTTATTCCCGCGCGTGTGTGTGTGTGTGTGTGTGTGTGTGTGTGTGTGTGTGTGTGTGTGTGTGTGTGTGTGTGTGTGTGTGTGCGCGTAGCGAATTAAACTTGTCATTTGTTTTAAGGACAACGGAGCAAAGAAGCGTTTTTATTAAGCTTAGAGGTGAAGAGTGAAGCTGTTTACACACAACTACAGAAGTTCTTCTGTGAAAAGTAGTTTTACATTCGGGGATTTACACAGCTGACACGTTTTAATGAAGTAAAAAGTTAAGTTTGTGTGAAGAATATAATCTTTATCTTCTCATGTGGATAAATGTAAACATGTGTTTATTGCCTTTTTGTCACCTGTGGTCTCTGATTTTCTCTGTTTAGGACTGCAGGTGTCCAGGTTCAGGAGAGGCTTTACCTGTTGGTCATCCTGGGTCATCATGTTAATGTTATTTAGCTGTTTGATATTTGAACACATTTATTAAAACAAATACTAATAACTTTCTAGTCATTGGTTTTATCACTAGTTTTATTATTACAGATGTTTTTTGAACATGTTACATGAACAGAAAATGAAAAGATGGTAAGGAGACAAGATTATTTACAATAGGTTACACTTATCTACAGATCAAAACCAGCATGGACCAGTTATGTATGGTTAAAGCAGGATTAATCTGAGTGACTCTTCCTGGATCATTTATTTAAACTGAGTGAGCAGGAAGTCTTTAACAGTGCAGCTGGATCTGCTGCAGGAGGATCCAGGCGTGGATGGAGGGCTGGAGCAGACCCGTGGCTGGACGTTTCTGGTCAGAGGAACATCATACAGGACGGTCTGCAGAGAGAGCTTTGGGACGCTTCCTCTCACTGTCCACTCCGTCGTCCATCTACAGGGCCTGCTGGGCTGGCTCAGACGACGGCTGTTACATCTCTGTGAATGACTTGCCTGTTAACAATAGTGGTGTTCTGCTGGTACCTCCTGCAGGACAGAGCACCAATGACCTCCTCCACACACATCTTCCCCACGCTCATCCTGCAGACACACAACTTCACCAGCACAGAGGCAGATGTTCAGCACAGTGCATGCTGACCTGTAATAGATTTTATAGGAAAATGTAAAACAAAACATAACCTGCAGTACACTGATTCTGTTCAGTTTAAAGAAAAGCAGCAGGGAATAGTTAAATAAAAACTACAGAGAATTTACATTTTTAAGTCATTATTAGGCTTAAGTTGAATAAAAAAATGCACATTGAAAACACTTCAATGCTATTTTATTAAAAAGCCTATTTTTTAAAGCATTTTACACCCATTTGATGCACAATCAGTTCTAAGGTCCAGTTTACATTAGAAAACATCCTACTGCATTCAACATTTATAATGCATTTGGTTTATATGAATTACCTACATGATAATACTCTGTAGAAATGTGTTGTGTATGTTTAACAAGTTCATTCTGCAGCTTAAAACATACATGAAACCATCTAAAGTTAACATGTAAGTCCTGAAAGCTTCTAGAATAAACAAAGTTACTTTACCTGAAAACGGTTGTGAACAAACGCTGCTGATGGACGTGACGCTGCTGTAGCTCCTTGCTCCATTTTCGCTAGCTTTAGCATTTTTTCTTTGCGTGTAGCTGCCACCACGGCTGTGACGTGACCTACGGGCCACCATAGAGGTGAAGGCTAGACTGTCCGAATTCAGAGCCGCTGACTTCCGGTTTTAGCGGTCTTAAAGGACCCGGCCTTGCTAGACCGGCGAGGACCCGTACTCATAAGCATCCTTCCCGTGGATTCGGACACACCCCATGAGTGGACTTGGTCCATATCTTGTAGACTAGGCTTGTGTCAGAAACTTATGGTTTTGCTTGGGCAGAGCAAATAGAGCAGGGCCTTTAGGTCAGAAATGGACAATTCATCACGCTACACATGTCTCCTTTTAAAACATGTTTAAACTGTTCAGAATACAAATCCAAGCTATGTCTTGTTGGATTGTTGTAATTAAACTTTGTACTGAACGAAACTTTACAATGAACAATGTTGAAAAGGTAAAAAAAAGATCCGATCAATTCGTTTTTTCCCCCATTAACTACAATAACAGATAACGACACAGTGCGCATGGCTCTGGTGTTAATTAAGTTTAATGTTTCTCTTTGCAACAATCTTCACAAGAAGGCAAAACAGTTGAATGGCACGATTTGCACTGACCAGATATTTCCCATATTTGACCATTTATTTTGACGGAGAAACCTCAAGGCTGCAAATGCGCTGACATTTTAATCATTACACACATCCAGGAGGTAGCTACATCAATCAAGAAAAGGTTTATATCAGAACATCTGAGCATTATCTGGGACACAGTTCTCAGCATGAATAAACATTTAAAGTTCATGTTTGGACACCACCCTTCACAGTTTGGAGACTGTGTGGTGAGGAGACACAGTTAGTTCTAGTAACACCTGGGCGTCCAAGGCCTATTCTGACAGGATGGACGTTACGGGACTCTCAAGCATTCCAGTTGGATGATTGTTCATTCCAATCTTACTAAATAATCCTCCAAACTGATTTCAGTGGTGAACAGTTAAATGAGTGAGTGAACCCACTACCAAGGATGAACTCTGCTAACTTTCAAAATCAGCTGAAGTTCAGTGTGTGAGTGTGTGCGCACACATGCAAGAGTGTTGTAAGCTGGCATTGTGATTTTGCATTACTTAGATGTAGCCATCCTTACGCTGACAAAAATGTAACCACGTAACTTTTACTTTGAGTACATTTTATTTACGATACTTTTTACTTTTACTTGAGTAAAAATTTAAGACTCAAGACTCAAGACAACTTTATTAGTCCCCGAGGGGCAATTCGAGACAGCATTGTGAAGCAGCCGGCACTAAAATCTCTAAATTCTAAAAACACAACCAATTTACACATTTGTAAAACCCATAAAACCTATATACGCATTCACGTCATAACCTCACATGTGAATGACCAACAATGAGTAAACCTTTGGCTCTCACACACACACGCACGCACACACAAATACACATGCATACATGTAACTACATGTACTCACACATACAAGTAATGCACACTCTCCCTATCTGCACTGAGAATTAAGAAGAAGCACAGCTCTGGGAACAAAGGACCTTCTCCTCCTCTACTTGAGTAAAACATCGTCAAAGTATTGGTACTCGTACTTGAGTTAGAAATTTTAGTGCTCTTTCCACCTCTGAGCAAGCTGAAGATTTGGAGAGGGGCTTGGAGCGCGTCGGTCACAGGCAGCAGCAGAACCAGAGCGCATGAGGGAAGGTTCCTCTCACTGAAGTGGGTGTTTTCCAAACCCTGTCTCTCAGAGTGACTCTTCACTTAGAAACTGTTCTCCGATTATAAAACTTTGGCTGAATAGAGTTTGTTTCTGTATCCAATGTGGCGACGCTGTGACACATCCATGAGCCTGTCTGAGGCAAAGTCCAGAATCTCATATCGTCTTCAGCTCAGAAAGTGCCTATAGAGACGTTTGTTGAACTAGACATAACTAATTGTCAAAATAACAATTTTACATGTGACTGTGGAGATGTACAAATGTATCTGAATGGATTTTTAGGAAAATTTCTGTTAAAATTTTTTCTATCAATTTAAGCTGTCCTACCAAGACCATTTTTGGCCGTGGATACCACGGTGCCATCATGACAATGTTTGCTGGGATTTGATTAAGCACAAGCAGGTGACCTTTCATTTCAGGTCTTAATCGGCTTTGTTTAGATTTTAACAGATGACAATCTTTACATTTATAATTGACATACAGAGAAAAAAATGAATGCAGTAAAATAAAATACATTTTAATGAAATATTCATTCATTATTTTACAAGCACATTGAGCCGCCTCAGATGGATGAAAGCGCCGCATGCGGCTCCAGAGCCGCGGGCTGCCGACCCCTGGCTTAGGATATAAGAAGACTGCCAACACTATAAAATTGAACTGCAGCACAATGGCCAAGACCGTACTGCAGTTTAACAAGACAGGTTCCACTCAGAACAGGCCTCACCATGGTCCACCAAAGAAGTTGAGTGCTTGTGCTCAGTGTCACATCCAGAGGTTGTCTTTTGAAAATAGATTTTTGAATGCTGCCAGCATTGCTGCAGAAGTTGAAGGGGTGTGGGTTCAGCCTGTCAGTGCTCAGACCATACACTGCACACTGCATCAACTCTGCATGGCTGTCGTCCCAGAAAGAAGCCTCATCTAAAGAAGATGCACAAAAAAGCCTGCAAACAGTTTGCTGAATACAAGCAGACTAAGGACACGGATTATTGGGCACATGACCTGTGGTCTGATGAGACAAAGATTAACCTTTTTGGCTTAGATGGTGTCAAGCGTGTGTGGTGGCAACCAGGTGAGGAGTATAAAGACGTGTCTTGCCTACAGTCAAGCATGGTGGTGGGAGTGTCATGGTTTGGGGCTGCATGAGTTCTGCTGGCACTGGGGAGCTATACAGTTCATTGAGGGAACCATGAATGCCAACATGTATTGTGACACACTGAAGCAGAAGAGGATCCCCTCCCTTCGGAAACTGGAGTGCAGGGCAGTATTCCAACATGATAACGAACCCAAACACTCCTCCAAGACAACCGTTGCCTTGCTAAAGAAATTCAGGGTAAAGGTTCTGGACTGGCCAAACAAGTCTCCCGACCTAACCCCTAATGAGCATCTGTGGGGCATCCTCAAGCGGAGGGTGACAGAGCACAAGGTCTCCAACATCCACCAGCTTTGAGATGCCATCATGGAGGATTGGAAGAGGATCCCAGTGGCAACCTTTGAAGCTCCAGTGAACTCCATGCCCAAGAGAGTTAAGGTCGTGCTGGAAAATAATGGTGGCCACACAAAATATTGACACTTTGGGCACAACGTGGACAATTCTTACAAGGATGTACTCACTTATGTTGCTAGTGGTTTAGATATTTATGGCTGTGCTTTGAGTTATATTGAGGGGACAGCAGATTTACACTGTCATACCAGCTGTGGATTGACTACTTTACATATTGTCAAAGTGCCTTATCTTCATTGCTGTCACAAGAAAAAGATATAGTAAAATATTTGCAAAAATGCTATGTACTCACTTTTGTAACATACTGTATATACCTGAAAACTTCTTGCCATAAGCCTAGGACACCACTATGACACAACACTTTTCTTATTATTGAAAACAGGCTCTGATTAAATCAAGAGATTAAGTTCCTGGAGTTATTTATCAAGCTTAAGGACGAAGAAACCAAACCAACCGCCCTGGCCTTCAACACACTTCCTTTGCGTCGACAGTAAAACATCAATTTGTAAGCTAACCACCAGATTTTCCCAAGGTCTACCTGCTATGATCAGTTTAAGATTAAAAAGCCAACAAATTGAACAACTCTCACAAACGTGTAACGATTCTGTAAAACATGCTTGTACAACGATTAAAACACACAAAAGCCCACATTACAGGCTAAACAGTCCTCTAATCTCCACTAATGTCCGGGTTTGTGAGTCGACATGCACCACAGCATCTTCACCCCCCGTAGCTTCCTTTCGTGACCTACCACCCCTGGTTTTTGGTGTTTCACGTAAATATAGTACGTAATGACACACTGCAAGAGCATAGATGCTATTATGGCCTTTCTACCCTGCAGAGGTCATCTTTGCCACCCCACCCAAAGGAGGGGCCGCCACACCATCGTGGTTAAAAGGCCGCTTGCAGAATGACATTTTGTCTTTACACATTGACCAGCGTGTGCGGTGGAGAGTAACCGATTTGAAACCATGTTATTATGATTCGTCAGATTCCCACTTATTTGTGAAAGTGTTTGCCTGATTGACTGCTGAGTTAACATATTACTAAAATCCTAAGGGAATGATGTTGGCATGGCAGGAATGAGGCCAACATATCACTGTGATCATGAGAAACATGGAGAGAGTTATTCTGTTTTAAGACTGTTACAAATGTCTGTGTTTGAAAGTTTAGGAGTGATGGCTAAAAGATGGGATTTGGTCATTTTTCCTCAGGGAAAGAATCATTCATTTTCCTCACAACAATTCCTAATATATTTATTTTTGCAAACCACAGACTGCAGTCTATGTTGCCAAATGGTTTGACTCCATATCACTTGGAAACTGAGGAAACATCAGTTATGCAGTTCTCTTGTTCAGAAAAACAAAGCGATTTGAGTCGCTTTCATCGTTTCTTACCAGAGTGACATACTGGGAGAAGTACTTCAAAGAAACAGCACACATCTTGACGTCTAAATTTATTTCCAAATAACACAACGAACTGGCCAAACCTTAATGCCGAGAGCAGCTCCAGATGACTGTTTCACATTAAAACCATGGGGCTCATTCTGGTGTGCAGATTTGATTTGAGGGACATTTGTGCCCAAATTTAACAATCCTAGTGAGTGCCAGGAGGAGAACATGACTGTTAATTTTTAGTCACGCTTTGAAGTAGGCCTCACCTTTCACCTAAGCACCACTTACAGGTTTGGGACAGCATTAAAGATGCAAATTAAAAGTCAAGACCTCGAGGCATGTGGCCATCTGGACCATCTCATGCCTCGTGTTGCTGTACTGTTTCATTAGCGTGGCAATTATTCTTCCCTCACAGCACGAGTAGTTAATGAACACACAGTGTCTGTAAAGTACAAGTAAATGTTGAGCACATGTGTATGAACAATCCGACACCACAGTGCTGAATATTTTATCAAAGGTTATTTTGTCTTCTGAAAACATCGGTCTCCACGTGTTGTTGCTTATATGCAGTCTAGGGAGAATCCTGAGGTATGGTAAAGCAGCATGACCGTCTGGGACGAAATCCTGTGACTTAATGTGTACCAGAAGATGACTGGCACAGATTCTACAGCAGCTCTCCCAGGAGATGACTAAAAATATTGGTCAAACTCTGTCAAAATGTACAAAATTGGTAAAATTTTGTTGGGCTAATTTATAAAATCCCCTAGAAAAAAAAGCCAATAAGATGTCAAGAAAAGATTAATTCAGCTTGGTCTATTATTCAGCCTAATGATGGATTCCAATTTTGATACAATCCAGAGATGCAGTTACTCCACAGCGAGTAATCTGAGGCAATAATTGGAACACAGGACTGAACAAATGAGGCCATTTGATCGTCTGATGACAATACAGCCCCATGAAACTTGTATTAAAGCTGCACCTACTGATACTTCCATAACAACTGACCAAATTTTATTTGGAACAAAAATACATGAAACTAAAACCAGATCTCCCCAAAAGTTTACAAAGTAAGCCTTTCTCTTTGCAAGCAGCTTTGACTATTTTTGGTTCAACTTTGTAGCTTATTTCCTGTTGCAGGAGAGAAATATAATCCCCACCCAACCTACAGTACCAGTCTAGGGCAAAAAGGGAATAAACTACAAGCAGCTAGAGATGTTTCTGCTCAGACGTGGTTCATATCGTGTCTTTAGACTTTAAAGTTAGATCTTTACAAACCTGTTAAAGAATCATGGTCCTGTTTAGTGACTGGCTCAGAACCAGGCACTAAGACAAAGGTTATGACTTTTAAGGTAGCATAACACATGGGACTTATATAGCTTTCTTTTTTATTGCTTTAAATCACGAGTGACATGGTTGGCTGGTGCTTAGTACTAGGGGTGTAAATCAGTGTTTGCAGATATCTGAAATTGAGCACAAAACCATTTTGATTTATTTCAGCTTAGAATCTAACAATCAATATGAAACGATATTACAAGTGATTGAGATATGTCACAAGACAGACACATAGAAACAAACTGATAAAACTTGTATCTGTTTTAATCATTACCATTCAAATTTAAACCACAAAACATAACTAGGTCATTTAGAATGTTTGTCCCTGAGCTCAGGCATTTAAATCAATCATTTAAAAAAATATGTTCTTATAGTAAAGACAACTTAAAAAATGAAGCTATTTTAAAAATAAAAATATGTTTAATATTCTAATCAATTTTTCAGCTTTGGTTCAATGCAGGGGTGGAAATCCCATTTCAATTGGGGGGGTGGGGTGGGGGGGCAATAAACAGCAAAAAAATTGGGGGGGGGGGGGGGGGGGCATTAAAAAAAATGCTCTCTCCTGCTTCTTTGCAACTTGTTTTGCACAGTTTGCCTTCAGCATGTTAAATAATGTCATGAATTGATGCCTTTATGACCACATTCAACAAAACGTCTTAATTTCCACTACTGTCAAAGTAGATTTACAAAAATTTAAGCATGAAGAAGTTCCAATATTATTACGGAAACACTTTCAAGGCTAACAACATCAAACTATTTCAAAAATGCAAAAATCTTTATTATAGTGTTGTGCCAACAATTAAAAATGCAGCAAAGATTAGGCCTACTTACAAGTATATTAACAGTTATTTATAAATTAACTGCCCTTGTTTGATTTATAACTTAACGACAAAGATTTAATAAAACAACCCCTTTAACCAGGGTTACCCTAACTTTTTCATTTATAGAGCCAAAATGTAAATCTATCAGTTGTGAGCCAAATGGAATAGATTTCACAAAATACAAACACTCATAGTATGGTATTTTTTTATTTGTTGGATACTAAATATGCTAGGATTTAGCTAGCATCATCATGCTATCATTTTAGTTCATTACTGATTTGCTTACCTTTTCATACTGCTTACTTCCTAGCTATTAATAACATGCTGGCCACCATTACCATGCTAGTAAGCATTTGCATGCTAACTAGTGGTGGCATTTTAACATACTCTTGAACTTTGACTAACTTATCATACTGATTGCTTGGATGCTAATGATAATATGCTAGTTAGAATTAGTTGACATCAGTTATGACCACATCACTTCCTCTTTTAGTTATTTAAGTTTGAAGCTGACTCCAATCCTGCTGGAGCAACAGAACCTCTTATAGGGGGCCTGACTGATCGCTGACCATGTGGCAGGAGAGTGTAAAATGTTCTGAAGCTTTATATTTTTTTAAACAGTTATCTAACCTTTATTTCTGCGTAAATATGAACACAATGAGAAATAAGTCACTAGAACACAAATTTAAACTTCAGTATTTGATAGGTTTAGTCAGTGAAGAGAATATTCTTCCATCCAGCAGTGGAGTCTTTTATCACGAAAATTCCTGGTGCACATTTAGCTGTTTGCCTTAATAATGGAGATTTATATGCAAGACTCTGCCTATTTGTAAAAAACTAGAGTAAAGTGTCTGCCGAACAGAAACATTTCCATGTCACAAAAGTACCACTTCTCTAAACAAAGGAACCAAATGTACTCCTTCTGGTACCACTGCATCCAACAAATTCCTGGCAGATCGTGTCTATGTTCAGCATGTCCAGCCTCTCTTTGTGGACATTACAGACAACTAGATTGTTAAGTCTGTTTTGGTTCATAGTTGCCCGTAACCAAGTTTTTAGCCGACACAATGTACTGAAACTCCTTTCCGCTTCACACGACGACACAGGCACCACCATCAAAATCCTGATAAGAACCTCAACCTGATCAAACAAGCCCCGTACCTCAACTGGGAGTCCTCTGGGAACCCTTGCAGCCTCCCCAATACTGGTACATGGACATTTGTTCTGGAAGAGAGGCAACTGCACAGCAAGGGAGCTCTGTTTAGCTCAGGATACTGATCTAAACAGTCATCTAATTCTCCAGTGAGGAGGGCACTTCCAACCTTTACCAGAATATTTAGACTTTCCTGGTCAAAGCATTCTGCAAACTGAACATCAATGCTGTCCAACACTTCGAAGAACTCTGCCCTGTAGTAATCCACTGCTTTCCCAATGACCATCGACATATTTACTGGACAATTCATTTCCATAGGCTCCAATAACACGTTTTTGAGGCTAAATGGGAGGTGGCCACCACCGCCATTTTGACTGTGTCACAGGTTCCGTCAAGCCCAGACAATTCCACAAAAAGGAAGAGAGGTGGAGCTGAGGATGTGGCTGTAAGGTTGGGATCAACTGACGACACCCGGTCGAACTAGCTACAAGCTAACCTGAAGCTAACCCAAAGCTAACGTGGAGATGGGAGCTAAGCTAACGGAGGTAGCAACCTAGCTACAACCGGAGTTAACTGTGCACAACACCAGAGCTTCTGAGTCAGAGATACGCACAGCGGTGTCAGGCTTAACAGTCACCCAGTGAGATTGTGTTGAAGTGAAGGTTCCATGAAATATACTGGTTTCTTTATGAAGGCCAGCTTATATAAAAATGGCATTTATATTACAACTGAACTGATAACTGAATCCAGACTTGTTCCTTTATTAACTTGATTTGCTGCTTTTTGTCAAATGTTTTAAGGCAACTTCTGTTGTCAACTGACCTAATAGAAATGAACTGAACTGAAATGAAATAGAATTTCTGACAGGACATTTATTTTGTTGTAGTTTTTTTGTTGCAGTCTTACATATTTCAGGGATTCTCAAAGATATGTGCAGTTAACAGTCAGTCAGATTGATTCAATGACTACAAAAGAGATGAACAAGTTATCTGACAACATTCCTGAAGAAAAGGACAGGTTTTGACAATAAAAGCACAGTTAGAGAAAAATAAACTTTTTAAAATTGTTTCTTTTATTATTTTTAATGAGAATCAAAATATTCTGTTCATCAAATCTTAAAATTTGGTCAACACAACCACAGTTAACTACGCTTCGCTCAATTGTTTAACAAAATCAAATCCAGAATTTTGTATGAAATAACTGAACTTAAAAAACCAAGTTCAGGAGCAACAGTTTGAAGTAATTATCATTTCATATAAATATGACAGACATCTTGAAACCATTTTCAGCCAATATTCAGCTGTCAGACACATGGCCTCATCATTGACCCCAAAATACAGAGATCAGAGGAGTTTGTGGCCAACTCTGTGGCTGAAAGATGTCCAGGATCTGTGGCTGCACATCAAACTCAAATCGTCAGATCAACGAAAAGGCACCACCAGAAACAACACTTGGTATGAGGTGGTTGCTCTGACAGGCTACATTTTTACTAAACACTGTGCAGTGCATTTTGGGTAGGTATGTCTCCATCTCGTCTGTAAGGACATTCTTCCAGAGGTCTATTGGTTTGTTTATACGCAACTTTGTAAGCCTAGGCAATAACAACGTTTGCTTCTTTGAGAAGTCTCCTCTTGGAAACCCTTCCAAACATGCCAAACGTCTTCAGCACTTCTCTAACTGGACTGAACTGAATTAGACCATTTAACACACTAACTAAAGCCTGAGGAATCTAAGATGCAGTTCTTGGGTATTTTTACGGTTCCTTTAAACATTGCACCGACAGACCTCAGAACGAACCTGCTGGGAGACCCACACCGCATGAGATTGCCAACTTATTTGAATGTTTTCTGGTTGTGAATTATCTTTTTACTGTAATGTTTTTGTACCTCAAAAACATGGGTAACCGATGATGGAAATTGCAAAGGTTTGAATGTGGTACTAACTGAACCTTCATAACGTCCCTTCCCATAATGATGGGCAGTAACACCTGCTTCGCTCAGACCAATGCTGTTGTTTTTCCTTCTAAGCATTGTGTCAACATACATCTGTATACTCCAGACAGCAAACTGGAGAAAAAAAGACATTTTTCTAGAGGGATTCACAGTGAAGATGATCAGTTACTAGTTGTATCCAATCAACAGGATCAGACTTCAAGCTGCTATAAATGCTGCAAATCATTTCCAGCAAGTTACATTTGTTTCTGTTAAATAATGTCAGACTGTTTAACTGAGATTGCATTTACTCATCAGGAAGACTTAACAAAGGCCAGATGATTGATTTTGTTCCATGAATCCTTACATCTGAACAAAGGATGTAGACTTTGCTACAGATATGACACTAACCTAAGTTAAGACACTCGTGTAATCACTTGAAAAATGCTATTTTTAGGTTGCTTGAAAAAATAAAAACCTAAAACATTTGGACACACTAAAAAATAAACCAAAACACAAATTTTCAACAATTTTTTGTTGTATTGTTGCAGGTTTTAACAGTACAATATGTTAAGGGTTGAACACTTTTAACCAAAGTTAACACAAACCGGGAGAAAGTCACAAATTCAACCAAACAGTGTCTCACAAAAATACAGGCTTTGTTGAGGGGGGAAATGCTTTCTGTGAATTACAAGAATAGTTGAAGCTACGTTTCACCACTGATAAAAGTCGATCACCTCTCCCTTCCAGAAGAACACGGCTCTCCAATCTGGAGATATGGTAACAGTCTTTCAGAGTGAGGGACATGGATGCCATCTGGATACTGCTTTCTGACTGGATGGTCAACAAAGCATTTTTCTGGAAGCCCTCCACTAGCTGGATGAATGAAGAATAGATGTGGGGAGAGTGTGGAGTTGAGGTTGACCCGCAGTTGGCCCTGCAGAAGGAGATATGGTTCAACAAGTGAAGAACTTGGCACTCGATGGTGGACGACAGATGAGGAAAACGTAGAGCTGGACTGAGCTGAACAGTGATGATGAGAGGTGACATGTGTTGGATTCAATTAAGTATCTAATAAATGCGTCATTCTTTTTGGGAAGCCAGCAGTTCAACAGCAATAACTCAAAATGACAGAGACAATTAAAAAGGAATTCTAAAACAATGTGGCTCTGCGACTGTCCCAAGTTAATGAATGTCATTATTCCTGCAAATAATAAAAGACAGATCTGGCATACGGTATCAGATACACATTATGACTTTACAGAACTTCACAGGCATTTCCATAACTTGCATGACCTGGTGACAGTTGTCACTAGAATCAGTACTGGGTGCTCTGGTTACAGTTCAGTGTGCCTAAATACAGATGTGAATCCAAGAGTAGAAAAATGTCACAGGAACCTAAAATCCTTAACTTTTGTACACAGAATACCTAGGAACACTCTCCTCAATATCATCAATATTATATAAATAAATGAAATGTATTTGAGGAATGCTGGTACAGCTGAACACAGCTTCAATAAACTGAATGCAACTGATGTGATTTACAAGAGTTCCTCATTTTTAACCTGTCTCTACTTTGGACACACAAACATTATCAACAGAATAAAATTAAATAACAAACTAGCTACAGTTAGTTACACAACAAAATAAAATTACATTGAACAGTAAATTTTTGACAGTAATCATGCTAAAAGTACACAAACATATAGAAAATAGAGACATTTTGAAACTAAAATAACGTGATAAAATCTAACCTTTTAACAAACAGCTTTTCTATGTCTGTATGTGCCAAGTAATTAACGAACTCTACTAGGTCAAGTAGTACGGATTAAAACTATTTTGGCCTTGTTTAATTCTTACTCCATTATGACAAAAATGAAAACCAGGATTATTTTGATTGAATATAAGATCTCGATTATTTAACACAATCTTTAATTAATGTTAACACACACTTATTGAACAATAACAATGGCAACTCCATCACTAGCTGGTTGCCTAGGCACTCTTAGGAAAAGAAAGTAATTAACATGCCGTTGGAAATAGTGACAAAGACACTAAGTTGGTGCTGCTGTGTGGGAAGTGAGCTCAGTTTACAACTCGGAGCAGCGCAAGAGTAAAAAGTGAAGGAGAAACAAATAATCTCTTATTAGACTGTTGAAATCCCAGATCATAATTGAGATTCAAATTAAATTATTCGACCAGCTTTAGGTTAAATCAATCTGTCATTGAAATCACTAAAACCACTAGAATAAATTACACAGACTATAGGGAAACTGGCAACAGGCTCTAAGTAAAATAGCAATTAATTGCTATGCAATAAATATATGTTAAAAGAAGCCAACAGATCTTCTCTACCTGCTTGCATTTTCAGAAGTGGATCATCTTCTTTATTGCATCAAAGCACTTCCACTTGTCAGGGATGTAGAAGGGCTCAAAGATGTGAGGGAAGGGGGTGTCATAACCACAGACCCGACTGATGGGAGCCTCCAGGTTAAGAAAGCACTCCTCCTGTAAGAAACCAAAAACACGAACATACATACTGTCACTGCTAAAATAGAACTCATACATCACATCAGCTCTACCCCACCACTGTACAGACGAGGAATGGTAGGGGGAAAACGGTGCACCTATAATCTCAGTTCGGTACGTACACTCTAAGAAATGATTCAGGAGGTTAGTTATTAGGACTTAAAAACAAGAAAAATTTTCTGCATAAAAATTAGAAATTGTTACATGTCCATTGTTTGTTAAGTTGAAAAGAAGTTGAACAAAACTAAAACTAGTGAAAGCTGTCTTAACTCAGAAATTCAGTGATTTTGGATAAGCATTTCTGCCTTCACTTAACAAAGAGTAATAAGTTATTGAAACTTAATATTGTATTATAATATTAAGTTGTTGCAGCAGCCTTTCACATCACGTGTGCAAGGAGTGAAACCAAAGAATGAAATGAAACCAACGGCCATTTTATGCTGCCAGACTCCAGCAGCAAAGAGAGGGAAAGACACCAAAGAAGGTCAAGGTTGGATTAACTTTAATTGGTAAGTAAATATGTTTTTCTTTATTTTCTTAATTTTATGTGCAATAGCAAGTAACTATCAGCGCTCAATTACACAGCATTAAATTAGAAAGCAGACTGCTTTGTCCTCGGCTTTAAGCTATCAGTTAGCTAGCTAATGTCTTCAAAGTAACTTAGCTAACTTATAAGTGCATTAGAATCGGCTCCAAGGTGCTGAAACTTGCAGTTCTAGAACTGCTGTGGAAATTAATCTTTAGTTCTACTTTTTGCAGACATCTATTTTAGCTGACATTAGTGAGGAAATGTTGTGGAAAAGTGCTAGCCGTTAGCAGTCTTTAGCTCGCCAAGGAGGAAGGACCAGATAACCCGCTTTGTGCAGAACAGTCCCGCATTTTCATTACTTTTCACACCTCCAGTAGGGCTGCTCAATAAATGGAATTTTAATCACAATTACAATCTGAGTTTTGAACGATTATTAAAAACGAAACAAGCCGGTTATTTGCTCCTCCCTCGTGGATTACTCTGAGTTACAAATCGAGCGCACCTCCTAGTGACTTTGTCGCTATTTCTAACTTTTCTGATCCTCTTCTTTGACCTTTTTCTGAAAGTAGCTAGCGAACAACCCAGCAACATTTCTGGTAACCCTTAGCTACTTTATGGAAAACTGTCGTTGATGTTTCCTACAGGTTAGCAAAACACTCAGCCAGCACTCCGGACCATGTAGTGAATTGTCGTTCGCAAACGAAACGGGTCTCAGAGATACACACTGTACCCGCAGGCTCCCGAGCCACTAAAAAAACAGAAAAAATGTACGCGCGCTGCACACGCACACACCGGTAGAGTGATTGCTGTGAGACTGGGAGAGGGTGTGTGCGCACGTGTGTGGGTTGCAGCGCACCTACGATCGCTGTGAAAGCAGGAAGAGGGATGGCACACACAAAATGTCCGGGACATTTATTACAATAACTGATGGAACTTGTAAATAATTATTTTAAAAATAGCTATAAATAACTTGAGGAACTGTAAAATGGTATGGAATAGTTTGCTGTTTGCTTGTTTAAGTTAAATTAAGATAATTATTTTATGTATATTTAACAGTAATGTTAAAGCCAATAGGCAGAATAAAAAAAAATTTGAGTTGGTTTTAACTGTATTTTTCTTTTTCAGAAAAGGACAAACTGGTTGCAAGATTTCCCAACAACAATATCAAAAATTTAAATAACAGCATATAGGCAAGTTATTTCTATAATACTGCTGCACCACGTTCTCAATTTGCAGGCAGGAAGTGGTTAATGAGGCACCACCAGTCACAGACTAAAAAAACCGATGGCCTGCTCTTTTTGATGCAGTTTAGGTAAACATTTTTTTCATAATGGTTTTCATTATGCGCTGTATTGGAATTGATAACAAAATTAATAGATTAACAACAAAAACAACTTATTTTCCTTCCTTTTATTTCTATACAGGCAAACGAAGAATTCAGAAGAATCACTACAGTGAACTTGGAGGCAACATTTATGGCAAAACTGGACAAGTACACCCCAAAAATAATGTCATTTGTGTCCTCAAGAGGAGGGGCTGCAAGAGTGCCTATTTGGCGCATAATGAAGATGCTGCAATGTGATTCAAATAAAATAGAAAATCCCCCTTTTTCTGTTTCTTTTTCTTTCCACTGCTCCTCCTTCTTGTCTTTTCTTCCTCTTCTACTTCTCCTCTGTCCGGTTCCTTTTCTGCTGCTTCCCTAATCCTCTTCCGTTACCTCACTCCTCTTCTACTCATTCCCCCCTTTTTTCTCACGCTTCACTGCAAGAACTCAAAATCAAACAGAGAATATTTAATATTTTTCTAGTCAAAATCTCTCATTACTTTAAACATTGAGACATTACCTAAAAGTAAGTTGTTTTTTACTTGTTTCCAAGTTAGGTTCACTTATTTCAAGCTATTTTCAAGTCACTTGGATCAAACAGAAAAAAACTGCCAGTGGAACAAGGGTTTGTAACGAGGAAAAAAAATCTTATTTCACTGGCAGATTTTGCTTGAAATTTGTGAAACTGCACTTGAAACAAGTCATAAACAAATCTGTTTTCTGGTAATGTCTTAATCTCCTTTTTAATGTCTCATTGGATTATACTCTTCTTCTTCCTCCTCTTCTCCACGCTTCTCTAAACCTCTCTCTTTCACCTGTCCTTGTCTTCTCCTCTTCCATCTTGTCCTGGCCCCTTCCTCCATTTTCTCCCATTTTACTGTCTTTCCCTTCTTATTTGTCATCATGCTCCTCATCTCCCCCAATTTTCTCCTCTTCCTCTCCTCCTGGAGCAAAAACCTCATTATTGCCTTTTATTAATAAGGGAACTGCAGTTTTTTGCAACTTGGCCATTATTTCTAAAATGCTAAATGTTTATTTACTCATCCAGACAACTTTAGTGCTGTCTGAGTTTTTTGAGATATATATAGGTTGGTTTAGCGGCCAGGGCTTTCAGTGGCATCACGATCGCCCGCCATCTTAGTTGTAGTTTGAGCAGAAATTTCACTCTGTGCTCTGTGACGGTTGATTACGGAATTATAGGAAAATGTACAAATGCTGCTCATATAACAACTAAGATGGCGCATGGCCATGACACCACTGAAAGCGCCGGCTATTGACAGTAAAGCGCCTGCTGGTTGTACTAAACGACTGTAAAACATCCTGGATAATAACATCAATGCTCCGAACTATCAGGTGAGTAGCGCTAGCGATTTATACCAAAACATTAGTAAAATGAAGGCATTTTGTGTCAGATAATGCCTTATTTAGAGGCCGTTTGCATTACTTATTATCTCATTATATGGAAATACACTTATGGGGAAAATCTCCCGGAAGACTCCGATAGCACCAAAGTTGTCTGGATGAGTAAATGAACGTTTTGCATGCTAGAAATAAGGTCCAGGTTAAAAATAACAGCAGCTCCCCTTTAAACTACTTAAATAGTCATGGAAATGGGGTAAAGTATTATGAGAAGAACCCTGATTAGAAACCCTTCCTCATATAGGAATACGTTAATATTTTTGTCATCTTATTCACAGGATGATTCTGTGGAAATGAGGAGAGAGGTTTTAATCCATAGATTGGTGGTGTACCTTGGAGAAAAGGAGGAGAATCTAAAGAGCAGTTGGTGGGTAAATCTGACACAGAAAAGCTATACTTTTGTAAGTCTTGTTTTTAACAGTTTTTTGTGTTTTTAATTCTGATCTTAATTCTGACCTATTTATGCAAGGTTGATGGGGATCTCACCAACGAAGTGTTGAAAATCATTGTAACCAGAGGTGCCTCATCTGATCTAGCCAGCACCCGGATTGTAATTAAGGGAACAGAAGTCCTGGAAGAAGTAGACGTACCCAGAGCCTGTGCCTTGCTAATGGGACTGATCTACTCACTCAATCTCAGCTACCCAAAGGAACTAAAAACACCTTAGAAGTGTTTCAAAAGGTATTTCTTGAGCTGGATAGCATGAAAGCAAGCCCGAAAGTAATGTCTCTGAAAAGTAAACTGCTGTTGTAAAATATCTGAAGACTGTCCACTATTTGAGCAGGAAATGTAATTTGTTAACACACTGTGTTTAAATGTTTTTAAGGTTTACCTAAAGTACACTAAGTTTACACCTGAAATGGACTTGAAGTTTAGTAAAAGTTAATATCTCAGGTTATGTCTGAAGGAAACTGCTGTACTAAAAATGAGAAGAGTTAAGCTGTCCAATTATTCAGCAGGAAATGTTGAGTGTACATACACACTTTGCAAGTTTTGCTCTTTACACTTTATTCTGTACAGTTACCGTACATTTAATAGAAGACAGTGAATGAAAAGGTGAGACGAGTAAGAATATAAACAAGGAAGGTGGGCTGGAGAAGAGGAAAGGGCTAACAGAAATATTAGAAACACAAAATGTTCCGGTTAATCACGCTGTTTACATTTAAAATGTATTCCAGTAGTACTAAAGTACATTATAGTTTAAGTTAAGTAAGTATATTTTTCACTAGTTGATTGAGTGATGGGATGATGAGATGGTTTCTGTACTGTGCTGACACTTTGCACTGAAACTGGATATTTAGACTGGGCTTTAGCAATGATCACATCTGCAACTATGTCCTTCTTCTAATATTAGTGCTTGATTGCAATAAAAATATTAATACAAAGGTTAAAATAAATAAACACTTTTTTTGACTGTAAAACTGGAGTTGTCATGTCCAAGTTATTCTGACTTAAATGAAATAGGTTGCTTATACTCAATGAAATTGTTGTAACAATTTGCATTGACATTTTTAAGCACAGGGAAAGTTTAAAAAATGAGTTACAGCAATAAAATAAAGTCATTTGAGCAATTTTAACACTAAAATTTTGATATAAATCTACATCCAGACCATGGTTCCCCAGAAGAACGAAAACAATGAATGCAAGTTAATGAGGCTAAAAACGCTATTTTCTAATCCCGCTTGCCATGGATTTCACATATGATGTCCGTGAATTTTAAAGACACATTTTGATACCAAGAAAGCGCTTATTTTTTAACAGGGGTAAACGTTATTTTGTGTGAAAATAAATCCAGGAATACAAATGCGCATCACAAAAGTGATGTCATCAAACCAAACACAGAGAAAAACAAAGGGAAAATGGCTGTTAAATAAGCGAACTTCAAATCCTTCTTCAGGAGGAAAGAAACACCATGAATCTGGCCATGTGGTAAGTAGCAGCTATGCTAGGGGAGAGGATATTTTGTGGTAACGTCAAATATGCGGCATACTGACGTCTGATTTGTAGTCATGCTAATTATAAACTTTTCTCACAGTACGTGACTGGCATTGCTGAAACACATATCACTACTTTTCATTTAAATTGTAGTAAAACCAGGGGTTGAGCCGGATCTTGCCAGAACAAGGGGGACACCCAGGGGGAGCCCGAAAAAGATCCTGGTTGTACTTAAATTACTTTATGTGGACTCTCCGGGGTTTATTTTGAGCTGAGAGGTGCAGAGCTCTGATTGTTGATGCACTCCAGACAGCTGCGTACTGAGCATGGCCACAGTAATATTCTCAAAGAGTTGCCACCTCAAAAAACATATTTAACACATGGTCATTCATGCCGGCTCATATCCTTTTATACTTTCTGTTATTTATTTGTGTCTTATGCACTTCACTGCTGCGGAGCGCATCCCTTGTTTTGGCCCCTGGTGACTTCACCTCACTGGTGCAGCCAGCACGCCGCGCACACTCCGCTAATTTTGCGGTCGGTAGATCTTTTTGAACTGCAGTTCAAAGGTAACCCATGAGGTGAAAATATATGAAGCCAGGTAGCAGTTTTTCTTTAGGATTGAGAGAAGAAGAAGAAGAAAGTATCATTTCTATAGCGCCTCTCAAGATAAAAATCACAAGGCGCTTCACAAAAACAAAAAAATGTAAAAATATAAAAAAGCATTTAGAAAATGTTTTAAAATATATTTAAAATAAGCAAAAATAGACAATTGTGATTAAAAAATGTTAAGAAAGAGAGAGAGTGAATAGGAAAGAGGGACATCAGTGGATCCTGAGGAAGATGGAATAGGTGGGGAGAGCAGAATAAAGAGAGAGTGGTGAAGAAGGTCATACAACAGTCAGCTTGAACAAGTGAGTCTTCAGCTGCTTTTTGAAGGAGTCCACTGATCTCAGGCTCAGGGGGAGAGAGTTCCAGAGTCTGGGGGCCACCAACCGGAGTTGAGGTCGCAGGATCGTTGGTGCCTGTCGTGGCGGCAACCCCCAAACCCGTAGGTGGACACAAGCAGTTAGGGATATTGTCAAGCTGAAGAAAGATTCCTATCAGGTCTTTTGGCCTGTAGGACTCCAGAGGCAGCTGACGGGTACCGGCAGTCCAAGCGGAACGTAGCTCAAGTGGCCGCCAAGGTAAAAACCCGGGTATGGGAGGAGTTCAGTGAGACCATGGAGCAAGGCTTCCGTATGGCTTTGAGGAGATTCTGGTCCACCATCCGGCACCTCGGGGGGGGGGGGGGGGGGGGGGGGGCTACCAACACTATCTATAGTGGGGACGGTGTGCTGCTGACCTCTACTCAGGACGCTGTGGATTGGTGGGCAGAATACTTCAAATACCTCCTCAATGTCACAGACACGTCTTCCAGTGAGGAAGCAGATTCTGGGCACTTTGGGTTAGCCTCTCAAATCTCTGGTGCTGAGGTCACTGAGGTGGTTAAAAAGCTTCTCTGTGGCAAGACTCCAGGGGTGGATGGGATCCGTCCGGAGTTCCTTAAGGCTCTGGATGTTGTGGGGCTGTGTTGGCTGACGCGCCACTGCAATATCGCATGGACATCGGGGGCAGTCCCACTGGACTGGCAGACTGAGCTGGTGGTCCCCTTATTTAAAAAGGGGGGCCGCAGGGTGTGTTCCAACTACAGGGGGATCACACTCCTGAGCCTTCCTGGTAAGGTCTATTAAGGTGTTCTGGAGAGGAGGTTCCGTCGGATTGTTGAACCTCAGATTCAGGAGGAGCAATGTGGTTTTCGTCCTGGCCGTGGAACAATGGACCAGCCCTATACCCTTAGGGGGATCCTGGAGGGTGCGTGGGAATTTGCCCAACCAGTCTACATGTGTTTTGTGGATTTGGAGAAGGTGTTTGACCGCATCCCTCAGGGGGGGGGGGGGGGGGGGGGGTACTCCAGGAGTATGGGGTACCAGGCCCCCTGATACGGGCTGTTAGGTCCCTGTATGACCGGTGTCAGAGCTTGGTCCGCATTGCCGGCAGTAAGTTGGGCTTGCTCCCAGTGAGAGTTGGACTCTGCCAAGGCTGCCCTTTGTCATCAATTCTGTTCATAACCTTTATGGACAGGATTTCTAGGCGCAGCCAAGGAGTGGAGGGCATCCGTTTTGGTGGTCTGAGGATCAGGTCTCTGCTTTTTGCAGATGATGTGGTCCTTTTGGCTTCATCAGAATGTGATCTTCAGCTTTTGCTGGAGCGGTTCGCAGCCGAGTGTGAAGCAGCTGGGATGAGAATCAGCTCCTCTCAATCTGAGACCATGGTCTTGATTCGGAAAAGGGTAGAATGCCTTCTCCGTGCCAGGGATGAGGTCCTGCCCCAAGTGGAGGAGTTTAAGTATCTCAGGGTCTTGTTCATGAGTGAGGAAAAACTAGTGCGTGACATCGATAGGCGGATTGGTGCTGCATCTGCAGTGATGCGGGTGTTGTACCGGTCTGTCGTGGAGAAGAGAGAGCTGAGTCAGAAGGTGAAGCTCTCGATTTACCGGTCGATCTATGTTCCTACCCTCACCTATGGTCATGAGCTTTGGGTAGTGACCGAAAGAACGAGATCGCGGATACAAGCGGCCGAAAAAAGTTTTCTCTGAAGAGTGGCTGGGCTCTCCCTTAGAGATAGGGTGAGAAGCTCGGTCATTCGGGAGGGGTTCGGAGTAGACCAGCTGCTCCTCCACATTGAGAGGAGCCAGTTGAGGTGGCGGGCATCTGTTCAGGATGCCTCCTGGACGCCTCCCTGGTGAGGTTTTCTGGGCACGTCCAACCGGGAAGAGACCTAAAGGTAGACCCAGGACACAGTGGCGGGACTATGTCTCTCACCTGGCCAGGGAACGCCTTGGGATTCCCCCAGAGGAGCTGGCCCAAGTGGCTGGGGAGAGGGAAGTCTGGGCCTCTCGCCTTAGGCTACTGCCCCGCGATCCGACTCAGGATAAGCGGATGAAAATGGATGGATGGATGGACATTTTTAGTTTTCCAAAAGAAAATAAATTACTTGCAGCATAATTTGTTTGTTTGTGACCACAGCTTGTAAGCTTGAGTGTTGACACTCTGGGTGTCTTTAGTTCTGCAGGGAGCCATGAAACTCACCCAAGTCCACCCAAAGTTTATTCTTTAAAGTCCTACTAAATCCACTGTGTTGACAATTTTTAATGAGCTCTCATTCATTTACATCACTCTCACAGATGGAGTAAGAGTTCTGCAAAAATGTTTGTTTACACTTCTGCCGGTGTGCACATGCCGAGTGTGAATGAAGGGGCTAGGGAGACGTGATGCCACACACAGGGTCTCTGCTAAACCACATGTTGCTCAGATACTGTGCTTCAAGTCAGACACAAACAAAATATCCCAAACTAAAAGACAAATACTGATTTACAACACTGTGCTTGGTGTAATTTGATTATTTAAATTCCTTTATGATGTGAAATTTATCAGTTTGTAAAGAAAATTATCCAAATTAGATTTTCCAATCGAGAATCCAGTTCTTATACATCACAAGTTCTACATCTCCCAGCCACAGGCTTAATGCTTCTCTGTGTTAATGTAGTTGAGACTGGGGGTGTCATCATTTTAACCATCGGTAACACAGCCACTGACTCGTCTCAGTAGTCTGGCCAGGGATTTTCCCCAAATTGTTGTTAATCTTGGATTTGGGAGGAATGACTTTCTCCATCTGCTTGTTTACACAGCTGTAGACACCTAACTGGGCTTTGATGCACTCTCAGATGTTTGCTGGGGTCAAACGTTCACGTAATCTGCATGATATAAAAATGGAATAGCCCATTCAAGCCTCTCAAAGTAAGCCAGTTTTTGGGCAAGTTGGCTGTAATTTGGCACTTTGACAAGTCTTTATTTTAACGTTTGACCCCTAACATATAAACGCTAGAAAAATTACACAAGCCAAAAATCTGACAATGGGAAAAAATCCCATGGTGAATGAGTAAAACACACATAGATGCAAACCCAAAGATTTACTTAAAATCCTAAAGTAACGCCTGGAATTAGACTGACTTGGAAACAACTCAAGCACCTAAGAAAAGACTTGCTAGCTGACTGTCAGATGATGCATAAACTCAGCCATCCATGTAATCACACATTATGAAACCAACAACTGGCAGCCAAAAAACTGTTTGAATTGTGCAGGTTGGGACTTGTTTGTTATATGCTAGTTTGGTACCACTTTACAATAAGGCTCCCCTTATAAATGGCTAATAAATGGTTTATAAATGTCTTATTAATCAATCTATAATGCCTTATATATGACTAATAAATATCTATTATGCATTAATTAAGGGTGGAAAAAGACACTAAACTTACTAGTTTCTTGCCAAATAGTGAACCAAATCTGTTGACTTATGTACTTTATCTAGACTTCATATATTAAACATTTCAAACTAAGAAACTACCTTTTAAGCACTATTAGCATTTGTAAACAAGGTTTTGGGCAACAAATAATGTACCTTGTAACTGCATTATAAATACTTACAATGATTAAAGGGAGGCTTATTGTAAAGTATAAAATATGTCTTTATTTATTAATAGTTAATCAACATTTATAATTACAAAAGGGAGCCTTATTGTGAAGTGTAAAACATGTCTTTATATATTAATGATTAATAAACATTTATAAATGCAAACTGGAGCCTTATTGTAAAGTGTAAAATATGTCTATTTATTAATGATTAATAACCATTTATAAATACAAACTGGAGCCTTATTGTAAAGTGTAAAATATGTCTTTATTAATAGTTAATAAACATTTATAATTACAAAAGGGAGCCTTATTGTAAAGTGTAAAACATGTCTTTATTTATTAATGATTAATAAACATTTATAAATGCAAACTGGAGCCTTATTGTAAAGTGTAAAATATGTCTTTATTTATTAATAGTTAATAAACATTTATAATTACAAAAGGGAGCCTTATTGTAAAGTATAAAACATATCAGTGTTTATTAATGACTCTTAAACATTTTTGAATGTAAAATGAAACTTTTTTAGTATGAAACTAGTTAACATTTATTTATAACCAGTAAACTTTTTGAAGACTAGGGGCCTTACTATGAAAAGTATAACAAGCTGCCTTATAACATTAGACAATACTCTCTTAACAAGTGCAGTTGTTTTGGTTACACTTAGAACACACAAAACCTTCAAAACAAAAATGACAAGAAAAATCTTTGTTGTGTGGAAACTCAACACATAACTGAACAGATCGTTAAAAAATTACCAGTTTCACACACATCTGTTCTATAGCTAAATATGCTGAAACAGAACAACTCAGATAACTGGGTAGGCTTTCAGACAGACTTGCCTCTTCGAATTGGAAGCAAAGTACCATCAGCCTTCATGCTTTCTATTTTGTTTTTCACTTCATCATTGCTTTGAATCTCTTCCTCACATCGCTTAGCAAAATGGAGTACCGTCTCTCCACTGGGCTTGTTGGAGATCAGCTCCTGGTAAACAAGAGGAGCTGCGATAGCGAGCTCAGCAACTGATGCTGTGGACACAACTGTGTTTCTGTCAATCCCATGCTTCTGAAAAGCTTTGGACAAGGTCTTCATCTTTGGAAATGTCTTGAGGGACTTGTATCTCTGCACAATCTCACTTGGTGTTCGGACTGAGAATCAAATTAAAACAAAGAAAACTGTTAGAAACAAATGCTCATGGCACACAATACAATCTGTTACTATAATTTACACACACATGCATATACGTGTGTGTGTGTGTGTATGCATCTCTAAAAATGTGCATCAGTCCAAACCTTATATTCAAGTTTGGTGTCAAATACAATGTAGTTTGAAGAAAATATTTAAATGGCAATTTTATCTCCAAAGAACATATCTTCTAGCCTGGCCTGCCAGACTAGACTTCTGCACAGAGAGTCTGGTAACTCACAGGCAGAGAGGCACATGAGGGGCGGGATTAGCCAGCTCAAAAATAACCAATCAAAAAAAAAAAAAGGTGGAAATGCCAACTGTACCATGTGACGCTGTAGTTTGTTAGCTGTAGTAAAAAATGGAGCCTGGTAATGGCGCAAACATCTTTCTTTAGAAGAAAGATTTTTAGCGGTTCTTGTTGTGGTTTCAAAGACATGTCCAAGTCATTTGCAACAGAGGAAAGAGCCGTGGTGAACTCCGCTTCAGACATAATTGTTTATGAGAAATTGAGCTTCACTGTGTGTGTGACATACGCTGCTCAGTGATGATTGGTTTGGTTAGCATTTTCAGGGGGGTGGGGTTATTTACATAGGAGAGTTACCAGACTCTTTCTCTGTGCAGAATTCAACAGAGGAGGAGTCTGGCAGGCCAGGCTACATATCTTCTGTACAAGTATTTTGCTCACCACGCTGCCGGAACTTCTTTTCCTCCTTCTTGTATTTCTTGGCTTTTGAATGCTTGTTTTTGAATTTGCGTTTTTGCTTCTTTGGGGGTGAAGATGAGGATGAGGATGACCACTCAGATGATGCAGATGAAGATGTAGGAGATGAATCCAAGTTTTCAGAAGGATTGTTGATAAACGTATCATTTAATGGTTCGTCTTTAGGTTGCGCTGCAGAAAAAAATGGATGAATTTAGAATTTTTTTTTAACACATATCAGGTAACACAGAGTGAAACAAACATGCAAAGTAGCTGCCAATTTCATTTCATTACACAATGGATGATTTTGTCAGCTTATGTGCTTTGACAGAATGAGAACGATGCACCCTTCTGAGTGAAATAAATATAAATAAATATACACGTGGCTGGGCAAATCTAATTTTTGTAGACTATGGAATAATAAAATAGTATAATGACTGAGTGTTGTTGTCCAATACAACATTAAATGTCAATAATTGGCAGTAATTACCTATTACCGTGGTGTTTAAAGGAGAAAAAGGGGAAAACTAAGTTGCTGGTACTAAGCGATAAAGTGACACAACTACAAACCATCTAAATGAACACTTTGATGTCGAAATGTGTATTTTAAATTAATTATTAAAGTATGTAAATGAAAATGTATTTATTTGTGAGAGCACAGACAACTGTAAGAAAACAGATACTAAACAGATACTAGGTAATGGCATAATACATGCCAATTAATTAATCAATAGGTTTAGACCCAATTAGAACAAGTTATTTTTAAGATTTAACTGGCATAACACCAAAGGGTAACTATTTTTTTTATCAACACAGTGACAATAAGGGATCTTCATGTATATTTATACATTATCTGATGTTTATCACAATAATCTAAAATTAAACAATGTTTATGAAACTAGTTTAGTGTCATACTTGACAGAGATGATAGCTGACTTCGGAGGAAATCCCTCTCTCCTTCCAGTTCTTCAATCCTCATCTTTTGCCACTCCAGTTTCTCCTTAAGAAAAGCAACTTCCTGTCTCTCCTTATTAAGAAGCACAGTTGCAGTAGGGGCAAGGCCAGAAGAAGTATCTAAAAAAACAAAATTTAGACACACATTAACAACAGTAGCAGAATCTCTAATCTAAACTAGGCAAACTAAATGACAGCAGAAACAAAAATATCTACTTTAAATGGTAACAATACAAATGTAAAAAAAAAGTTCTGACACAAACACCTGTTGTAGAGCTGACACTTCCAGAACAAAATAAATTATTCCTCCATGTTACCACACTGGGGTTATTTATAATGATATAAATGTATATACATAAGCTAACTATTAAAAACTATAAAACTTTGTGAGGTTTCACTTTCGAAATAATTAATAGTAACAGAGTAGCTAGGCAATGTAGCAGCTAAATGGTTCGTTGTTAGCATTAAAACATTACTCACTATCACGTTTCTCTGTTGACAGCGTTGGTTTAGTGTTAACGTTATCCAGTCGCTGCTTTTTGTTTTTCTTTGAACGCGTGCTGACCGCAGGTGTCGCAGTGGAACAGGAATCTTTCTCTTCAGGTCCATCCATGGCGCTGCCGTAGCTAGCTAGCGTCAGTCCGTGTCGGCTTGACTGGTGGATCAGCCTGAGCTCCGACGCACACCGATGGGAGGGACTTCCGTGTTAAGATTTACTGTGATTGGATGTTTGCACTAAGCTCATCTCTGTATGGTTAATTTTCGTTTTATTCCCTTTGGCGCAACGGTGGCTAGTTTTCATATGCAACCTAAAAATCCAGCGGGAAACGCTTCATAACTGAGTCCAAGGCACTATAAGAGGTGAGCAAATTGTTTTATTTTTTGTATGCAGGGCTGTTCTTTTAATTATAAGTCAGTTTTAAATATTACTTTAGCTGATGAAGAAAAATCAGTTTTAAGAATGAAAATGTTTTGTGTAAATGTAGCATGTTATGTATTAACTTAACTAAATATTCTTGTTCCTGTTGTGTTAGCCATTTTTACATTTTTCTTTGAAAATTATTAGCATTTACAAGTTTGCTTGCAGGGAAGAGTAGTCATAAATAATGATAATTAACGTTATATTTATTAAAAACCCATTTATCTTTCTTTTTTTGGTCATTCTTAGTACGTCAACATAATTATAAATTCAGGTTTTTATTTAGCAAGTGTTACTTCCTGTTGAGCTGTGTATTGTAAAAAGAAAAAAACAACACAGGTTATATTGTTATATACAATAGGTTGCAGAGGCAATACAGTATGTGCTGTGTTTTTTAAGTAAGTTAAATAAACTGGAACTAGAAATGTTTAAATCTTGATTTTTTTTTTTTGCGTGTGTTTGAATTTTTTGGTCAAATTAATGGTTTTACATTTTTCCTTGACTTTTCAAAGGATGCTTCGAGAATTATACAAATACTTGATCTGTTGCTATATCAGTGACCTTTTTTTTTTACCAATGACATTCTGAAGATACCAGTATTTCAGTGTAATAATATAATTAAATAAATCTATAATTTTTCCTACTAGAATGCCTCTTGGGATGAAGTTGCACACTCATACAGAGGGAAAACAAACTAAAAAGAAGACTCTGAGGCTGATTAAATGGCTGCAAAAGAAACACCTTCTAAAGAAGAAGCTGAGATGCCCTGTTTGCCACCATAAGATGAAAATGATATCTGTGGTCAAAAAAGACCAATTTATGTGGTATGAATGCATGATAATGTAGAACATTTAACATCACATTCTGATATTAAAGGCAGGGTACGTAAGTTGGAATTGTTAAAATAATTTTGACCATCTGACCTTGTTCTATGAGAAAATGTAATCTTTTATACTTTATTTTTCTCCTAAGTCCCTCCCCTGGCTTTACAGCTAAACTAATAATTTCTGCAAGCCTACCACATTGGCCAATAGCACTGCATTTCAGATGTTCTCTCGCTTGACTCGGCTTTCTCTGCATGTGCACGTTAGGAGGCGTGGCTTTCGGCTCATTCAGGAAGGCCAGGGATAGAGCAACAGCCCTTCAAATTTTAAAAGCAAGACACAGTGCTAACTTTATCTCAATATTTATTTGTTTTTTAATATAATTTTGTGATAATGTTTATAGGTTCATTTATTTACCTCACTTTTTGGTTTGTTCTCAGGTGCTGCAAAAGAGCAAGTCATAGAAAAGTCTCCAGAACAATTAGAACTGGCTCCCTCTTTGAGAAATCAAAATCTTCTCTTTTCAGTTGGATGAAGTTCATCTACAGGTAGCCTGTGTGTATAAATGTCAACAGGAATAGTAGTTAATATTAGGGCCTCAGTGAGTTTTGACTGGTTTTCATTTCTGTCGCAGATTTTCACAAGGGCTCTGGCTCAGGCAGATAGATATGATTGATGATGATGTGGCTGGCAGCTCCAAAACATTAAGTGCCATGGCAAAGCGTATTCGACATGTCTGCATCGGTGCAATGGAAAGACACAGAGTAAATAAAGGGCACTGTCTTGGTGGTCACAAAGAATTTGTGGTTATGGATGAAAGCTGTCTCCGTCATCAGCGAAAGGTTGTAAACTCTCAGACCACTCTGTTATTATCAGTCCAGATCTGAACATGTCCCCTAAACATATAAGTTTTAAGTTTTTACCATTACATTTAAGAATCAATATAGTAAAACTGTTACAACCAAACAAAAACAATCTGTTAATAAACATATTATTATATCAATTACTATGATGATTTGAATCACTTGAGTCAGAATTTAACTAAATTAAAGTTTGTAAAAGTAGACAATCAATCCATAAAGGAAATGAATGACAGAAAACAGCTTTTTTATTCAACATCTTTGTCATGCTGTTAATAAAGTTTAAATACAATTTACTTTAATAACAGCAATACAATTAAAATGTTAAGATGCAAACTGCATTTAAGAATATACTTTGTAAATGTTCTGTTTAACCTTAATCTTTTTTAATTTTCAGTATGCACGTGGACGCTTCGGAAATGCTTGGAAAAGAAAGAAATGGGTCTTTGGACTGATGGGAGTGAAAGACAAAAGGCGAAGGCTCGTGTTAAAACTTGTAGAGAAACGAACGAGGCGTCACCTTGTTCCTCTGATCAGACAGCATGTTAAGTCGGGTAGTGCCATTATCAGTGATGAGTGGAGAGCCTACAAGAATGTCTTGACAAACATGGGGTACAAACATTACACAGTAAATATCAGCAGGTGGTTTGTTGATCCTCAATCGGGCAGTCATACACAACATATTGAAAGAGCTTGGATGACAATTAAAGGACATATTCGCAGACTAAGAGGAAATCGTACAGAGATGTTGTTGGAGGAACATCTTAAAGTTCTCGAATGGTCATCTTGGCTTGGTTCAAAACATCCTGATGGACCACTGGGACGCTTATTCAAGGACATATGGAAATCATTCCCAGTTTAACCTGAATCTCTTCTACAACAGTTTTTTTAGGGAGGGGGGTATTTGGTGTGTTTGATGAGTTTGGATGTTAAATGTGCTACACTTACAATACATGACCATTTTTGACAGTACATAGTTTGTACAAATATTTTAAGCATTTAGTGTAACTCTGAAGTTTAACAAATTTAAACATTTAAGACAAATTTTTGGTATTTATAAATGTTTATTAGTCATTAATGAATAAAGATATGTTTTACACTCTACAATAAGGCTCCAGTTTGTATTTATAAATGTTTATTAATCATTAATAAATAAAAACATGTTTTACACTTTACAATAAGGCTCCAGTTTGTATTTACAAATGTTTATTAATCATTAATAAATAAAAACATGTTTTACACTTTACAATAAGGCTCCAGTTTGTATTTATAAATGTTTATTAATCATTAATAAATAAAAACATGTTTTACACTTTACAATAAGGCTCCAGTTTGTATTTGCAAATGTTTATTAATTATTAATAAATAAAAACATGTTTTGCACTTCATAATAAGGCTCCCTTTTGTATTTATAAATGTTTATTAATCATTAATAAATAAAGACATGTTTTACACTTTACAATAGCGCTCCCTTTAATCATTGTAAGTATTTATAATGCAGTTATAAGGTACATTAATTATTTGCCCAAAACTTTGTTTACAAATGCTAATAGTGCTTAAAAGATAGGTCCTTAGTTTGAAATGTTTAATATATGAAGTCTAGATAAAGTACATAAGTCAACAGATTTGGTTCACTATTTGGCAAAAAACTAGTAGGTTTAGTCTCTTTCTCACCCTTAATTAATGCATAATAAACATTAATTAGTCATATATAAGGCATTATAGATTGATTAATAATACATTTATAAACCATTTATTAGCCATTCATAAGGGAGCCTTATTGTAAAGTGGTACCGTAATTTTTTAACGATCTGTTCAGTTATGTGTTGAGTTTCCACACAACAAAGATTTTTCTTGTCATTTTTGTTTTGAAGGTTTTGTGTGTTCTAAGTGTAACCAAAACAACTGCACTTGTTAAGAGAGTATTGTCTAATGTTATAAGGCAGCTTGTTATACTTTTCATAGTAAGGCCCCTAGTCTTCAAAAAGTTTACTGGTTATAAATAAATGTTAACTAGTTTCATACTAAAAAAGTTTCATTTTACATTCAAAAATGTTTAAGAGTCATTAATAAACACTGATATGTTTTATACTTTACAATAAGGCTCCCTTTTGTAATTATAAATGTTTATTAACTATTAATAAATAAAGACATATTTTACACTTTACAATAAGGCTCCAGTTTGCATTTATAAATGTTTATTAATCATTAATAAATAAAGACATGTTTTACACTTTACAATAAGGCTCCCTTTTGTAATTATAAATGTTTATTAACTATTAATAAAGACATATTTTACACTTTACAATAAGGCTCCAGTTTGTATTTATAAATGGTTATTAATCATTAATAAATAGACATATTTTACACTTTACAATAAGGCTCCAGTTTGCATTTATAAATGTTTATTAATCATTAATATATAAAGACATGTTTTACACTTCACAATAAGGCTCCCTTTTGTAATTATAAATGTTGATTAACTATTAATAAATAAAGACATATTTTATACTTTACAATAAGCCTCCCTTTAATCATTGTAAGTATTTATAATGCAGTTACAAGGTACATTATTTGTTGCCCAAAACCTTGTTTACAAATGCTAATAGTGCTTAAAAGGTAGTTTCTTAGTTTGAAATGTTTAATATATGAAGTCTAGATAAAGTACATAAGTCAACAGATTTGGTTCACTATTTGGCAAGAAACTAGTAAGTTTAGTGTCTTTTTCCACCCTTAATTAATGCATAATAGATATTTATTAGTCATATATAAGGCATTATAGATTGATTAATAAGACATTTATAAACCATTTATTAGCCATTTATAAGGGGAGCCTTATTGTAAAGTGGTACCAAAATTACCAGTTTCACACACATCTGTTCTATAGCTAAATATGCTGAAACAGAACAACTCAGATAACTGGGTAGGCTTTCAGACAGACTTGCCTCTTCGAATTGGAAGCAAAGTACCATCAGCCTTCATGCTTTCTATTTTGTTTTTCACTTCATCATTGCTTTGAATCTCTTCCTCACATCGCTTAGCAAAATGGAGTACCGTCTCTCCACTGGGCTTGTTGGAGATCAGCTCCTGGTAAACAAGAGGAGCTGCGATAGCGAGCTCAGCAACTGATGCTGTGGACACAACTGTGTTTCTGTCAATCCCATGCTTCTGAAAAGCTTTGGACAAGGTCTTCATCTTTGGAAATGTCTTGAGGGACTTGTATCTCTGCACAATCTCACTTGGTGTTCGGACTGAGAATCAAATTAAAACAAAGAAAACTGTTAGAAACAAATGCTCATGGCACACAATACAATCTGTTACTATAATTTACACACACATGCATATACGTGTGTGTGTGTGTGTATGCATCTCTAAAAATGTGCATCAGTCCAAACCTTATATTCAAGTTTGGTGTCAAATACAATGTAGTTTGAAGAAAATATTTAAATGGCAATTTTATCTCCAAAGAACATATCTTCTAGCCTGGCCTGCCAGACTAGACTTCTGCACAGAGAGTCTGGTAACTCACAGGCAGAGAGGCACATGAGGGGCGGGATTAGCCAGCTCAAAAATAACCAATCAAAAAAAAAAAAAGGTGGAAATGCCAACTGTACCATGTGACGCTGTAGTTTGTTAGCTGTAGTAAAAAATGGAGCCTGGTAATGGCGCAAACATCTTTCTTTAGAAGAAAGATTTTTAGCGGTTCTTGTTGTGGTTTCAAAGACATGTCCAAGTCATTTGCAACAGAGGAAAGAGCCGTGGTGAACTCCGCTTCAGACATAATTGTTTATGAGAAATTGAGCTTCACTGTGTGTGTGACATACGCTGCTCAGTGATGATTGGTTTGGTTAGCATTTTCAGGGGGGTGGGGTTATTTACATAGGAGAGTTACCAGACTCTTTCTCTGTGCAGAATTCAACAGAGGAGGAGTCTGGCAGGCCAGGCTACATATCTTCTGTACAAGTATTTTGCTCACCACGCTGCCGGAACTTCTTTTCCTCCTTCTTGTATTTCTTGGCTTTTGAATGCTTGTTTTTGAATTTGCGTTTTTGCTTCTTTGGGGGTGAAGATGAGGATGAGGATGACCACTCAGATGATGCAGATGAAGATGTAGGAGATGAATCCAAGTTTTCAGAAGGATTGTTGATAAACGTATCATTTAATGGTTCGTCTTTAGGTTGCGCTGCAGAAAAAAATGGATGAATTTAGAATTTTTTTTTAACACATATCAGGTAACACAGAGTGAAACAAACATGCAAAGTAGCTGCCAATTTCATTTCATTACACAATGGATGATTTTGTCAGCTTATGTGCTTTGACAGAATGAGAACGATGCACCCTTCTGAGTGAAATAAATATAAATAAATATACACGTGGCTGGGCAAATCTAATTTTTGTAGACTATGGAATAATAAAATAGTATAATGACTGAGTGTTGTTGTCCAATACAACATTAAATGTCAATAATTGGCAGTAATTACCTATTACCGTGGTGTTTAAAGGAGAAAAAGGGGAAAACTAAGTTGCTGGTACTAAGCGATAAAGTGACACAACTACAAACCATCTAAATGAACACTTTGATGTCGAAATGTGTATTTTAAATTAATTATTAAAGTATGTAAATGAAAATGTATTTATTTGTGAGAGCACAGACAACTGTAAGAAAACAGATACTAAACAGATACTAGGTAATGGCATAATACATGCCAATTAATTAATCAATAGGTTTAGACCCAATTAGAACAAGTTATTTTTAAGATTTAACTGGCATAACACCAAAGGGTAACTATTTTTTTTATCAACACAGTGACAATAAGGGATCTTCATGTATATTTATACATTATCTGATGTTTATCACAATAATCTAAAATTAAACAATGTTTATGAAACTAGTTTAGTGTCATACTTGACAGAGATGATAGCTGACTTCGGAGGAAATCCCTCTCTCCTTCCAGTTCTTCAATCCTCATCTTTTGCCACTCCAGTTTCTCCTTAAGAAAAGCAACTTCCTGTCTCTCCTTATTAAGAAGCACAGTTGCAGTAGGGGCAAGGCCAGAAGAAGTATCTAAAAAAACAAAATTTAGACACACATTAACAACAGTAGCAGAATCTCTAATCTAAACTAGGCAAACTAAATGACAGCAGAAACAAAAATATCTACTTTAAATGGTAACAATACAAATGTAAAAAAAAAGTTCTGACACAAACACCTGTTGTAGAGCTGACACTTCCAGAACAAAATAAATTATTCCTCCATGTTACCACACTGGGGTTATTTATAATGATATAAATGTATATACATAAGCTAACTATTAAAAACTATAAAACTTTGTGAGGTTTCACTTTCGAAATAATTAATAGTAACAGAGTAGCTAGGCAATGTAGCAGCTAAATGGTTCGTTGTTAGCATTAAAACATTACTCACTATCACGTTTCTCTGTTGACAGCGTTGGTTTAGTGTTAACGTTATCCAGTCGCTGCTTTTTGTTTTTCTTTGAACGCGTGCTGACCGCAGGTGTCGCAGTGGAACAGGAATCTTTCTCTTCAGGTCCATCCATGGCGCTGCCGTAGCTAGCTAGCGTCAGTCCGTGTCGGCTTGACTGGTGGATCAGCCTGAGCTCCGACGCACACCGATGGGAGGGACTTCCGTGTTAAGATTTACTGTGATTGGATGTTTGCACTAAGCTCATCTCTGTATGGTTAATTTTCGTTTTATTCCCTTTGGCGCAACGGTGGCTAGTTTTCATATGCAACCTAAAAATCCAGCGGGAAACGCTTCATAACTGAGTCCAAGGCACTATAAGAGGTGAGCAAATTGTTTTATTTTTTGTATGCAGGGCTGTTCTTTTAATTATAAGTCAGTTTTAAATATTACTTTAGCTGATGAAGAAAAATCAGTTTTAAGAATGAAAATGTTTTGTGTAAATGTAGCATGTTATGTATTAACTTAACTAAATATTCTTGTTCCTGTTGTGTTAGCCATTTTTACATTTTTCTTTGAAAATTATTAGCATTTACAAGTTTGCTTGCAGGGAAGAGTAGTCATAAATAATGATAATTAACGTTATATTTATTAAAAACCCATTTATCTTTCTTTTTTTGGTCATTCTTAGTACGTCAACATAATTATAAATTCAGGTTTTTATTTAGCAAGTGTTACTTCCTGTTGAGCTGTGTATTGTAAAAAGAAAAAAACAACACAGGTTATATTGTTATATACAATAGGTTGCAGAGGCAATACAGTATGTGCTGTGTTTTTTAAGTAAGTTAAATAAACTGGAACTAGAAATGTTTAAATCTTGATTTTTTTTTTTTGCGTGTGTTTGAATTTTTTGGTCAAATTAATGGTTTTACATTTTTCCTTGACTTTTCAAAGGATGCTTCGAGAATTATACAAATACTTGATCTGTTGCTATATCAGTGACCTTTTTTTTTTACCAATGACATTCTGAAGATACCAGTATTTCAGTGTAATAATATAATTAAATAAATCTATAATTTTTCCTACTAGAATGCCTCTTGGGATGAAGTTGCACACTCATACAGAGGGAAAACAAACTAAAAAGAAGACTCTGAGGCTGATTAAATGGCTGCAAAAGAAACACCTTCTAAAGAAGAAGCTGAGATGCCCTGTTTGCCACCATAAGATGAAAATGATATCTGTGGTCAAAAAAGACCAATTTATGTGGTATGAATGCATGATAATGTAGAACATTTAACATCACATTCTGATATTAAAGGCAGGGTACGTAAGTTGGAATTGTTAAAATAATTTTGACCATCTGACCTTGTTCTATGAGAAAATGTAATCTTTTATACTTTATTTTTCTCCTAAGTCCCTCCCCTGGCTTTACAGCTAAACTAATAATTTCTGCAAGCCTACCACATTGGCCAATAGCACTGCATTTCAGATGTTCTCTCGCTTGACTCGGCTTTCTCTGCATGTGCACGTTAGGAGGCGTGGCTTTCGGCTCATTCAGGAAGGCCAGGGATAGAGCAACAGCCCTTCAAATTTTAAAAGCAAGACACAGTGCTAACTTTATCTCAATATTTATTTGTTTTTTAATATAATTTTGTGATAATGTTTATAGGTTCATTTATTTACCTCACTTTTTGGTTTGTTCTCAGGTGCTGCAAAAGAGCAAGTCATAGAAAAGTCTCCAGAACAATTAGAACTGGCTCCCTCTTTGAGAAATCAAAATCTTCTCTTTTCAGTTGGATGAAGTTCATCTACAGGTAGCCTGTGTGTATAAATGTCAACAGGAATAGTAGTTAATATTAGGGCCTCAGTGAGTTTTGACTGGTTTTCATTTCTGTCGCAGATTTTCACAAGGGCTCTGGCTCAGGCAGATAGATATGATTGATGATGATGTGGCTGGCAGCTCCAAAACATTAAGTGCCATGGCAAAGCGTATTCGACATGTCTGCATCGGTGCAATGGAAAGACACAGAGTAAATAAAGGGCACTGTCTTGGTGGTCACAAAGAATTTGTGGTTATGGATGAAAGCTGTCTCCGTCATCAGCGAAAGGTTGTAAACTCTCAGACCACTCTGTTATTATCAGTCCAGATCTGAACATGTCCCCTAAACATATAAGTTTTAAGTTTTTACCATTACATTTAAGAATCAATATAGTAAAACTGTTACAACCAAACAAAAACAATCTGTTAATAAACATATTATTATATCAATTACTATGATGATTTGAATCACTTGAGTCAGAATTTAACTAAATTAAAGTTTGTAAAAGTAGACAATCAATCCATAAAGGAAATGAATGACAGAAAACAGCTTTTTTATTCAACATCTTTGTCATGCTGTTAATAAAGTTTAAATACAATTTACTTTAATAACAGCAATACAATTAAAATGTTAAGATGCAAACTGCATTTAAGAATATACTTTGTAAATGTTCTGTTTAACCTTAATCTTTTTTAATTTTCAGTATGCACGTGGACGCTTCGGAAATGCTTGGAAAAGAAAGAAATGGGTCTTTGGACTGATGGGAGTGAAAGACAAAAGGCGAAGGCTCGTGTTAAAACTTGTAGAGAAACGAACGAGGCGTCACCTTGTTCCTCTGATCAGACAGCATGTTAAGTCGGGTAGTGCCATTATCAGTGATGAGTGGAGAGCCTACAAGAATGTCTTGACAAACATGGGGTACAAACATTACACAGTAAATATCAGCAGGTGGTTTGTTGATCCTCAATCGGGCAGTCATACACAACATATTGAAAGAGCTTGGATGACAATTAAAGGACATATTCGCAGACTAAGAGGAAATCGTACAGAGATGTTGTTGGAGGAACATCTTAAAGTTCTCGAATGGTCATCTTGGCTTGGTTCAAAACATCCTGATGGACCACTGGGACGCTTATTCAAGGACATATGGAAATCATTCCCAGTTTAACCTGAATCTCTTCTACAACAGTTTTTTTAGGGAGGGGGGTATTTGGTGTGTTTGATGAGTTTGGATGTTAAATGTGCTACACTTACAATACATGACCATTTTTGACAGTACATAGTTTGTACAAATATTTTAAGCATTTAGTGTAACTCTGAAGTTTAACAAATTTAAACATTTAAGACAAATTTTTGGTATTTATAAATGTTTATTAGTCATTAATGAATAAAGATATGTTTTACACTCTACAATAAGGCTCCAGTTTGTATTTATAAATGTTTATTAATCATTAATAAATAAAAACATGTTTTACACTTTACAATAAGGCTCCAGTTTGTATTTACAAATGTTTATTAATCATTAATAAATAAAAACATGTTTTACACTTTACAATAAGGCTCCAGTTTGTATTTATAAATGTTTATTAATCATTAATAAATAAAAACATGTTTTACACTTTACAATAAGGCTCCAGTTTGTATTTGCAAATGTTTATTAATTATTAATAAATAAAAACATGTTTTGCACTTCATAATAAGGCTCCCTTTTGTATTTATAAATGTTTATTAATCATTAATAAATAAAGACATGTTTTACACTTTACAATAGCGCTCCCTTTAATCATTGTAAGTATTTATAATGCAGTTATAAGGTACATTAATTATTTGCCCAAAACTTTGTTTACAAATGCTAATAGTGCTTAAAAGATAGGTCCTTAGTTTGAAATGTTTAATATATGAAGTCTAGATAAAGTACATAAGTCAACAGATTTGGTTCACTATTTGGCAAAAAACTAGTAGGTTTAGTCTCTTTCTCACCCTTAATTAATGCATAATAAACATTAATTAGTCATATATAAGGCATTATAGATTGATTAATAATACATTTATAAACCATTTATTAGCCATTCATAAGGGAGCCTTATTGTAAAGTGGTACCGCTAGGGTACCACTTTACAATAAGGCTCCCCTTATAAATGGCTAATAAATGGTTTATAAATGTCTTATTAATCAATCTATAATGCCTTATATATGACTAATAAATATCTATTATGCATTAATTAAGGGTGGAAAAAGACACTAAACTTACTAGTTTCTTGCCAAATAGTGAACCAAATCTGTTGACTTATGTACTTTATCTAGACTTCATATATTAAACATTTCAAACTAAGAAACTACCTTTTAAGCACTATTAGCATTTGTAAACAAGGTTTTGGGCAACAAATAATGTACCTTGTAACTGCATTATAAATACTTACAATGATTAAAGGGAGGCTTATTGTAAAGTATAAAATATGTCTTTATTTATTAATAGTTAATCAACATTTATAATTACAAAAGGGAGCCTTATTGTGAAGTGTAAAACATGTCTTTATATATTAATGATTAATAAACATTTATAAATGCAAACTGGAGCCTTATTGTAAAGTGTAAAATATGTCTATTTATTAATGATTAATAACCATTTATAAATACAAACTGGAGCCTTATTGTAAAGTGTAAAATATGTCTTTATTAATAGTTAATAAACATTTATAATTACAAAAGGGAGCCTTATTGTAAAGTGTAAAACATGTCTTTATTTATTAATGATTAATAAACATTTATAAATGCAAACTGGAGCCTTATTGTAAAGTGTAAAATATGTCTTTATTTATTAATAGTTAATAAACATTTATAATTACAAAAGGGAGCCTTATTGTAAAGTATAAAACATATCAGTGTTTATTAATGACTCTTAAACATTTTTGAATGTAAAATGAAACTTTTTTAGTATGAAACTAGTTAACATTTATTTATAACCAGTAAACTTTTTGAAGACTAGGGGCCTTACTATGAAAAGTATAACAAGCTGCCTTATAACATTAGACAATACTCTCTTAACAAGTGCAGTTGTTTTGGTTACACTTAGAACACACAAAACCTTCAAAACAAAAATGACAAGAAAAATCTTTGTTGTGTGGAAACTCAACACATAACTGAACAGATCGTTAAAAAATTACCAGTTTCACACACATCTGTTCTATAGCTAAATATGCTGAAACAGAACAACTCAGATAACTGGGTAGGCTTTCAGACAGACTTGCCTCTTCGAATTGGAAGCAAAGTACCATCAGCCTTCATGCTTTCTATTTTGTTTTTCACTTCATCATTGCTTTGAATCTCTTCCTCACATCGCTTAGCAAAATGGAGTACCGTCTCTCCACTGGGCTTGTTGGAGATCAGCTCCTGGTAAACAAGAGGAGCTGCGATAGCGAGCTCAGCAACTGATGCTGTGGACACAACTGTGTTTCTGTCAATCCCATGCTTCTGAAAAGCTTTGGACAAGGTCTTCATCTTTGGAAATGTCTTGAGGGACTTGTATCTCTGCACAATCTCACTTGGTGTTCGGACTGAGAATCAAATTAAAACAAAGAAAACTGTTAGAAACAAATGCTCATGGCACACAATACAATCTGTTACTATAATTTACACACACATGCATATACGTGTGTGTGTGTGTGTATGCATCTCTAAAAATGTGCATCAGTCCAAACCTTATATTCAAGTTTGGTGTCAAATACAATGTAGTTTGAAGAAAATATTTAAATGGCAATTTTATCTCCAAAGAACATATCTTCTAGCCTGGCCTGCCAGACTAGACTTCTGCACAGAGAGTCTGGTAACTCACAGGCAGAGAGGCACATGAGGGGCGGGATTAGCCAGCTCAAAAATAACCAATCAAAAAAAAAAAAAGGTGGAAATGCCAACTGTACCATGTGACGCTGTAGTTTGTTAGCTGTAGTAAAAAATGGAGCCTGGTAATGGCGCAAACATCTTTCTTTAGAAGAAAGATTTTTAGCGGTTCTTGTTGTGGTTTCAAAGACATGTCCAAGTCATTTGCAACAGAGGAAAGAGCCGTGGTGAACTCCGCTTCAGACATAATTGTTTATGAGAAATTGAGCTTCACTGTGTGTGTGACATACGCTGCTCAGTGATGATTGGTTTGGTTAGCATTTTCAGGGGGGTGGGGTTATTTACATAGGAGAGTTACCAGACTCTTTCTCTGTGCAGAATTCAACAGAGGAGGAGTCTGGCAGGCCAGGCTACATATCTTCTGTACAAGTATTTTGCTCACCACGCTGCCGGAACTTCTTTTCCTCCTTCTTGTATTTCTTGGCTTTTGAATGCTTGTTTTTGAATTTGCGTTTTTGCTTCTTTGGGGGTGAAGATGAGGATGAGGATGACCACTCAGATGATGCAGATGAAGATGTAGGAGATGAATCCAAGTTTTCAGAAGGATTGTTGATAAACGTATCATTTAATGGTTCGTCTTTAGGTTGCGCTGCAGAAAAAAATGGATGAATTTAGAATTTTTTTTTAACACATATCAGGTAACACAGAGTGAAACAAACATGCAAAGTAGCTGCCAATTTCATTTCATTACACAATGGATGATTTTGTCAGCTTATGTGCTTTGACAGAATGAGAACGATGCACCCTTCTGAGTGAAATAAATATAAATAAATATACACGTGGCTGGGCAAATCTAATTTTTGTAGACTATGGAATAATAAAATAGTATAATGACTGAGTGTTGTTGTCCAATACAACATTAAATGTCAATAATTGGCAGTAATTACCTATTACCGTGGTGTTTAAAGGAGAAAAAGGGGAAAACTAAGTTGCTGGTACTAAGCGATAAAGTGACACAACTACAAACCATCTAAATGAACACTTTGATGTCGAAATGTGTATTTTAAATTAATTATTAAAGTATGTAAATGAAAATGTATTTATTTGTGAGAGCACAGACAACTGTAAGAAAACAGATACTAAACAGATACTAGGTAATGGCATAATACATGCCAATTAATTAATCAATAGGTTTAGACCCAATTAGAACAAGTTATTTTTAAGATTTAACTGGCATAACACCAAAGGGTAACTATTTTTTTTATCAACACAGTGACAATAAGGGATCTTCATGTATATTTATACATTATCTGATGTTTATCACAATAATCTAAAATTAAACAATGTTTATGAAACTAGTTTAGTGTCATACTTGACAGAGATGATAGCTGACTTCGGAGGAAATCCCTCTCTCCTTCCAGTTCTTCAATCCTCATCTTTTGCCACTCCAGTTTCTCCTTAAGAAAAGCAACTTCCTGTCTCTCCTTATTAAGAAGCACAGTTGCAGTAGGGGCAAGGCCAGAAGAAGTATCTAAAAAAACAAAATTTAGACACACATTAACAACAGTAGCAGAATCTCTAATCTAAACTAGGCAAACTAAATGACAGCAGAAACAAAAATATCTACTTTAAATGGTAACAATACAAATGTAAAAAAAAAGTTCTGACACAAACACCTGTTGTAGAGCTGACACTTCCAGAACAAAATAAATTATTCCTCCATGTTACCACACTGGGGTTATTTATAATGATATAAATGTATATACATAAGCTAACTATTAAAAACTATAAAACTTTGTGAGGTTTCACTTTCGAAATAATTAATAGTAACAGAGTAGCTAGGCAATGTAGCAGCTAAATGGTTCGTTGTTAGCATTAAAACATTACTCACTATCACGTTTCTCTGTTGACAGCGTTGGTTTAGTGTTAACGTTATCCAGTCGCTGCTTTTTGTTTTTCTTTGAACGCGTGCTGACCGCAGGTGTCGCAGTGGAACAGGAATCTTTCTCTTCAGGTCCATCCATGGCGCTGCCGTAGCTAGCTAGCGTCAGTCCGTGTCGGCTTGACTGGTGGATCAGCCTGAGCTCCGACGCACACCGATGGGAGGGACTTCCGTGTTAAGATTTACTGTGATTGGATGTTTGCACTAAGCTCATCTCTGTATGGTTAATTTTCGTTTTATTCCCTTTGGCGCAACGGTGGCTAGTTTTCATATGCAACCTAAAAATCCAGCGGGAAACGCTTCATAACTGAGTCCAAGGCACTATAAGAGGTGAGCAAATTGTTTTATTTTTTGTATGCAGGGCTGTTCTTTTAATTATAAGTCAGTTTTAAATATTACTTTAGCTGATGAAGAAAAATCAGTTTTAAGAATGAAAATGTTTTGTGTAAATGTAGCATGTTATGTATTAACTTAACTAAATATTCTTGTTCCTGTTGTGTTAGCCATTTTTACATTTTTCTTTGAAAATTATTAGCATTTACAAGTTTGCTTGCAGGGAAGAGTAGTCATAAATAATGATAATTAACGTTATATTTATTAAAAACCCATTTATCTTTCTTTTTTTGGTCATTCTTAGTACGTCAACATAATTATAAATTCAGGTTTTTATTTAGCAAGTGTTACTTCCTGTTGAGCTGTGTATTGTAAAAAGAAAAAAACAACACAGGTTATATTGTTATATACAATAGGTTGCAGAGGCAATACAGTATGTGCTGTGTTTTTTAAGTAAGTTAAATAAACTGGAACTAGAAATGTTTAAATCTTGATTTTTTTTTTTTGCGTGTGTTTGAATTTTTTGGTCAAATTAATGGTTTTACATTTTTCCTTGACTTTTCAAAGGATGCTTCGAGAATTATACAAATACTTGATCTGTTGCTATATCAGTGACCTTTTTTTTTTACCAATGACATTCTGAAGATACCAGTATTTCAGTGTAATAATATAATTAAATAAATCTATAATTTTTCCTACTAGAATGCCTCTTGGGATGAAGTTGCACACTCATACAGAGGGAAAACAAACTAAAAAGAAGACTCTGAGGCTGATTAAATGGCTGCAAAAGAAACACCTTCTAAAGAAGAAGCTGAGATGCCCTGTTTGCCACCATAAGATGAAAATGATATCTGTGGTCAAAAAAGACCAATTTATGTGGTATGAATGCATGATAATGTAGAACATTTAACATCACATTCTGATATTAAAGGCAGGGTACGTAAGTTGGAATTGTTAAAATAATTTTGACCATCTGACCTTGTTCTATGAGAAAATGTAATCTTTTATACTTTATTTTTCTCCTAAGTCCCTCCCCTGGCTTTACAGCTAAACTAATAATTTCTGCAAGCCTACCACATTGGCCAATAGCACTGCATTTCAGATGTTCTCTCGCTTGACTCGGCTTTCTCTGCATGTGCACGTTAGGAGGCGTGGCTTTCGGCTCATTCAGGAAGGCCAGGGATAGAGCAACAGCCCTTCAAATTTTAAAAGCAAGACACAGTGCTAACTTTATCTCAATATTTATTTGTTTTTTAATATAATTTTGTGATAATGTTTATAGGTTCATTTATTTACCTCACTTTTTGGTTTGTTCTCAGGTGCTGCAAAAGAGCAAGTCATAGAAAAGTCTCCAGAACAATTAGAACTGGCTCCCTCTTTGAGAAATCAAAATCTTCTCTTTTCAGTTGGATGAAGTTCATCTACAGGTAGCCTGTGTGTATAAATGTCAACAGGAATAGTAGTTAATATTAGGGCCTCAGTGAGTTTTGACTGGTTTTCATTTCTGTCGCAGATTTTCACAAGGGCTCTGGCTCAGGCAGATAGATATGATTGATGATGATGTGGCTGGCAGCTCCAAAACATTAAGTGCCATGGCAAAGCGTATTCGACATGTCTGCATCGGTGCAATGGAAAGACACAGAGTAAATAAAGGGCACTGTCTTGGTGGTCACAAAGAATTTGTGGTTATGGATGAAAGCTGTCTCCGTCATCAGCGAAAGGTTGTAAACTCTCAGACCACTCTGTTATTATCAGTCCAGATCTGAACATGTCCCCTAAACATATAAGTTTTAAGTTTTTACCATTACATTTAAGAATCAATATAGTAAAACTGTTACAACCAAACAAAAACAATCTGTTAATAAACATATTATTATATCAATTACTATGATGATTTGAATCACTTGAGTCAGAATTTAACTAAATTAAAGTTTGTAAAAGTAGACAATCAATCCATAAAGGAAATGAATGACAGAAAACAGCTTTTTTATTCAACATCTTTGTCATGCTGTTAATAAAGTTTAAATACAATTTACTTTAATAACAGCAATACAATTAAAATGTTAAGATGCAAACTGCATTTAAGAATATACTTTGTAAATGTTCTGTTTAACCTTAATCTTTTTTAATTTTCAGTATGCACGTGGACGCTTCGGAAATGCTTGGAAAAGAAAGAAATGGGTCTTTGGACTGATGGGAGTGAAAGACAAAAGGCGAAGGCTCGTGTTAAAACTTGTAGAGAAACGAACGAGGCGTCACCTTGTTCCTCTGATCAGACAGCATGTTAAGTCGGGTAGTGCCATTATCAGTGATGAGTGGAGAGCCTACAAGAATGTCTTGACAAACATGGGGTACAAACATTACACAGTAAATATCAGCAGGTGGTTTGTTGATCCTCAATCGGGCAGTCATACACAACATATTGAAAGAGCTTGGATGACAATTAAAGGACATATTCGCAGACTAAGAGGAAATCGTACAGAGATGTTGTTGGAGGAACATCTTAAAGTTCTCGAATGGTCATCTTGGCTTGGTTCAAAACATCCTGATGGACCACTGGGACGCTTATTCAAGGACATATGGAAATCATTCCCAGTTTAACCTGAATCTCTTCTACAACAGTTTTTTTAGGGAGGGGGGTATTTGGTGTGTTTGATGAGTTTGGATGTTAAATGTGCTACACTTACAATACATGACCATTTTTGACAGTACATAGTTTGTACAAATATTTTAAGCATTTAGTGTAACTCTGAAGTTTAACAAATTTAAACATTTAAGACAAATTTTTGGTATTTATAAATGTTTATTAGTCATTAATGAATAAAGATATGTTTTACACTCTACAATAAGGCTCCAGTTTGTATTTATAAATGTTTATTAATCATTAATAAATAAAAACATGTTTTACACTTTACAATAAGGCTCCAGTTTGTATTTACAAATGTTTATTAATCATTAATAAATAAAAACATGTTTTACACTTTACAATAAGGCTCCAGTTTGTATTTATAAATGTTTATTAATCATTAATAAATAAAAACATGTTTTACACTTTACAATAAGGCTCCAGTTTGTATTTGCAAATGTTTATTAATTATTAATAAATAAAAACATGTTTTGCACTTCATAATAAGGCTCCCTTTTGTATTTATAAATGTTTATTAATCATTAATAAATAAAGACATGTTTTACACTTTACAATAGCGCTCCCTTTAATCATTGTAAGTATTTATAATGCAGTTATAAGGTACATTAATTATTTGCCCAAAACTTTGTTTACAAATGCTAATAGTGCTTAAAAGATAGGTCCTTAGTTTGAAATGTTTAATATATGAAGTCTAGATAAAGTACATAAGTCAACAGATTTGGTTCACTATTTGGCAAAAAACTAGTAGGTTTAGTCTCTTTCTCACCCTTAATTAATGCATAATAAACATTAATTAGTCATATATAAGGCATTATAGATTGATTAATAATACATTTATAAACCATTTATTAGCCATTCATAAGGGAGCCTTATTGTAAAGTGGTACCGCTAGTTTTTTGTTACTAATAAAGAACCTGGCAGAATACGGTGGAAAGCTGGACTTGAGGACTTCTTCAGTATTTTTCAGCTTGTAAAAAACATAAATAATAAAGACAGAGAAGAAATTCGGAGAACAAGCTTTCTTGTTTCTTTTTGTTGCTCTGATGGACAGCTCTCTGTTTTGCTGGATCTACAGCTTGTGTTTCTTGCATCTGGTTTCACATGAAGACATTCCTGTTAAAGTTTATCAGCCTGATTCTGATAAAATTATCAAATAAAATAAGATTTAGCACTGCGTTGGCTCTTGTTTCAAACCGTCGTAGAAAACCAGCTCCAAAGTTTGATTATATTTGCAGTGCAGTGGCAACCTAATTTTTTATCCAGTAAAATCTGTTATTTATGTCTGAGTTTGAATAACCAGGGTTTTTAGAAAAGGGTTCACTATAGGAGAAGTATGAAGGTTTTCCACATATTGAGAATGCAACTAAAGCCTCTTTTATAAAACAATGCCGTCAATTTGCCACAACGCTGAGCCGGCATAAGGGAGCCTTAGGTTGTTTATAAGTGGTCAGACCGTGGCAGTAATGTGGCGTAATCGTACCCTTTTTACAAAAGATTATGCAAAGGCTGTATAAATGGGGTATGGAGGCAATCTCTGCGCTGTCACAGACTTCTGTTTATCTTGGACATAACTTGCTTTTTAATTGCGATCCAAGCTGTGCTCATTAAATTTTTTTACAAGACCACTCCTGTACACACCCTGGCGGCAGGATTACGCTGATTTGCCGGCACGGTGTGTCTTCTAAAAAGAGCTCAAGCAGAACTCTCTTTGTGCTTCAACCTTTAATGACCAGTATCAGAACAGTCATGAGAAACATGTTCTTTAATACTTAACATTCAAACTCTAACTATGGAATGATTACAGAAATATGGTGACACTTTTTTTTTAACCGTGTCCTGTCTGGCTGTGAAGCAAACAGAATTGATGTCTGAATGCTGGTAACAAGCGTTACAGATTTACTCTCAGGTGGAGCATCAAAGCGTCTGCTTTTAATGTCACGTCTGATACTTAAAACTTTATTGTTATTGTTTTTGAATGCTTTGTAATTCCGACCAGACACGGAGTCAGAGGTGAAAGAGAAAAGAAAAGACAAGAGGTGGGGAGATGGGGGGAAGGGGGTTGGGGGGGTGGGGTTCACAAAAATAAACAATAATTAACAAGAGTCTGCTTCTAGACCTGCAGAAAGAGAAAGGATAGAAGAAAAATGGGACACACAACAATACATCAGGAGCAAGCTATCACTGCGTCAACCTGATGATGAAATATAAAATCAACATTGTTTAACTGAACAATCACACGATAATAAATCATAGTGCATTTAGTGGCAACAACAGCCTTGAGACAAGTGTTGAACGTGCCCAAGCCCATACTTTTGAGAGCACCATGTGAGCACCTGTGTATGTACACGCACTTGTTTATGTAAGGTTTCTCTATAGGAGCGTCCAATAGAGAGTGTGAGGGACCACAGATCCGCCCCCCAAAGATGTGTAGGAGACGGGGGGAGCTCCAAGTCCTAGAGATCCAGGCACTGCCCCAGAACACAGGAACCCCAAGGAGACTGCAACCAGAAAGGCCCCCGCCCCCCTCGAGAGGCACAGAGGATCGCCCCGGGGGGCCACAACCAGCAGCCGGCAGAGTCCCGGGAGATATCAGCGGCAAGCCCACAGGCCCGCCCGCAGCCTCCCACCCCCTAGCTGGCCGAGCCCGGGACCCAGCGACCCGGGACCCAGAGGCGACCACCCCCGCTGGGGACCCAGCAGAGCCCAGGGACCCAGACCCGACCAGGCAGCCACCGGGATTGATCAGGCAGACACCAAAGATCTTAAACCCCCTGACCCGGGAGCCACGAACACTCAGGCAGACCAAGGCACCACACCCCACACCAGGTGTGGCAGGGGGAGGGGAGACGAAGATCTATATCATAAAAAGAAGTCCCAGGAGAAGAGAGGAGTCAAAGGCCCCACCTGACATTTAGTCATACACAAACACAGTCACACACTCCCTCCCTCATGCTCACACATGCACATACAACCAAAGACTTACAAAAATGCATGCCGGACACCCACTCATGCTCCCCATACACACCCTATTCATTCTGGTCCCGGTACTGCTGCACATTGGGTACAACCATCTCCGGTTACCAGAGTTTGACCCTTTCTGCTGGGGTGCTGATGAGCAGGCTCCCCCGCCCAACGCTGAGCACAGCAACCCACCACCCCAGACCCCAACCAGACGGCCAGATCTCCCTCCTAGCCTCCAGCCCCAGGAAGCCAAGCAACAACAGAGGTGTGCTAAGACCCCTAGTCTCCCTCCGCCTGCTCCAATATAGTGTTGTGTGTTGATGAGGTGTATTCCATGGCTGTGGTGAGCGGGCAGTGCGGGCATTGTCTGGCCTATGCCAGCTGATGCCACCGCACCACCCCACTTGCACCCACAGCCCTCGGTGTCTAAGTGCAGTTTAAAATTGGAAGTGGGCACCGGCACTCGGGAGGAGGCTGAGAAATCCCCCTGCCAAGTGCCGTTGAATGTGCTCACTCTCAAGGCCCTAAGTGTGTGTTTGCGTGGAATGTCTTTGGTGGAAGTGTATAAGGTGCAAATAAAATTGGGGGGCAGGTTGCCACAGGAATGCGGAAATGGGGTCCATACCTGCACTCCCTGACTTGTCCACCCCCCAAGGTCCTACGTGCATGTTTGTGTGATGATGTGAGGGAGCAGGAGGAGAAAAATATGCGGGGATGGGGAGGAATGGCTGGTTGGGCTTAGCCCTCCAGGGAGCCAGCTCCCCCACTGGCCCCAATAGGCACCTCCATTGTCAAATTGCCACCCAGGGCATGGAGACCCCAGCCCATCCTGCCAGGGCCCAAAGCAGCAGAATTGCAGTGCCTCACGGAGTCCGAGGGCACCAACCCAGCCCCACCCCAGCAGAATATCTATGCCCATCCCTGCATTTGCACAACTTCCAGAATATATAAGACATAAGACATCCAGGTAAGGTTGGGTCCTCCCCCTCCTGGACCTCCCCCTCCCCTGTGATTGGACAGCAGAGGAGCCACGGTCTACCCGAGGCCCCTGAACCTGGGCCAGGCACTGCTGCATGCGCCTGCCTTCTTCCCGGCAGCATACATGTCAGGACCCGACCCCCAAGGCCCCGCCCAGATCCCCACACGGGGCCGGCCACCCCCACACCCCGAGCCCCCAGGCCCCCACCCAGACCCACCGAGGGGCAATGCAGCTGCCAGGCAGTGACCCATGGCCGCCGCCAAGACCTCCAAGGGGCCCCACTCACAACCACCCCCCGAGGCAACCCAAGCACCTCCAGAGGGGGGCAACGGCCCCCCAGTCCCAGACACCCCCCAGTGAACCCATCTCCAGGGAACATCCAGATACTCCAAACTCAGACCCTCCACCCCCCCACCCACATCATCCCGCAGGACAATATCAATGGTCCCCCATCATCGCTATGTGATGGAACCAATCAAAGGAGCCCAGAGAGATTGATCTGAAGTGGAAGCAGAGGCTAAATCAAGTGTAATATGATCTAACAAAAGATTTTTATACTGGTTAATGCAGAGAGTTTCTCTATTTTTCCAATTCAAGAGGATAGTTTTCTTAGCAATGCATATGGCAGTCAGAACCACGTGAACCAAAGATGTTTCAATCGGGACATCGTCCAGGTTTCCCAGTAAACAAAGAGAGGGGGAAGTTGGGATATGACATTTCAGAAATTTTGACAGATCCTCACATACTCTACCCCAAAATCCCTGGACAGGTGGACAGGACCACAGCGCGTGAATGTAATTGTCAGGAATGTTGTTTGTGCAGTGTGTACATGTGTCAGATGATACAAACCCCATCTTGAACATCCGATGACCTGTATAGTGTACTCTGTGTAGAATTTTGTACTGAATTAATTGTAAATTGGGGTGTCTGACCATTTTAAAAGTTTTTAAACAAGTTTGGGACCAGAAGTTCTGGTCAAAGCTAACTGATAGATCCACCTCCCATTTTTCAATAGGGGTTGCAATTTTATCGTCTATTTTGGACAGTGTCTTATATACTTTAGACAGTAGTTTGGGGGGGGGGGGGGGGGGGGGGGTTTGAGATTATATAAGTCAAATACCCTTGGTGGTGTATGTAATTCTATTTTATTGAGCTTAAATTTTTGTTTGACTACAGATTTAATTTGGTGATATTCTAAAAAGCTATTCTAATCCATTCCAAATTGGGAGACTATTCGATTAAATGGGATGAAGTCCAATCCTTCATATATGTGTTCCAGGTATAGGATTCCTTTATTTTTCCAGTCCGGAAGGTTCATCATTTGGCTATTTAGCAAAATGTCAGGATTATTCCAGATAGGTGTCCGTCTGCATGGTACTAGTGAAGACTCTGTAATTTTTAGATACTCCCACCATGCTGTCAGAGAGGTGCTGATACTAATACTTTTGAAGCTTTCATGTTTTCTTATGCTTGAGCTAATAAATGGTAAGTCTGAAATCTCTATCGTATTGCAAAGTGCCTGTTCTATATCTAACCAGGACTCGTCTAGTGGGTTATCTTGGAACCATCTTGGTATATATTGCAGCCTGTTGGCTAAGAAATAATAATAAAAGTTGGGTAAATCCAGTCCTCCTCTGTCTTTGGTCTTCTGAAGCATTTTTAAGCTAATTCGTGGAGGTTTATCCTGCCAAAGGAATTTAGTAATTGAGGAGTCCAGAGATTTAAACCAGTCAACTGGTGGTTTGTTTGGGATCATCGAGAATAAGTAATTTATTCTGGGTAAGACCATCATTTTAATTGTAGCAACCTTCCCCATGAGTGATATCGTTAAGGATTTCCATCACCTGTTCATCACCACCTCACACTCCTATAACCTTTTCTTTTTAGTTCTTTCTTCTTTTTTTAACCTGTATCTGTATTTTCCTTTCCTCTTTACCTGCTTCTGTACCTTTACACCTGTATGGCACAACCACACAACTTTCCAGCACTGCGTCAGACTCAACACACACACACACACACACACGCACACGCGCACGCACGCACGCACACACACACACACACACACACACACACACACACACACACACACACACACACACACACACACACACACACACACACACACACACACAAATATATATAATAAATCCACAGCACAATATCATAATTTATGTGTCAAATAATACAACCACAAACACAGTTGGATATTTGTTATTATTATAATTATTATTTACGTTTCTGTTATTTATTAACATACTATTTTTTACATGTACTTATTCCATCTTATTCACATGAAGGCGTCATATTTCAGCTACTCACACACACATCTATGGGTGCACGAAGGTTTGTCTCATGGAACTTACATGGAGCTGGCTCCATAGAGAAAAGAATAAAGATTTTTGATCAGCTAAAGAGAGTGCAAGCAGACGTAATATTATTACAAGAGACTCATAGATCTGCCACATCCACAGATGAACTTAAAACACCTGAGTTTCCCACCATGTTCTCTGCATGCTATAACTGTAGGCAAAGGGGTGTAGCTATTTTAATACACAAAAACATCAATTTCACAGTATTGGACACAGTCTCTGATCCAGAGGGTAGATTTTATTAATTATGTATTGTCAGCATATACTGTCCAAATTTTGACGACCCTTCATTCTTTCATAATTTTTTCTCTGTACTCTCCGAACACTTGGACTGTCCACTTATACTTGGAGGCGATTTTAATTTTTGGATTAACTCTTTAACAGACATGCTCAGAACAGCTGGGACTCAGCGCAATTGGCAATCCACTAATATAGTTAAACAGTACATGAGTGATTATGGGCTTTGTGATGCATGGCGATCTCTTCATCCTAACCGTAGAGAGTATACTTTTTTCTCACACGTGCATCACTCTCATTCACGTTTGGATTATTTTCTAGTCAGCAGCTCATTGTTGGCAGAACATTTCAGACACTGAGATACACCCCATAGCTGTCAGCGACCATGCTCCGGTTTCATTAACTCTGGTAAACAAGAAGACAATCCCACCAAACAAAAACTGGAGGTTTAATACATCACTGCTTAAAGACGAAGCTTTTATTGATTTTTTTAAAAAAGGAGTGGGCTTTATATTTAGACCATAATGACCTGCCTGGAACATCAGCATCTATTCTCTGGGAGGCAGGAAAGGCAGTGATGAGAGGTAAAATAATCTCTTTCTCATCACATAAGAAAAAAAACAGAAAACAAATGTATTCAGGAGTTAGAAGAAATCATTAAGTCTTTAGAGGCATCCACAGAAGAGTTACTCAGCAAATTACGTAAAGCTAAATTAGAACTTCATGGAATTATTGACAAAAAGACACAATTTTTAGCACAAAGACTACGAATAGAAAACTTTGAACATAGTAATAAATCAGGTAAATTTTTAGCTAGCCAGTTAAAAATTAATAAAGAGAAAACTACCATATCTGCTGTTAAAGACTCAACCAGGAATATAGTTTATGATCTTGAAAGAATAAACAACACTTTTAGAGACTTTTACCAAACTTTGTACTCACCACAGATAAACCCATCAGATAATGAGATCAATGAGTTCATTGACAGGATGACACTTCCTAAATTATCAGACAGCCAAGCTACAGTCCTGGACTCGCCACTAACATCAGCTGAGTTCCAGGAAGCCCTTAAATCCATGACTAATAGGAAAGCTCCAGGTCCAGACAGGTTTCCAGCAGAGTTCTACAAAGAATTCTGGATCATTCTGGCTCCAACATTTTTCAGAATGGTGAGAGAAATCGAATAGAGCGGCAGATTACAGCCAAACATGAATTCAGCCAATATTAGTCTCTTGTTAAAACCAGGCAAAGACCCTACATTTCCTACCAGCTATCGCCCAATTTCTCTTATTAATGTTGATCTCAAAATAATTTGTAAAGCCCTGGCAAAAAGATTAGAGAAGGTAACCCCCTTCATAATACACCCTGACCAAACTGGTTTCATTAAGGGTAGACAGTCATCCACAAACTCGCGTAGATTACTTAATTTGATAGAGTTCTCTTACAGTAGAAACATAGAAACTAGTATATTATCTCTAGATTCAGAAAAGGCTTTTGATAGAGTTAACTGGAAGTTCTTATTTACAACTTTACATAAATTTGGTTTTGAGAACTTCTTCATAAACTGGTTACAAACATTATACAGTTCAGCAACAACACGTGTAAGGACAAACGACCAAATATCAGCTAGCTGCTGTCTTCAGAGGGGGACCAGGTAGGGATGCCCACTCTCCCCCTCACTGTTTGCTATTTTTATCGAACCACTAGCGGCAGCAATTAGGCAAACAACAAATATTAAAGGGATAGAGTGTAAGAAAATAGAACATAAGATCAGTCTTTATGCAGATGATGTTTTACTCTTTCTCCAGAATTCTCAATCCTCTCTCTCCCATTCAATAGAACTGATAAACTCTTTTTCAAGAGTTTCAGATTACTCTATAAACTGGTTAAAATCTACAGTTCTACCAATTAATTTCTCTTTTGTCAAATTGCTTAATACACAATTGGAGTCAGGGAATATCACATACCTGGGAATTAATGTCTCTCCCAAGCTGGCAGATCTAACCAAACTAAACTACATCCCACTTTTAAAGAAAGTGGAAGATGATCTTGCAAGATGGAAATCCTTACCGATATGGTGACACTTCTAACCATAAGTATCAACAGGACTAGGACTTTCCTCTGCCTGGATGCTGGACCCAATGCCAATGAATGTCAGACTGCCCCATTTGGGTAATCAACTGTGATTAGCTTTAATCAACCTGAGATTAAGGTTTCAACAAACTCTTTTGACTTTTCCTGCTCTGCTTCCTTTGGGATCAGAGAGAGATTCACTTCAACAGGCTGGGACACATCCTGACACCATCTAGTACGCTGTGATAAAAAAAAACGTGATGTTTTTTCTTTAAGTTTGCTTAAGTACATCACTATCATGTACTGACAAATGTCCATAGCCTAAGGGTTCATGAACGGTATTTAAACTCAGATGTGGAACTGGAAAATTCACTTTGAGTAGATAAGGGGAAAACTGGGGGAATATAATGTTCTGAAAATGTAATGGTTTCATTGAATGTCTGATTAATTTGCTGCAGAATGCAAGCAAAAACCTTTAATGCCAGCACAATATGACAGGTGTCCTTAGATCAAAATATGAAACGTCAAATTTCAGACTCTTCATGTCTGTTGTAAAACTTATCCAGACACAGACAGATCCCATATCTGGCTCCTAACACAATGGCAGATTATGTTTTCTTCAACAAAGCTCAGCTTCATTTACTAATAACCTACGAACCATGCCAGCGTCTACCAGGAGTGTACTTAAATAAAATGATCCTGATGGAAAGTTCTTTAGTGAAAGGTGTTTGTCGTGTCAGGTCACGTTAAACATAAAGTCTTTACATAAATAGGCTTGTATGCATGCCTGATTTGTTGCAGGGTTACGCCAAGATTAACTTATCTCATAGGTTCCATTTAGAAGAATATGCTATATTTATTCCATCATATTTAAAGAGATGTACAACTTTAAAATTGTGATGTCCAGAACATCACAATTTTACCTGCTGAGAAGAGATGTTGTATGGTTATTCTGATACAACAAATTGCCACACTTTTGAGCGACAACTTCATATTTGAAGCTCTAAAGAGGGACCCTACAAGTGGATACAAGAAAATCACGGACCATTTACAGAAACTGCCAAAGGATAAAATATTCGACCGCACATTTTACTACAGATTCTATCCAGGAGAAGCCACCTCACGTATGTATGGCCTTCTGAAGATTCACAAGGAAAGAACATCACTCAGATCCATCATCAGCAGCATCAACTTGGTCACATACAACATTGCAAAAAATCTCCCCACCATCCTGGCCCCGCTGGTTGGAAAGACCAACATCACATAGAGAATTTGGTGGATTTTGCAAAGAAAGTTCAAGATCTCAAACTGGCCCCAGGGGAAACCATTGTCTCTATTGATGTGACTTCACTCTTCACATGTATACCCACAGATGAAGCAGTGGAAGCAGTTAGGAAACAGCTGGAACAAGATGATTCCTTAAACGAGAGGACAAAACTGACTCTAGACCAGATCTGTACCCTCCTGGACCTCTGCATTTCTACCACCTATTTCAAAAACAATGACAAGTTTTATTAGTGTACACTACACCAGCAAAAACATGGATGCACCATGGGCTCCCCAGTATCACCTATCATTGCCAACATTTACATGGAGGAAGTGGAAACCAGAGCATTGAACTCATACAATGGAACAACACCAAACCACTGGTTCAGGTATGTGAAAGACACATGGGTCAAAATTCTCACGAAAGAAGTAGAAGACTTTACCAATCACATTAATGTCATGGACAAGAACATCAAGTTCACCAGGTAGGATGCCCACAACGACCAACTCTTCTTGGACTGTGCTGTGCAAACTGAACAAGATGGAAGTCTCTGCATTGAAGTCTACAGGAAACCAACTCACACAGACCAGTATTTGCATTTTGACTCGCATCACCTAGTGGAGCACAAAATATCAGTCATCAGGACTTTTCACCATTGGGGCGAAAATATTCCCAAAAGACTGAAGGAAAGAAAAAGGAAGAGAAAAACATCAATAAAGCTCTCCAAAACTGCAGATACCCTAACTGGGCCTTTGTGAAATCAACTAAGTCCGGAAAAGTATCCACTGCAGCAACTAGCAAAGAAAAGGACAACAGGCACAAAGGCACTGCAATCCCATGCGTGGCAGGAATCTCAACTTAGAAGAATCTTCATCAAACACTAGGGCTGTCGCGGTAACCGCAAAAATGAAATATCGCAATATGAAGAAGCCCACCGCGCTGCATCATTGGCCACCGCGATTACTGAACTTGGTTCAACTCAATGATGCATGTTGAGAAGGATGGCTACACTGGTATCAAAACGAAACGTTACTTCGCTCCTTTGGGAGCACTTTGGTTTTCAGTATGTCAGCTGCTGCGCAGCCAGAGTCCTTGGCCGAGACAGAGCTGCCACCAGCGGCAAAAAAATAAATAAATGCTCGGAGACCTGCTGAAGTCCCGGACAAGCACTGCTTCTGCAACCGTCCCGAAGAGAGTTTGAGCCAAGCTGGAGCTCACTTGCTACCTGCAGGAGGAATGCATCCACCCAAAGAAACCCCCCTGACATGGTGGAGCAACAACCGGGAGAGATTCCCTTTGCTCGCCAGAGTCGCACGCAAGTACGTGTGCGTGCAACGAGCGCACCATCCGAGAGGGTTTTCAGTGTTGCTGGAAATGTTGCCACCCCTCTTAGATCCTCTCTCAAACCGTATATGGTTAACATGCTGGTTTTTCTTGTGGGTAACAAGGACGTGGCCGAGCTATAAAGCACCGTCATTCGTGTGTGAAAGTGAAATGATAGTGCGCCCGCCCCCCGGCGCGCGCGCGCCCGGTACATGTAATTTTTATGCTTGATTTTAAACAACTAAACAAAATGGGGACTTGTTTCTTATTTGTTAGATGCTGCAGCCAAATTTGCATTTAAAAGTTTAACCTCCTGAATTTTGTTGTTTTTAAGTTCAGTCGGAGTCCGACTGTCGGAGAAACAAACGTTACTGCGATCTGTGTTGTTACTGCCCTTTGATCTGCATTCAGTAAAGTGTTATTGAAGAAGGCACGGCAATTTTTAACCTTTTTTAAATGTGTAAACATTATGTTTAGATAGTACTGCAATACAAAAAGGGCTGCAATAATATCGCACACCGCAATATTAAGCCACCCTGAATCACCGCAGGGGGAATTCCTCAACCGCAACAGCCCTATCAAACACAACATCCCAGTAAACTGTAAACACAACAACACCCTCAGACAGAAATCGGTCCACCCAAAAGACAAGGTACCCTAACAGATGCTCAGTGGAGTTGTTTATGTAGTCCAATGTAGTGAGGACTGTCCAGATCTTTACATTGGGGAAACTAAACAATAATTACACAAGAGCATGGGACAACACAGGAGAGCCACCTCTTCAGGTCAAGACTCTGCAGTCCACCTACACCTAAAGGACATGAGACACACTTTGAAGATGACAAAGCAAAAATTCTGGACAGAGAAGGTAGATGGTTTGATAGAGTTCCCTTGGTGGTTAGTTCACTTCCCTTTATGACGCAACCTGCTGGCTTCATTATCAATTGTAAGTCGCTTTGGACAAAAGTGTCTGCTAAATATATAAACATAAATATCTTTCCACTACCTATAATACAGCTTTGAATCTCATTCCTAAGCAGTTTCAGCATAGGTCACACCTTCCTCCATCTAATCAACACGACTCCCTCACAATAGAGGCCAACGACTCATCAGAGGACAGAGGGGATTGGGGTGGGGGGGGGGTTCTGCTTGATAAATAACAATCGACAGCTACAGCTTATAAGCTTGACTTTCCCAGCTTGGTGAACAAGACCAAAATCTTGCTTTGTAATGTTTGGTCTACGAATGCTCCATTGGAACCTCTGCAGCACCTAGCAGCATTCTGGCTGGCCAATCACAGCGCTCTAAAGGGGTTTCAAACCAATAGAGCGTGGTGATTGGTCCACATTAGTGGACCAATCACAGCAGTCAATCTGCTCTGTGGGCCAATCACAGTGCTCTAACTACTTTGTGGGCAAGTCAGGGCCCTCTATAGCCCTTTTACAAAAAAATGCAGTCAATTTGCGGCAACGCCGTGGCGGCATCAGGAACCCTTAGGTCGTTTTATAAGCTCAGACCATGGCGGTAATGGGGCACAATCGTGGCAATTTTATAAAAGATTAGGTGATGGCGGCATAAAGGGGATATGGGGGCGGTCTCTGCGCTGCCGCAGACTGCCGTTTATCTTGGACATAACTTGTTTTTTGTTGCGATTCAAGCAGTGATCGTTAAGTTTTTTTTAACAAGCAGCTCCTAAAGTCTGTCCCCATCAGTCCCTGTGCAGTCTCTGCTGACCTGAGCTTCAGCTCTAACAGAGAGGCTCATGGAGCGCTGCAGCGCTTCAGTTTGACATCTCAGCTGATTTTGTTCAAAAAGCAAACCTTGTTGCCTGTGTTTCCTTTCATTTTCAATAAATTTGCCAGCCGGAGCTCAGCAATAACTCTCCACGTCATCATGACATCTGCCTCTGTTGCGCCAGGGCACATACGACAGACCATTACCGCAATATTACTACCAAGCGAGGCGGAACGAATGCCATAAAATTTGCGCAACGTCATGCCGACATAGTGCGTTTAGAAGACATACCATTGAGGTAATATTACGCCGATTCGCCAGCATGGTGTGTCTTGTAAAAAGGGCTTATATGTCTGGTGAGCAGGATGATGTAACAGAGTCAAACAAGATGGCGACAGCTGGTTTGAAACGACTTTGAAATCAAGCCTGATTTATACTTCTCTGTGAGCTCTGCAACGGAGAGGCACACATGGAGTGTCTGAAAGGTTTTCACATTTGAACTTCTGTTCAGGCAGCAGAACGTTGCAAAGCAATTCCTCACCAGGACAACAGAGGGTGTAGTGCTCTTCTATGGTATCTTGCCACCATAACACTCATGTATCCAGTCCCCAATAGTGTATTTACTAATGTGTTTATATATTTCAGAGACTTTATAATGCAACCAAATTTGTCCTTCATTCTCCTCCACCTCTTCATGCGGTCGCCACCTCAAAACCCACATTTCCCGTTGTTTCCGTCCACATTTGCTCCATATTTTGTAATCCTTCATAGAGCCCTGCACGGGCCTAAAATCTGAGCCCGTGTCCGGCCCGGCCCGAGGAGGTGGAGCCCCAGCCCGACCCGGTACGAAAGGGTTTTCAGGATTCTCTGGCCCGACCAGAGCCCGACTTTTTTTTTATAACCTTTCATAATGTTTTAGCGTGATAGAATGCTCAGCATTCTAATTATCTGTGAGAAGCGTTCTGCAGTAAAAAAAGAAAAGAAAGAAAAACAGCATTCAATGCAGCTTTTTTCCTAACAGAGCGTATTTTTCGAGCGGCAGATGAAATTTACGAACACTATATTAATTGGATGCGTTTGTAAATTTAATCTGCTCTAAAAATGCGCTCTTGTGCAATTAGAAAAAAAGCAACATTCTAATTTTCTAACTGCAGAGCGCATTTTTAGAGCGGCAGATTAAATAAACACCCCCAATTAATATAGCGTTTGTAAATTTAACCTGCCGCTCTGAAAATGTGCTCTCCAGTTAGAAAAAAAACCCAGCAATGGGTGCTGTATTTTTTTTAACTGCAGAGCGAATTTATTCACAGAAAAATAGAATGCTGCCGTTTTCATGAGTACAAACGAATGGTTTCAGACATATCAAAGTGGACATAGAATGGCATTTTAGAATAGGGGCACGTTTCAATCAGCTGTTAGAGAAATCATTTATATAGGCGCATTTATAAACCACACAGGCCTTAACTGAGCTAATGGTGTGTGAGAAGCAGGAAGGTGCTGCTGCGTTAAAGTGTTTCAGTTTTTTTTTTATGAATTTGATTAAAAATAAAGGCGCCCGGCCCGGCCCATGTCCGAGGTAATTACACAGTCGTTGGCCCGAAGCTGACCCGAGGGCCTAGGGCTCCAGTGCAGGGCTCTAATCCTTCACTCACAGGTGAATAAATGTTCATATTTTTGGACTTTTTTCGCAATGCATTCTTCAAGCTGTTTGGGGTCTGCCGCTAAATATCTGTTGACTTTTTAATGGCGCTACAGCAGTACTGGTGACGAATATACAGGAAGTGAACTATCCTGACCAATCACAAGCTTGCGGTCTACGTCACTTTCGACAGACGTTTTCAATTTTGGGCAGGTCTCCGTCACCCTTTGTGAGCCCGTCTGAGAGCTCTTGCGCAGACGCATAATAGCGTTGCGTGTCTCCACACTGATGCAGAAGTATAAATCAGGGTTAAATTTTGGACTATTTGGACTTGGGCTTTATTAGAATCAGGAACAGATTTTAGTCCTTTATTTAGAGAAAGGATGTATTTTCACCTTCTTCAAGAGCGGACTGCCTCGTTTACCAACATCCGTTGCAGTGAGTATGTCACATTGATCATTGTCCAGTAGCATGCAGAGATCGTTTGAAAGACAACGGTAGAAACCGCCCCACAACCGAGAGCCGTAAAAGGAGCGTTGCCAGACTAAGTAATATATTTATTTAGTCTGGCTTGCCAGGGTATGTCTCTCCCATATTTCAGTCAGAAGTGACAAAGCTCCTCAGAGGAGAAGCGAAACATCTTCAAGAAACCAAAGAAGTCCAGCTGTTCTTATCTTTAGTAACATTTCTACACACAAGTAAAACAGCATGTCACTTTCATTTGTGGTACTGATTAAGATACATATCTGATGTTTTTGAAAGCAGCTGCAGGTTGAATGGTCATGTTGCATTAAATCTGCCTCGTACGTCACTGAGTCAGCGGAGGTGAGTGTTGTGTGTTGACAATCCTGGGAATCAATGCTAGCAGAGGGATTTGGTGGTCTCTCTTTGGACATCCTGTCAAGTTTTGGAATTAAAAGTACAGGAGATCCTGAAAGCTGCTAGTGTGAAGCGCCTCTCCCATCTCAGTCTCTATGATGATGGGGTTGGGGTTGTCTCTGTGAGAACAGGGTGGGTGGGGGTGTCTCCATGAATGGGACAGTGGGAAAAAGGAACAAAATAGTTTACAGTTTTTAAAATTGTTTCCAGCCTAAAATGGGAGACTTGACAGGTGTGAACCTGTAATTGTAACTGTCAGTGAAGCCTTTCTCATCACAACTACACCTCTTTTGGTTTCGACACCACTGTGTGTGACTTCCTGTCCTCTTCTATGTTTGTTGATCGTGTTGGGGCTGTGGTGTTCACACTAGTGATTGTTTGATTTGGTTGCATTTCAGTTAACTGCAAACAGCCACACACACACAAACACACACACACACACACACACACACACACACACAAACACACACACACACACACACACACACACACACACACACACACACACACACCTGGAGTAAGGCAGCAGATGATCAGTTTCATATTGGGGGCAGCAGTAGCTCAGGAGATAAAGAGAGGGTTGTCCAATGTTTGGAGGGTTGTAGGATCTATCCCAGCTTCTTGCCTGGATTTCTGCTAGGGTTGTCACGGTAACCGGTATAGCGGTAAACCCCGGTAAAAAAGTTGACAATAAAAATAACCGTCCAGTTTTTAAAAAACTAAATTATCTCGGTGGGTTTACCGTGGCCGCGGTTTCGGCGCGGTGACCCTTACCAGCCACCGTCGCTTCAGCTGAAGTTCCCGCGGCGCGCACACGCACTTTTTAGTTTGCAACAGCACCAAAGCTTTGAAGCTAAAATAATGGCCGAAGGAGGAGACGACAGCGCCCAGGACATCCATCAGCCCTCAAAGAAGACTAAATCGGAAGTATGGGCATATTTTGGATTTCTGAAAAATGCTGAGGGACAGTTAATATGACGGCTATCCCATTTTCAAAACGTGCAGGAAACAAGTGTCTGCAAAAGGCAGCAACACTTCAAATCTAATGGCACATCTGCGTGACCATCACCCACGTCTCTACAGCCAGTGCAAGGTAAGTTAACATGAGCATTTTAGCATAAATGCATGACGTGAGGACTTTTGGTTGAGGGAGAATGCAACGAGTCACTATATACTGCAGCCGCAGCGTCCTCTGCCAGCATTTAAACCGTGTCACGGACACCCTGTTGCTGGATGAAGCATCTTATTTGTTGATGATGAAGAGAAATATACAATTAGTTCCTTGTCATTGATTTGTTTACTTATTCAATGCCATGTATACTTGAACATTTGGATTTGATTACATAGTGTAGTAGTTATTTTAGTAATTTGTTTAAAGTGGCCATTTATTTTAAATACATATTTTTTTAAGGTTGACTTGTACAGTGCTCAAATCAAGTGTGGACTGGAGTTTTGGATTTTCATTTTGATAATAAAGAAAACAAGTGGTGTTTCTTTGATTTGTTTACATATTGTTTATGTTTTGAAGGTTTGGATTTGTATAATTTAAACCTGCACTGACTACTGTAACATGTTCCAGAAAAATAAGCTATTTGTTCCTTTACTTGTGAAAAGTTGCACTTTTGCTAAGGCTTTGTGTTATTTTAGGTTTAATAAACACTGTTAAACATTTTCAAAACTATTTCAGTTTGTGTAGAACAGGACTATCAATGCTTTCTGAACATATGCAACACAGTTTAAAAAATACCGCGATAATACCGAAAACCGTGACAATTTTGGTCACAATAACCGTGAGGTTAAATTTTCATACCGTGACAACCCTAATTTCTGCTGTGTCCTTGGGTAGGACACTTCATCCTGCTTGACTGCTGGTGGTGGTCAAGGGGACTGGTGGCGACTCTTGTCAGTGAGCCCCAGGGCAACTGTGGCTCCAATGTAGCTCATCACCACTAGCATGTGAATGTGTGTGTGAATGGATGAATGATTCATGCCTTCAAGTTCTCGTACTCACAAATGTGCTATACAAGTGCAAGTCATTTATCGTAAGTTAACTAAAATTATATATGTTCTATTGAACAGCAATTCAAAAGCAATGCCATTTTTTTGTTGGTTGATTTCCAGATGAGTGTAAATGATTCTCAGTTCTGTCATTTTCAGTCACCACTGTGGGGTTTTCTTTCTTTAACAAAAGAGTACCAACAATTGTATCCACTTCTGTATAAGTGGAGGTGATACAGTGACATTTCATGTCTGTCTAGTTAAGAACCTCCAACCCCAAACCCTATTCTCTGCTTGCAGACAACCAGTCAGACAGCACCATGGAGTTTGCTTTTTAGTCTGGATGAGATCTGTAATCTCCTCTAAATAAATTTACTGGAAGTGGGAGGAAAGTACAGTAGTCTGACTGTCTGCCACCAAAACTGGACAGGGAATGGCCACACAACTCAGATTTCCTTCAAATGATTGTTTAGCTTTTGGGAAGTCGATCATTATATGTAATATACTTAAATGTCAGAATAAAAATGTTAACATGGGAGCAGCAAAAAAAAAAAAAAAAAAAAAGGTGTCCTGCAGTGGCACAGGGTTTGAAAATACTTCCCAGCAGAGGCTTGAAATCACAGTGATGATATTGTGTTTCCTGTTGCGTGCACATGCGCACACACACACACGCACACGCACACACACACACACACACACACACACACACACACACACACACAGAGAGAGAGAGAGCCCGAGACTGTCAGAAACACCCGCAGATTGGAGGTTGCAGTAAGACAGGACAAATAAAATGCCAATATCACATTCTATTTCACACACACAGCTTGATTGCATCTCAGAACCAAGCTCCCACAATGGAGCTCTAAAATTGAGTCAAACCCGGAAGTACCAAAAATTGCAGTTCCACTCTCATCCGCTGGGGGCTGGTGTCAGAAGCGAGCAAATCCTCATTGACTCCCATGTTAAAAATACCAATTTCACAGCAGAAATAAACATGTTTACAGCCTGGTACCAAAACATGTTTTTGGTTTAAATGATCTAGTTTACACTCATGACAACTCTGAGGGGGTGAATTTTTTTCTCACTCTTCTGTTTAACTGTATTAAAAGCCTAAAATTCTGTATAATTAATGAGCATCCAACACACGTGACCGCCGCCTCAGACCCACGTGACCACAGAGCTAGCTCCATGGAAAGGCCTTAGTAGAGCCTCGGTCTGGCTTGGAAACTGCTCCGGCATTTTGAGTCTCTGTGTTTGTGTATTCTTTTTTGGATATTTTTTGTGCAATAGTTGGACAAAATGACTTGCTGTGGCATTAATTGCACTAATAGAGCGTCCAAGGAGTCTCCACTTCATTTTTTTCGGTAAGTAAAATTATATTTATGTATTTTAGGTCACTGTCGAGCTGAGCTTAGATTTTAACATGTACTGTTTAACCATGAAATTTAAATGTAATAGGGTAAAACCCAGTGCATTTAACATAATGCTGCACTTTAGAAAATGGGTTGCAATATAACATGTTGGTGGAGCTGGGTTCTGACTATCGGCTTGTGGAGCTCTCGGGAGACCGATGTTTTCCACCCTTTTCTCCCCTGGCTTTGTGCTTCTGTTTGCTGCGCGGAATGCTGGCTGTTTCTCCCTGCAGCTCGGCGCATCTCTGATCGCGGCTTCTGTTTGATGCGTCGGGCTGCCGGCTGGGTCTCCCTGCAGCTCGGCGCATCTCTGTCTGATCGCGGCTTCTGACTGCTGCGCGGGCTGCTGGCTTGTGGAGGTCTCGGAGACCTCTGTGTTCCACCCGGTTTTACCCAGCGGTCAGCCAGGCGTATCTCTGACTCAGAAGCTCTGGTGTTGTGCACAGTTAACTCTGGTTGTAGCTAGGTTGCTACCTCCGTTAGCTTAGCTCCCACCTCCGCGTTAGCTTTGGGTTAGCCACGGTTAGCTTTAGGTTAGCTTGTAGCTAGTTCGACCGGGTGTCGTCAGTTGATCCCAGCCTTACAGCCCCACCCTCAGCTCTTCCTCTCTTCCCTTTTATGGAATTGTCTGGGCTTGACGGAACCTGTGACACGGTCAAAATGGCGGTGGTGGCCACCTCCCATTTGGCCTCAAAAACGTGATATTGGAGCCTATGGAAAGGAGATGTCCAGTATATTTATGTCGATGCTCAGAACAGATAGAAACTAGGGATGTCCCGATCAGGTGTTTTGCCCTCGAGTCCGAGTAATTTAATTTTGAGAATCTGCCGATACAGAGTACCGATCCGATACTTTTGATACATAAAACAAAAATAAGAAAAGGAAGAAACAGTTCCAGAATGTTCCTTATTTTTTATTTAATTACCTTTTTATTTTAATTTTTAACAACAGATCACTTCTGTGAGGTAGCTTGAACAATTAAGTAATAAATAACATATCTTCACTTTTGAACTTTATTGCAAATATAAAAAGTCTAATATAAAAACGGAAAGCACTTCAACTTAAAATACCTGGCAGGGGTCTATTTTGCCTTGGCCCCCAAAATGCTTAGATACGTCCCTGGGCATGGGACAGAGTTTTGAAGATGATCTGAATTGTATCAACTATATAAATACTACATGCTGATAAATTATTGCTGCATACAGGTAGAAACGTGTAGTGGGATCAATCTACCTACATTTTATTTTTTTTTAAGAACTTTGTTTTGTTTTCTTGGTTTTTATTTTCCTATCTTCCTGCAACTCCCAGTCCTCCAGAAAAACTCCTGCCTGCTTCCTTCTTTTTCACCTCACAAGTAAATTTTTAACTAGCAGATCAAATTGATCTATTGACCGCAAAAAAAGCGGAGTGTGTGCCGCGCTGCCCGGCTGCGCCAGTGACGAGCGCTGCAGCGCGAGCGCGTCCACACGTCATGCTAAAATTCAGACAGAACTTACCAGAGAGAAAATGAACGGACGCAAATGACTGTGTGTTAATTGTATATGTTTTGGTGACGCCACTTAGAAACTTAGAAAATGTTACTGTGGCCGTGTGCAGAACGCAGCTGGAGTTCATGAATAATCAGCGGTCTGCCTGCCGCTCTGCTCAAAAGAATCCCCGCTATGCTGAGTCCATATAAATAATATAATATAGGTAGAAACTGGATCTCTTTTGTGCTCCTGGGTGTGTAAGTTAAGGGCATCAGGGGAGCCTGACAACTTTTAAGGAGAACCAAGTTGCACTCCTGTAATTTGAACCCAGTATCCAACTCCGGATCGGGGCTTGGATCGGGAAGTAAAGCCCGAGTCCCGATTAGTCTGAAACCACGTGATCGAGGCCGATTTCCGATCATGTGATCGGATCATCCCTAATAGAAACTGGTTTTAAGTTTATGGTAAAGAGGCTTTCTATCATTTTTAATTTTGGCTTTGATCTCAGACTAATCTTTTTTTTTTCCAACAATATCTTTATTTTTTTTTTTTTTGTTACATTTTAGCAACTAGCAAACATTCCAACACACTAAACACTACATGAACATATTCTCCTCTCAGACATCTAAAAGAAAAGAAAGAAAAACAAAACAGTCGATTTATCACTCCGTTAAAGGCCTAAATTTGACATTATCTCAAAACAAATGTCATTGTCCTCAGTCCTCATCCTTCTCAGCTAATACAAATCCTTCTACAAAGTTCACAAACGGTCTCCATACCTTCTCAAAAACATCCAATTTCTTTTTCAGTATACATGTTATCCGCTCCATTGGCAAAACCACCATCATTTGTTTTATCCACTGTGTGATACTCGGCTCCCTTGTTCTTTTCCATTTTAAAGCAATTAATCTTTTTGCTTGTAACAGACCCATATCAATAAACATTCTGTCGCTTTTTGTGTACCTCATGTTTTCAGGATACAATCCCAAAATAAGAAAGCAGGGATCCAAAACAATCTCTTTGGATAGTATTTGTTTCATAGTTTGTGTTACTGCAATCCAAAAGGATCCTATCTTCCTGCAACCCCAAATGCAATGCCAAAAATCACCTTTCCCTTCATTGCATTTATTACAAATGTCTGGTATATTAGGGTTATACTTATTCAACTTTTCGGGAGTAACATATATTCGCATCAACCATTTGTATTGCAACAACCTTAGTCTAGAATTGATTGTTTGTTTATGAGCTTTTGTACAAACCAATTCCCATTGATCCCTGGTTATGTCCTTTTTTAAATCATTTTTCCAGGCGTTCATTCTTCCTAACGAATTTTCAGATGTTTTGGACCTAAGTAATTTATATATTTCTGATATTGCCCCTTGTTTCAAACTGCTTTTACTTATTATTTCTTCCAGTTCTGATTTTGGTGGTTTGGTGCAGGTATTATTTTGATTTGCTCGAATGTAACTTCTAATTTGGAGATATTTGAAAAATTGCTTTCTATCAATATTATATTTATGTCTAAGCATATCAAAGGACATCATTTCTTGAGAGTCTGTTGGATATAAATCTTGGATTTTTTGAAGTCCTTTAATTGACCATTGTTTAAAAACTGTATCTTCTCTTCCTGGTCTGAAATTCTGATTTCCCCACATTGGTGTAACCTGTGACAATACAACAGGTTCATTCATATATCTTTTTACACCATACAATACTTTGACCATGTTCTTCACCATTGGGTTTTTTGCCTTTCTAATCAAGTTTACTGCTGTGTCTGAGAAAAAATATAATGGTAATGGTGGATGCAAATTCATACTTTTCATCTCTGACCATTGCGGGGCGTTATTTAAGTCAAAATAGTATCTTATAGACCTTATTTGACATGCCCAGTAGTACCACTCAATATTTGGACACATGACACCACCCTCATTGTATGGTAGATGTAACAATGACAATCTTATCCTTGGTCTCCCATTTTGCCATAAAAAAACCGAGAACAAGCTTTTTGATCCTGCTAAACCAATCCACAGGAGGTGGCAAGGGGATGTTCTGATACACATAAAGCACCTTTGGCAGTATACTCATTTTGTATATATTAATCCGACCCATTAAAGAAATTGGTAGAGATATACATCTGTCCACTATCTCTGTTATTTCTTTAGAAAGTCTTTCATAATTATTTTCCACAATCTCACTTAGTTTAGACGAAATCCGTATCCCTAAATACATAAAGTCCCTTACTGTCTTAAAATGGGATGTTACTGTGGGTGGGTTGTCCCTTTCTTCCTCATTTAGCAACATAACGGATGATTTAGATTTATTAATGACATATCCTGATATCTGACCAAACTCCCCTATCAATCTAAGCAGAGCAGGTATTGATTCCTTTATTTTTGAGAGATATACTATTACATCATCAGCGTACAACGAGATCCTATGTTCTACTTCATTCACCATAATTCCTGTCACCGATAAACTCGAACGTACGGCTATAGCAAAGGGTTCCATAGCTAATACAAACAACAATGGACTTATCGGTGAGCCTTGTGGACATCCCCGTTTCACCCTTATTGGTTCAGAGACATTTTTGTTTGTCAAGATTTCAGCAGTTGGATTTGAATGTAATAATTGTATCCATCTTCGAAACACATCTCCATACCCAAATCTAGTCAGAACATCAAAAAGATAGGGCCACTCGACCCTATAGAATGCTTTTTCGGCATCCAGCGAGAGTAAGGCGCTCTCTGACGAATTGTTTATTCCGTCTATAATGTTAAAGACTCTTCTTACGTTATGCAGACCTTGGCGTCCCAATATAAAGCCATTTTGATCTCTATGAATTACTGAGGGGAGAGTACCTTGCAAACGTGTAGCTAATATTTTACCTAACACCTTAATATCGGAATTGAGTAAACTTATCGGCCTCAAATTTTCACATTTATTACTCGGCTTTCCCGGCTTAGGTAGCAAAATGATTTGCGAACCCGTTACTGATTTAGGAAGACTTCCTTTGTGTAATGATTCCTGATACATTTCCAATAATGGTTTCACTAATTTACTTTTAAATTTTTTATAAAAATCAATTGAAAATCCATCTGGTCCCGCTTTTTTACCTGAACTCATACTGTTAATTGCCCTGCTTATTTCCCCTTCGGTGATTTCTGCATCTAATTGTTGTTTTAAGTCATCTGCAATAGTAGGAATATTTATTTTATCCAGAAACGCATTTCTGGAGGTTTGATCTGATCTATCCTGAGATTCATAAAGTTTTTCATAATAGTTTCTAAACGCCTTATTTATTTCCATCGGGTCTATTATCATTTCCCCTTTGCTGCTTACAATCGATGTTATATTTTTCTGCACTTCCAATTGTTTAATTTGCCATGCCAATATTTTTCCAGGTTTTTCTCCTTGTTCATAAAAAGACTGATTTAATCTCAAAATGTTCGAAGCCGCTCTATCTGCCGATTCTTTATTGTATTGTGCTTTTAGTATTAGCAATTTTTTCTCTGTTACTGGGTCTCTACTTTTGAATACTAGTTCCTCTAGAGTTTTAATTTCCTTTTCCATTTGCTGTCTTGTTTTACATTTTTCTTTAGATTTCGATGAAGTATATGCAATTATAACTCCCCGTAAACATGCCTTAAATGCCTCCCACCTAATACTAGCTGATGTTTGTGAACCATTTATAGTAAAATATTATCTATTTCTTTTTCTACAAAAGTGAGGAATTCTTCATCATTCAGCCATTTCTGGTGTAAACACCATCTACGCTCCATTATTAAGTTTTTATGTGTATATATGATATTGCAGGGAGCATGGTCCGATAGTAATATACTGTCATATGAGCATGTCCTTATGTTTGATAGTAGGCTTGCTGATACTAAAAAATAGTCTATTCTGGAATATGTATTAAATGTTTTTGAATGGCAGGAAGAAATTATATCGTCAGGTTTTAACTGTCTCCAGATGTCAATCAACTGAAGTTCCTTCATGAAGTTAAGAATTGTTTTTCGGCTTTTGTTATGGGCCTGATCAGTCCCAGTTGGTCTATCCTTACAGGGATCCAGTACACAATTCCATTCCCCTCCTATGATGCATTTTCCTTGGAGTAATGAAATTGTGAGAAAAAGATTAGTAAAAAATGCATCATCATCTGTATTTGGTCCATATACATTAATTAAGTTAATGGTTTCTTGTATAAGTAATCCCTGGATGATCAAATACCTACCAAATTTATCTTTGATTACATTCTTAACCTGAAAAGGTACTGATTTATGTATTAATGTGATTACTCCCCGAGCATTGGATCTAAATGATGCTGCATACAACGAACCTTGCCACCTCCTGCCAACCTTAATATGTTCCTCCTCCAGCAAGTGCGTCTCCTGAAGAAAAATTATTTTAGCTTCCAGATCTTTCATTTTGGTCATTACTTGCTTAATCTTTTTAGTACTTTTTAAGCCTCTACAATTCCAAGAGGTACATTTAACTTCCAGTTCCCGAGTCATCACACCTCACATGCACTTCTAAATGCTTAAATTTGTCTGAGAGTACGAAAAAAACGGAACACAAAACACGAACTTTAAGTGAACAAACCATACTTAAGAAAAAACACAAAAAAAAAACCACCCACCCATTTTCTGGGTAACCCACTCAAATGTTCCACTTCCAACTTTAACCATGTACAGATCCCCGTTTTAAGATCTGCTAACTTAAATGACTGGCATTATGCCTAGCTCTTCCCTGCTCCCTGTGTCCTTAATGAATCCTTAAGCTTTGCTAATATTCCACTGCCCCTTAATAATTAACTACTTTTTCACTGTCTTTAAACAAAATTGAATAAATTCAATAATTAAAAAAATAATAATCGTAATTAATAACTAAATAAATAAAAATGAAATGTAAAAAAAGTAGTATAATATAAAAGATTGAAAATTATCATTCTTCCTATCTAGTTAACTGTGCAGATAAAAAAAAAAAAAACTGAAAATCGCTTTATTCTTAATTACCTTCTACTTTGATGAAGTTAACTATATCTTTTTCCAAATGAATCATTACCCCAAAATGTTAGACCTTATATTATCGTCCTCATCTCTTGTTCTCCTGGACCTTCTTTATGAAACCTTGGACTTCTTCTGGCGTGTCAAATCTGTAGACTTTTTCCTTGTATGTTACTATCAATTTAGCTGGTATTACGATGCCACTCCTCAGTCCCATCTTCCAGAGTTGTTGTCGTACTACCCCAAACTTCTTTTGTAGTTTCTGCACCTCTGTGGCGACGTCCTCGTAGAATCTCACCCTTTTGTTCTTGTACAAAATATCTTTTTTCAGTCTTGCTGCTCTGATCACCATATCTTTCTGTTTATAGTTAAGAAAGCACATAATTAATGTTCTTGGAGGTTCCTCAGGCTTTCTTTTTGGGCCAATGCGGTGTGCTCTCTCAATGACCAGAGGGCTCCTTGTTGTATTCAACTCCAATACATCCGTTATCCAGCTTTCCAGGAATCCACAGGCGTCCGCACCCTCTTCTCCCTCTGGAACTCCGACCAACCTGAGATTATTGCGTCGGGATCTGGTTTCCAAATCCACTAATTTATCCATCAACACTTTATTTTCTTTCTCTAATCTTGAAATGGTGGTCCCCATCACCACATGCTCATCTTCTACATTTGAAATGCGTTTCTCCGTTTCCTCCACTCTCCCCACACATTCAGACACTTTTTTTTGCATTTCATTCATGGCTGCCACAACCTCATCTGCCTTACTGGAAAACGTGGCCACTGCGCCCTCCAGCTTGTCCCAAAGTGCAGTTTGCGTGTTTGCAAGCTTGCTTTCAATACCTGCAAACTCCTCTCGTATGGCACGCTGCAGCCTCTCGTCCATTTTGTCATTATCCGCGGGGCCGTGTTCACTCGTGCTGGCTGGCTTGTCAGCTGCGCAGGCCTCGGACACGTTAGCTTCACCGCTAAACCCCGATAACTTGGTTTGTGTGGTTGACTTAGTCCTCTCCTTGGTAGTTTTACCAGGTCCAGGCATCGTGGGTCTAACGCTTATTACGTTGTCGTATTTTGGGGCGTTTCTTCTTAATTTAAAGGATTTAGCTGAGTTACCAACAGGAGCAGGTCAAAGCTCGACCGGTTGCTACGGTGACGTCATCGGAAGTCGATCTCAGACTAATCTTGTTGTAGAAAATCTGTGTTATTTAACAGCACAGCCAGATCTTTAACCCCTCTCTCATT